>NC_133876.1:2301455-2318148 GCF_044706935.1 Curcuma longa | reverse complement strand
TCGAATCCTGGGGAAGGCAAAAATCCACTGGCCAGGGGTGGAAAGACCTAGTGAGTAACGGCACGGCCAAGGGTCGTCGGTTGACGACATAAGGGGTCACCAGTTGGGCCGCCGTGGGCCGCCCAAGGGGCCAAGGGGCCGGGTCGTTATAATAAAAGGCGCCTTTTTATAGCGCTCACTTGGCTACCAGGATTCATAAACTCTAGTACTTAACCTGGAGGTCTAGAGTTCGAATCCTGGGGAAGACAAAAATCCACTGGCCAGGGGTGGAAAGACCTAGTGAATAACGGCACGGCCAAGGGTCGTCGGTTGACGACATAAGGGGTCACCAGTTGGGCCGCCAGTTGGGCCGCCCAAGGGACCGCCAAGGGGCCGCCAATTGGGCCGCAGTTGGGCCGCCCAAGGGACCGCCAAGGGGCACGCCAGCGGCCGCAGTCGGCCGTTCTCACTTGGCTACCAGGATTCATAAACTCTAGTACTTAACCTGGAGGTCTAGAGTTCGAATCCTGGGGAAGGCAAAAATCCACTGGCCAGGGGTGGAAAGACCTTCCAGTGAGTAACGGCACGGCCAAGGGTCGTCGGTTGACGACATAAGGGGTCACCAGTTGGGCCGCCAGTCGGGCCGCCCAAGGGACCGCCAGTTGGGCCGCAGTTGGGCCGCCCAAGGGGCCAAGGGGCCGGGTCGTTATAATAAAAAGGCGCCTTTTTATAGCGCTCACTGCATATTATTTAGTAATTCAAATAAATATATTATTTAGTAATTTAGTGTAACTTATATGTATGCAATTTATAATTGACTCAATATTAATTTGAGCTAGTCTACAAAATCAAGTGATAACCTTGTTACCACTCATCATTCGTATGATCCAATCAAAAAAATATTAATCAATTCAATTACATACATTCTATTAAATGAACCAATCATTTATAAATATGAACTAATCATATTCTTATGAACTAATCATAACTATTTTCTTAATAGATAACACTGTTCGTACATAATAACAGTTTTTATTACATTATTATATGAGCTTAATACTGTCCTTTTGTCATGACAGTCATAACAACTGAACTCTAAAACATGAGACAAGCTAACACCACTCCCACTAGGATAGACACTAGTATAGTAGTAATCAATATGTGTCCAATCTGTCTAGGCTCAACTAGTGCACTTTCTGCTAGAACACTCTGAGGTGGACCAATTGCAGAATTTTGTACAGAATGCACAAAATGATCCTCCTCAGGTTCTTTCCTCTGGATCTTCTTCAGAATCTTCTTCTGGGAACTCAAGGTGAAGCAGTTCTACACACAATTGTGCATATGAGATTCTCCCTTCGGAGAGCCCCCATATTTGGTGTGCTATCACCTTTGGACTTCCTGACAATGAACGCATCAAAGCCCAGATCCTGTAATTATTGAGGATGGGAAACTCTGTTTGCTCTAGTTTCCAGAATAGTCGATCGAGTCTTCCAATATGTCCTCGAACTCCTAGAGCATAGTCATACTCAATATACTGAATCTCCTCCCTTAGTTGGTTCTGTCGTACTTCGCGACGAGTTAAGGTGGTAATGATCCTTGGCATCTGGAATTGAAAATAATAATGTCAGTACAAAACTGACAAACCAGTACAAAATCGGTTAAATTCAATTCACATCTAAGCAAGATATTTTAAGCAATAAAGAAAAATAAATTTCCTTTATTTAAAGAGTTTCAGTCAACAGACAGATTAATTCCCTTATCTTTATTAGAACTAATCTAAGTAGAACGTCCAGTTGTTATCGTATAATTTAAGCCCAATTTAATTAGACCATTCTAATTGATCTAGTTTAATTAATCAATTAGATTCAATTCAAACCGATTAAATCATATTGATCTAGTTACATCAACTAATGATTTGAACTAGACTAATTGATTAACCTGATCTAGATCTACTCAGTCTAACCTGATTTGATATTGTCAGGTTCAAATCAATAGTGATTAATCAGGGTTGGTCTAATTTAGTCTAATCATGAAATAAATGTAATCATAATTAATTAAAATAAAACACAAAGTTTAATTTCTTTTAATTAATTAAAACATAAAGTTTTAATTAATTAAAAAAAAATTTTATTTGGCACAAGTAGGGATCGAACTCATGCCAACTCTTTTCTCCTTTTCTGAGTTCACCAACTATGCTATTAAAAAATAATTAAATTAAAAAAGGAACAAAGCATTTATTCTATACTAACTTGCATCCCCCTTTTTTTTAAACGCATTCTTTTCTTTTTGATTTATAAAAATCAAACATTTTCTCAAATCACTGTGCGCGATTTCACGAAGCTCAGTTACTGTGCTTCTTCTCCGCCTCAATTTTTTTCTTCGTGATGAACCGTCGACTGTCATTTCCGACCAACCAAGTTGGACGCCGATGGTCCGGCTCGGTTGCTGACAGCCACAGCAGAAACCACACTGGTTCCTTGTGTTCGTCGGCAGTCGGCGCAGTCAAGGGATCGAGCAGTTCTGATACCATTGTTGATTGTACGAAACAATAAAAGGACTTACCGTGGCCGGAGAAGAAGAAGCTACCGTCCTCGTCGAAGAAGAAGAAGAAGTACCGTCGTTTCAAGAAGATCACCACCGGACCTCCTCAGGTTCTTCACAAACCAAAACCCTCGAAAGATGCTTCTTCATTTTTTTTTCTTTTTCCTCCTCCTTTTCCCATGGATCTTGGACGCCTTATATAGTAGAAATCAGGAAGACGAAGGGGTGGTTTTGCCCCTTCATTTCATCAACTGCAGCCTCTCTTGATGAAGCTTCCGGTAGATGAAGCTTCCGTTTCAGAAGATGAAGGGGCGACACCCCTTCATCTCTGAACGTTCAACAATTCTGTCCGGCGTCAATTGGTATCAGAGCGCATCAGATCCGATGGAAGGTCGTCGTGGTCATGGTCATGGTCATGGTCGCAATAATCAAGTTCCGATGGAGGAAGCCCAATACCGTGATCGTACCGTTCAAGATGTGACAATGAAGGATTTACGGAGGCAAGTCGCAGAACTAACCTAACATTTGACAATGCGAGATTTTGAAGATAGAAGGAGCTATGACCGTGATTCCGCATCCACCTTCGACAACCCTTACCACCACCCCGATAGGGTCTCAGAGCATCAAAATCGAGAGGAATGGTATGTAGACTTTGATTTTCAAATTGATCTACCTGAGTTTTCAGAAACCTTTCAAGCAGAAGAATTCGTTGATTGACTCAACGAAATAGAAAGTATTTTTGATTACAAGGAGGTGCCCGATCGGATGAAAGTAAAGTTGGTTGTCATCCAACTCAAGGGCCGAGCATCCGCTTGGTGGAAACAACTACAACGCTCATGAGAGAAACAAGGCAAGACCAAAATCACCGACTGGGAGAAGATGAAGAGTTACTTTCTTCCTTTCGACTATATTCAGACTGTGTTTCAACGATATCAGACGTTGAGGCAGGATGCAAGATCAGTCAATGATCACACGAAGGAGTTTTACCAGTTGATTGAAGGATTTGGGATCAACCACCCCACCACCTACAACTTCAAAAGAACACCGGCTCTGCAACACCTCTATGCCCCCCTTTCTCCTACGACGACGAGGACAACCATGAAGATGAGGACCTCGACAACATCGAGTACGATCAGTCCTACTCTCTCGATCATCCGATCACTGGAGGCGACGAAGATGACGACAAGATCAAAATATTTGGTGATCCAGTTTATGACGATGCTGATAAAGAGGAGATAGACCTAGATGAAGCGTTGATCGAAAGACCAAAAGCCCACTTTGTCCGACGACAATCAGCAGCATGGTTCATCTATCGACGAAGTCCAAATCTCCATCGTCTCACCTTCCATTGATTCGACATCCCAATTCATTCAGCATGAAGAAAATGAGACCGAGTTAATTGGTGATCCAATATATGATGAGGTACTTTATGATGATGAATTTTTCAATGAAGATGGTGACTATGTGTTACAGATTTTGAACACTGAGAATTTCCTCGATGGAGGCATCGTTGACAGAAAAGAGCTTCTATGTTCAAGTTTTGTTCAAAATGATGATGAAGTGGATGAAGTTGTCGATAAAGTTGGTGTGGATCTTCAAATTCAGGAAGAAGCACAACAAACTGAAGATGTTGATATGGATGAGCGTCAAGATTTTGATATGGATGATATCAATGAAAAGTTCAAGTTCGATCTTATGGCTCTCCCTCCTGGAAAGCTATTTCCGGAGAGGGATGACTTTAATCTTTGACCCCTATCACAATCTACATGACCTAGATATTGAACTAGTGTCAAAGGTGAACAAAGATAAGACAGAGGAAAAACGTGCGGAGATTGCAGTGATGGAAGATGAGCATCACATTTTGAAGTATGGCAAGAAAGATCTTGACTTGAGGAATGCAGTCATGAAGCAAACCTTCGATCATCAACTTGAAAAGAATAAGGAAAAACTACCAAACTTCACAGGATACGGATCTTAACATAGGTCTTTATAGGACAATTAATTTGGTCGAAACTACCTCCATAGCTCTAGAAAATAAAACAAATTTCATTGATTTCTCTAATAGTTTTTTATCATAGTTAATTTGGAACTTCTCTTGCAACAGATTTAAGTTCACATGAACGTCGTTTTAGCATATGTGAAGTTTCTCCAGAATGGTCATTTTCTTATGGTAGCACCAAGGTTATCATCATGAGGAGAGTTTCTTTGTGATCCATTGGAGCCTCTTTGGATAATCATGTTTGGGGACATTGCGGATCCCATTAAAATTAAAAAAAACAAGTTGGTGTCATCATCGTTAGATGCAATTTGTAAGGAAAAGAAGTGCTTGGAGAATGCGAAGATGGACAAGAGCAGCATCCACGATGTCATGCTTGTTAACGGATCGACGAAGATTCCTAAAGTTCAACAACTATTAGAAGATTTTGTTGAATTGATATCAGATGATCTTCTTCCTGGACGACCACCTGACACTACTCTAAACTCGAGGACGAGTTCTTTCAACCTGGGCGATTGATGTAGGAAGATATAAAGATTGGGTCGTGTGAGATACTGTAGAAAATCAATGACAATACATACAAGTTGTGTCTTCCAAGTCACTTGAAGACTTCCGACGTCTTTAATGTGAAGCATTTGAGTCCGTGTTCAGGAGATGCTGATGATACTTCTATGAACTCGAGGACGAGTTCTTTTCAACTTGGGGCGACTAATGCAGGAGGATTTGAAGATTTTTATTATTAATTTTGATAATTTTTATTTTTAGTAATTTTTAAAGTTTTTGGTATTTAGAGTAGTTTTGAAAAGTTTTATTTTTTATTTTAGGATTTTTTAAATCCGTTTAGGATTTTTAGGATTGAGTCTGTTAAAATTTTTTTTAGGATTTTATATTTTAAGTCTGTTTAGGATTTCGAGTTTGTTAAGAAATTTTTCTTTTTATTAGGAATCTTTTTTTTTGAGTTTGTTAAGAAAATTTTTTTTATTAGGAATCTTTCTTTTCAAGTTTGTTAAGAAATTTTTCTTTTTATTAGGAATCTTTCTTTTCAAGTTTGTTAAGAAATTTTCTTTTTTTCAGGAATCTTTCTTAGGGTCTAAGTCTATATAAACATCTTATAAGTTGATGTTTAGGAAGCAGTTTTGGTTGATTAATAAAATTTCTCTTTTTTGGACAAAAACCCTAGAAGCGGCGCCGTCGCGACTTTCTATTCATTTTTTTTTAATTTCTCAAACTTGTTCTCTCCCTAATTCTCCTTCAATCTTTCGCCTCCAGAATAATCACTATTCTGTCCGGCGTCAGTTGGTATCAAAGCATTGCCCACAGGATAATCGTTATTCTGTCCGACATCAGTCTGATCCTCTTAACCCACTAAGACTTTCGATGCCTAATATTCGATCTTCCTGACCCATTAGGACTTTCCATGTTAAATGATATGCACACTTAATCCATATATATATCAAACACATAATGTTTAACTTTAAACCCTTTGTCAGATGTCAAAATACAAGTTCAATTATTAGTGTTGTTTGCACCAATAATTTACTTTTATCTTACATTTATATATAATGTGTTCTATATTGAATGGATTGTGGATTGTTCACCCCATGTATACATGATATATATTTATCGATTGGATTACAGGTCCTTCACCCTATATATTCATATATACTATAATGCATTTATGGATGGATTACAAGTCATTCATCCATATATATAATGCATCCTTCATTAAATATATTATGGGGTGTCTTCTATATATATGTGTGTGTGTGAGTGTGTATGTGTATGTTTAATTCTCTAAGAAATTAACAAGAAAATTATTGTAAGAGTATGAAAGAGAAAATGTGGGAAATGATGAAACAATCTAAGTTAAAAGTTTAAGAGAAATTATGGTAAGAGATTAATGAAATTAAATTGGTGAAACATAATAACCTTAATTATTTGTTATTCCTTGGATTCTTTTATATGATATTTTATATCATGCACTTCTTTCTTCTACTCACTTTGCATTTTTATGCTCATTTTTGGAGTTGTTGACATTAAAGCTATTACCTAGATTTTATGTATAGTAGTATATTGGTGAAGTTTATTTAGAGTTATGCATTTAGTTAGTTTAATTAGTTTTTGTATATATTTTACTCTAACATTATTGCATTTCATGCCGGTGTGCAAAGCTAGCATCACGACAAACCTAGCTTGTGTTGGGGGTGACATGTATGTTTGGTAGTGATAGAACCCTAGATAGTTAATAGAGGACTAGAAGCTTAGCAAAGGAAGAAGTCCTAATACGTTTAGTGTGATTGGATACCCTAGAGGAGTGAACTCTAGACAATAAAAATCCTAACAGATTTAGGAGGACCTAAGGTTAGGCAAGGGGATCAGTCTTGGTAGGCTGACAACAATTGGATATTTGGAAATAAGTGAAGTCCTAGAGATGAGGAGTCTTTAAGTAAGGAAGTCCTAGTAGATTGATGATATTAGGCAAGAATGAAGTTCTAGAAGTTAGGGTTGATTTGCACTTGGTATATAAGAAAGTTCTAGAGACAAGGAGTCAACAAGGATTTAGCATCGGTGTGATTGGAATCGGAGTATTAGTCGATTGGTGTAGAGGGACAATTGTTTGATAAGCTTGAAACCATGAAGATATATTTTGGATGAGTTTAGGGTTACAATAATCAATTGAAATAGAGTAACAATTGATTGATGGAGAGTAGTCGACTAATGAATTTGAAATCACAAATTGTAGTTTGTATAGATTCATGGTTTAGGCAATCGAAAGATGTTGATATATGTTGATTGATGGTTGAAGCAATTGGGTAATTGACTTAAACTTAAATAAAAATAAACACAATATTTTGCAATGGTAGTCGACTATAGTGCATATGTAGTCAACTAATGTTATTCAAGAATCTATAATTAATTACACGAGATCTGGATAAAGCTTCGACAATGATCGAATTATTGCCAATTACATCAGGAATAGTAAACTAGAAGGAAGTGAATAGTCGATCGATCAATAAGTAGTTGATTAGAGATCAACTAGAAGGAAATGAATAATTGATCGATCAATAAGCAGTTGACTAGAAGATAACAAGTAGTCGACTAATCGATAGATTTGTCTTGAACAAAAACCCAATAAAGAGGGTTTCTTGTAGGTTTTGTGTAAAAGTTTATGAGATATGTTCATAGAGGTTCTAAAATGAGCACTACTACATTCTAGAGCCTTCAGAAGCAATCTATAATGATCATAATTAAGCAAACAAAGTTTTTCATTTGTGAATTTCTATCTATGTATTATTGTATTTACTTGTATCTATATATCTCTTGTATTGTTGTAAGAACATGTACTTATAAGAGGTTGACTAGTGTAGTCGATTGAAGTGATTAAGGGAAGTTGATTGGATCCTAAAAAAAGTCAGAATAAAATTGCTAATTCAGCAAGGGAAAGAGCATAGTTCCTTGGATTCTAGAAACTTATTTATAAAGAGAAAATAACTTTGGTACTCTATTGGATGATATAGTACATGTTAAGACTTGTAAGGGTTTGTTCCATTATCCAAGTGCAAAAGAGCTTTATAGTGTTTTCGTTTTGGGAGTGTTACACTGATCGTGATATGGGTTATGGATGTAGGAGAAATCTTCAAAAACCATATTAAATCCATAGTGTTAGCATTTTCATTTCTTTTTTTTGTGTGTGCGCGCATTATATTGCTTCATCAACGACACACTCTCAACTTATCACACACAAACTTGCTGGTAATCATTGAATTTAGTTGTGATTTTTGCAAAAGTATATAGCCATCTTTTCACCTCTACACTTTCGTTGACCATTTCGATCCTACTATGTTTTCCCCTAATATATCTTCTATCATTTCTTATCTTGTTCATGTTTTTGAATGGAAAGTCAAGAAGCGAGGAGATAAATGATCAGTCTCACTTTCCCTTCTCCTCCTTCTCTCACTCATCCTATGACTGTTGATTTTCTCAAGTTTCCAATTGACTTTGACATGCTTTGTGGCCTTGCTTGCTTATTAACTTGACCCACACTCTCCGTAAACTTGTTCAACCTACCTACTTGCTAGGTTTGTTCATCTAGCTTGGTCCATATTTTATCCATGTACACAGTGGGAATTGTTATTTCTTAAAATGATTTAAAGAATAAGAACCAAGGACAACGAGTGCACAATAATTTCTTGTGAATTGATGTTTAAAACTATTCGTAATAAATAAAACTATTTCTAAGCCAAATTAAACTCACCCATCAACGAATGAGGTCTTACTCTAAGTGGCTTTAATTGAGTAGACCACGATCAATAAGTTAGAACGAAAGAACCTAATTGTGTTCTATATTGATCGATGTGACAATTTTAAAAGTTCTTAGCACATATATTTAATTGTTATTGATGCATATAATTAATCGCTGACGGCTGCCGACAAGAAGCCTGAGCTTTGAGTCTTGGCTTTCTCCTCCATATCTGAAGAGGCAGGTAAGATTCATGATAACTAACACTCTTTCTTTTGTTAATATTACATTTGTCAAAGACCATATACCAAGAAATTCAATGGCTCCGGCCGGATTCCACCCCATGTGTTTTCTCTTCAGCTACTCATTGGCTTTGTTTGTTGTTCAGTTTTTTATTCCCATAGGTCTCACTCCACTTGCCTTACAGTTTATATATACAACATCTTCTAGTTTAAGTTTGCGTCCATTTTCCCATGTGCTCGATTTTCTCAGTTAAAGCCATGGCACTATAAAATAGCCAGGAATTTTCAATAAAGATATAGTGAGTACTCTTGAATCACCATTAAATGAGAAGCAATTACACTTTGGCACCATAATCAATTTTCTGATAAAGAGAAAAATGCCTTTAGTTTTCTTTTGCCATAAATTATCTGCATGTGGAATGGAATAATACACTGTACGTACGTAACTGAAGCATGTCTTCTTTTGCCATAAATTATCTGCATGTGGAAATTGGAATGGAATCACATACTGTACGTACGTAACTAAAGCATGTCTTCTTTTGCCATAAATATTATATCTATTTGATGGATTTCGTGGTCGTTTTCCAACTACTGATGATTAGTAAGGACGGCTGGTATTATTTAGTCAGCAAATGATTTCGACTTATCAGCAACATCATTGTTCAACATCATCGTAGAATGAACCTGCAGGCTAGCTATGTGCTTACAAAACATTAATTTGTTGACCAACTTTATCAAAACCACTGCTTAGCTTTTTGAAAATATATGAAGAAATTAATGGCCTGTACTAATTCAAACTGTTCAGCACTTTATTAAAATCTGGGAAATATAGAGTTTGAAATTATATGAATGATCTATCTACATTTTAGGCATGTTGATACTACTAGAGGGTAGTGAAAATCAAAGGTTTTACCCTACTGAGCTCTACATTCCATTCCAATCTTGATCCTTGTTTTGATTTTTTTTTCCAATTTATCAATCAGTTAATTTTACAAGGATGATCAATCTATCATCATAGCAAATATTGTCAAACATCTCACTTCATATCTACTCTTAATTAGGTTCAATACATAATTAAGGCATTTCTAAGTATTGAATGAGATGGGTGAGGTTTTATTCTAATATTGTCATCTAAGTGTAGTTATGTAATCAATAGTTGCATTTTTTATACTTAAGAGTAAATGCAAGTATTTAAATTACTGTGCCAAACTATGCTTATGTTTAGTGAGTATACATCAACATGTGTTCCTATCATATACTTTTATCATGGTTTCATTACATACAAACACTATTTCACATGGTTAACCTACATAGCATGTTAACATGGCATATATTAAGTATGAATCACATTATTCATCA
Organism: Curcuma longa; assembly: GCF_044706935.1. NCBI lineage: Eukaryota > Viridiplantae > Streptophyta > Magnoliopsida > Zingiberales > Zingiberaceae > Curcuma > Curcuma longa. Next base: position 2,307,791 of record NC_133876.1, on the reverse strand, counting down.
TACCTAAAATAGCATATAAAGCCCTAATTATCCATTTCATGAGATTATAGTTATGATTAAACAATATTGTTTAGTGTGGAAGGAAGCCTAGTTGATGTGTCATCTTATAAGGGATGAACTAAGCCTTCTTCCCTCATTTATTGGCAGGTTGAGGTCAGTATTATTTAGGAATTCATTTCTTAGAGTTTTATTTGAATTTCTAATCCATTCTTAGAGTATCTAAATGAGTTATTATATTCTTTCATTGATATTGAATATGCCTTTTATTTTTATTTTTTATTATATCCTAAACCATTAATGCCCTAATGGATTAAAGGTCCTCTGGATTTAGGCGAAAGAATATAGAACATTTGAGGGATCTCAGGATGAGGAACATAAAGATGGTTAGACAATGCTCGCATTTGTTACTCAATGAGGTTGAGTCATGATTGTTAACTTGATGTGATCAAGTTGGTTTGGCTCGATGACTTAGAGATTTGGTAGAGATAAAATAGGAGATGAGAAACATGGAGTTGGTTTGACAACTATAAGTGAGAGCATGTCCTAGCCAAGCGGACTTGATATGTTGTCATGTCCCGATGGCTTGATGTAACATTCAAAATTCCTGGATACATTATATGTACGGCCACTCATAGTTGCATCTATATGGCAAATCACAACAATTTATAAAGGCATTACTTTTGTGGTTATTATACTTACTTGTATTAGTGCCAAATAAACTAAGTATAATAGCGTCCTTGTGTAGTAGGTTCGTATCTATATCAATCGATTGGTTGAATCGATAGTGAGATGATATAGAAAACACTACACTAAACTATTCCTAGTCAAGTATTGACATTCAAGGACAATGTTAATGCATAGAGACTAGCATGTAGGTCAACATGATGACTTGATCTCACAAGTCATGGATATGAGATATCAAGTTGACACATGGGTATGCATTAGAGAATGTATACTGAATGACCCGCCATGAGAAAGTATCATGGATCGTTATATGAGTGTCATATACTTTCTCATGTGGCTATTAGTATGACTATTAGTCCTTGGACCTGAAGTCACCATGGTTCCCAACATAAGGAGTTATATGCTTTGGTTTCGTCAAACGTCACCCGTAACTGGGTGGACTATAAAGGCGATTACTGGGTGTATAACGAATTATGTAGTGGGATGTGAGTGATGTAGATGGGATCTATCCCTCCTATATGACGGGAGCGATATCTTAGTTCTTGATAGAGTTAGACCACTAGAGTGCATGGCCATGCCCAAATGAGTCAACATGAGATGTTGAGCTCGTTTGATTGGAGTGAGTCTACTTGGAGTTCAAGACATAGATTGATTAGAGGATGACACGGTCTATGCCTCGGGTTAATCAATCTAGATATCAAGGATAGAAGGACATGGTCACATATTGTGAGAGTCACAATTAGTAGTCACAAGGTGATGTTGGATCTCAACATTCTTGTAACTTGGGTAGCAATGATGTGTTGCTAGATACCTCTCATTGCTTATGTCCTTAAATCGGTTTAGGGGCATTGCCAACGTTACAAGAACCTATAGGGTCACACACAAAGGATATTTTGGTGGAAATTCGATTCATATGATGAACCAAGAGGATTAGATTCATGTGATGAATCAAGTTGGGTTAAGTGTAATCCAAACTAGACTAGAGGAGTTGATTTGATCAACTTTGGAGAGATTAGAAATCAAGTTTGACTTGATTTGAGAAGGAAGAAATTATGGTCAAGTTTGACTTGACTTGGGGGTCAATGTTCATCATGTTGACTTGACTTTATGCCATGTCATCATAGATGTTGACTTGACTCATGCCACCTCATGGTCAAGTCTTGACTTGACCACTTGACTTTATGTTGAGGTGGCATAAGTGATGGCCAATAGAATGGTGCCACATCACCTTTGTTGTCACCTCATGGGAGGTTACAAATCTTCTTTGTAACTCATGGATGGTTTAATGGCTTTTAATTGGATTAATTGGCTTTGAATTGCCATGTGGCCCACCACAAGAGGAGAGAAAAAGTGAGTGTTTTCATTCTTAACGTTAACACCATTTTTGCTCTCTCTTGCTTTTTCTTGAACGTGAATGATTCCTTCTCTTCTCCCTCTTGAGTTCTTGGAGTTCTCTTCTTCCTCCTCTCCTCCTAATCTGACCTTATCCACCTAAGGGTGCTAGCACACCATTTGGATAAGGTTTTTCCACCAAAAGATCCATGTGGATACCGGTAGAGGAGCTACGCTTGGAGTTCTCGAGATCCGACAACTTTGGACTTGCGGGATTTGCGAAGGGCACGCTTCAAAGGTATAAACCTTCGTCTTCGTAGATCTAGGTATTTATTTTGAACACGTACGAGTTATTTTGTAATTTTCACACGGATCCGTTCGGAGGGTTTCGGGGTTTCCGCACGCAAAAGCGGTTTTGCGGCCTGAAAAACCCAACACAATGTACAACCACAACAATATACCAACAACGTATAAATGAAAATCCACACGAGGTAAAAATCCACAAATATAAACTCCATAACAAAACAACATATAAACTCCACAAGTCCACGATAACAAAAACACCATAAACAGAAATATAACAACAAATTCCCATAAACAGAAATATAACAACAAATTCATAAAGAAGAACACAAATTCAAAATCACACAAAATGAATACTCCTCTTGCTGTGAGATGGGGACAGATTGGCATAACTCCAAGCTTCAAAGAATAATATAATATCCCTATCTACTACCTGGGGAGGGAGAAAAAGAAACCCCAAGGTCTGGGTGGTAAGTACAAACTCAGTGAATAATTAGACAAATAGTGCATGCTCAAAAGTATATATATGAGAGCAAAGGATATACAAACGAACAACAGTAATCAACAGGTGATCAGAACCAACAGTGAACTACAAATAAAGGAATATCTACAATAATCCTACTAGTAGTATATGGTCTATAATGGATCTATAAAATGCAGTAATTAGTATGAATGACAATGTCATACGGATGTATCAACCAAGGAACAACCGTGTATACATCTCACATCCAAATACAGTATATACGATCGAGTAGCATATATATATATAGCAAGCATACAATATATGCATGATGCAACTGCCCACACTCATCCGGTACTCACGTGTATATGACACTAGAGGTGTTCGACATCAAACAGCCATAAATCCAACACCAAATAAAGTAGCCTGGTGACAAATCGATAAGTAGCCATGTATAGCTACATCCTATAGCCAATGCATATACCCATACTTGTCTCTGAGTACCACCCTATGTAGTGACCAGGGCACAGAACATTGACTCGGGTGCTATCAGGCCATACAGCCACCATCCCTCAATGTTTCAATGAATAGGAAATTCCTAACTACCTATTCTATAACTTGTCACTACCAAGCAAACTACCAATGATGATTTACCCACAACATTAGAAATTACAATCGTCACATCGCACTCCGTATGATGTGATAATCAAGCAACAGTAACCAATATTTTACTATGCTAAATCAACATGCATAAGTAATAGGATCTCAACTGATCACATGTATCATAAACCAGAGATAATCAATAATATTCAACTTAGATAGCAAAGTGTCCATACAAGTAACAATATAGATGTCACATGAGATCAATCGAATCAAGTACAAGCATATAATCAATAGGAGTATGACTAAGATATCCAACCAACTACAATGGAATGATATCATGCACTAGAATAGAATTAACTCTGTAATGACCAAATACAGAGATTACCCACTTGATAGAACGAATGTCGATATAAGAACCTCTAGAAAATATAAACCTCGTATGTCGTGGAATCAACCAATCAAGGTCCTGTCAATAGAATACAATATCTGCTAACTAATACAATTATACATCTAATATAACAATTAACTCTATCAACAACAGCTAGCAGAGCATATAAATCCATTGCAACCCAACTTCACCTGATTCCCAACAGAAACAAAACACATCCTAATAGAATCCATCACTAAAAAAAACACAGATTTTGGGACGAATTTTAAAAAAAAATCATTGCAAAATATTCTGCGATGAATTATTTTTCGTTGCTATAAAGTCATCGCCAAGCTTGGCGACAAAATTTCTCATTTCATTGCAGACATTTGCGATGAAAACTAAAATTCGTCCCTAAATTCGTCGCAGATTTGCGACGAATTTGATTTTCATCGCAAATCTGCGATGAATTATTTTTGTCACATATTTGTGACGAATCTAATTTTCGTCGCAAATCTACGACGAATTTGGGGACGAATTTTGGGATGAAATCATTTTCATCGCAGAATTGCGACAAATCTAGTTTTCGTCGTAAATTTGCGACAAATTTGGGGATGAATTTTGGGACGAAATCATTTTCGTCGCAGAATTCATCGCAAAATCAAAATTTTTTCTTTCCTACCCCTTTATTTGTTGATTATTCCATAGATACAATACATGATCCAATCGGATCGAATCAAATTTTACAAATAACCTGTACACATATTAATATCAATCCACATCTACATACACATATCAATTCACACAAATTGAAATCACAAACATCCACATCCATATATATCGTCAATCCACACTCTACAAATTAATATACATATCAATCCACATACATATATCAATTCACACAAATTGAAATCACAAACATCCATATCCATATATATCAATCCATACTCTACAAATATACATATCAATCCATATCATGATAAAAAACATTAATATCACTCCAGAACAACATCAATATCAACATAATGAAATCCAAACCAGTACATCCAGTTATATAAATTCATATACAATATATGTAATGTCAAGAGGGATGATCAGGACCAAGAAAAGATGCAATAGAATCATCATGCTCGTTTCTTCAATGGTACCATAGGATGCTTTAACCAGAGTCATTATCCTTCTAACTAATGAAATCATTAGGCATATCATTATCCTTCTTCAACCCACGTATCATGGCATAAGTATATCTACTGCTAGTTGTTGCCTTTAAGATGCTAGTCAATGAAACAGGTAGCATTTTGTTCTGGATCAGAGTAATAGGAACTCCTCTGGTGTCGGAGGATGAAGGTAAAGGCACAAAAGTTTCAATTAAAGCTCTTGTCTGAGAATGGTCAAGCTCAAACTAGAAGTGTTGAGGTGTATAGTAGTTATCCTTGATAATCCCCTTGAATTGGTTCTCTGTGAGGGGTGCACATTATACCTTGAAGTGCACTGAGACATTCATAAACAAAACATACACTAGACAAAGTGAGTATAAAAAGGCTAAAACAATTTTGATACAACCAAAATATAATCTTTTGACATGTGAAAGGAAGTAGCTTTAAAGAGATATCTGTGCTGGAAATTGTGTTCTTTCATCACCATCAGTCCATGTATATGAGTTGATGTTTATCTGGCCATGGCTTGTGGCCTCAAAGATGCCATGTAGTGGAGTTAAGGGAAGGATAGTAATGGTCATTGCCCCGACAGACCATTACTTGATCTATTTAACTACAGTGATAGAAAATTACATGACATTTTTTTTGTAAAAAAAAAGATGTCATGTAATTTCGATCACTGTAGTTAAATAGAAAAGGTGGTAATCATTCTTCAATATTTTTGACATAGTTGAAGTGAGGTGAAGGTAAACCTGCCAAAGACCAAAATTGCAAAGACTTTTAAGGAAAATCATCAAATTTGTATACAGCAATGCCGACCATCAAATTTATATATAGCAGTTATATAAGTCTTTCTGAAAGATGAAACCATGGACACAATGCCAACCTATGTTCCTCATGAATGCTTCTTACCATTTCTTTTGTAATTTCCAATACATTCAAATTAAACTAAGAATAGCCAACACCATAATTAATGTGGGAAAAAAGATCCCAACAGCTAGTTACCTATGATTCATCAGCAAGATCAAAAATAGCTAATCAGCAACCTATTCAGGATAACTTAAGTTGGACTTTGTTCACCAATAATTATCTTTGCACTGCTAGAGCTAAGACATTTTGTGTCAGCAAGATACAAAATATACAAGTTTGTGCCAAACTGAAGAGTTTATACCAAATTATAAAAATACAATCATTTTTCACAAGTTCATATTTTTTCCTTGATAGAATATGTGACAACAAACATACCTGCAAAATTTCAGATTTTTCTAAAATTTATGAATTTTTTTAGGTATTTCTAAAGTTTGTATCAGAAATTGCACAGTGCTGATCACAAAACAGCAGTCGACTAATCAATCGACTGCTTCACTCGACCAATCTGTCTGAGAAGTTTTGAACTAATAGAGCAGTTGACTGCTAAGGCTCAGTCGACT
>NC_133876.1:2207182-2301355 GCF_044706935.1 Curcuma longa | reverse complement strand
AAATTTTCTCCTGATGATGATGGGAGATGAATGCAACATCCGTCAGGAAAGAAATTTATCTGAACAACCCTCCTCCAAGGAATTCATCTACTGATATGTCTTTGAAGAAGAATAAGAAGGGTGATAAGGATCTTTGGAGAGGCTGATGGGGGGTATTATGGAGCTGACAGTTCTAGAAGTGGACATGGTTTCTGATATGAGAAGGATTCTAGTGAAGGAGTCCTTGCCCCAGCTAAGTGGAAAAGCACTGACATTGCCAAAGAAGATGCTGAGAGGAGATCAAACCTAGATGTCAACATGGTAAAGGTTGGAAAATTCTAGTATGCATCAAGTGGAAAGTGCTTCTCATGCAATTGCTGAAAATAAACCAAGGAAGGTGAAGCTCAAGGTTGGTGGAGTGACACGCACAATATTGGAGACTAATGAAGGTGGAACTTCTTCTGCAAAACCTCCGCGTTCCATAGACTCATCTCGGCAACGAGTAAAGATTATTGCTAGGGTAAGCTACTATTGAGGGTAGCTTTTTCTTAGTTAGTATTTTTTTTTTCATTCTAAGTTGGAATTTATCAGCATCATCATCAAGCTGTCTCGATTCCAACTATATGGAGTTGGCCACATGCATCTTTTCTTTTCATTACTCTCTCTGTCCGTGACTTTATATTAGTAATATTGAAATTCATGAATCACATTCAGTTACATTAATAGAGTTTGTTTTTTTCTTGTCCTCCATTCCTTAGTTTAATTACAAAATCAGTTGGTTGGGTATGTACGTGTCTTTATCATCTTTTCTTATTTTCCCTTTTTTATCATCTATTGAAGGTACACCTAATTGCTTGAGATTCATAAATTATAAGTTTTTATCTTTATTATCTTACTCACCCTGGTTGATCCATAAAATATTTCATGTCTTATCACAATCATACAAACTTTTTCCTCTTAATTGGAAATAATGTCATGTTTAACATTTTACCCAAGGGAAATCAGCTTGGAAGTAAATACCTAGCCCATCTAAATTTGATCTGTTTATTGTTGTTAGCTTCCCTAGCTCCTTTTATTGTTCCACCTACCACAAGGTAAGGGGCATGATCAGTATTATCTCTGTTGAGTTATTCTGTAGTGTTTTTTCCATAAATCATGTTGTTCTATTTTGCTCATACTTTTCTAGAATCTTTTATTCTTCAAGTGTGAATCTAATTTTTAGCATAAAGAATGTGCAGCATATTCCACGTCTTTATATCTATTTCCTAATTGCAGGATTACACCGAATGCCGTTCTCTGCCAGAAAAGAAAGAATCCAGCGGATCAAGTTTTACCCGTGGGTTGAAAGAGGATTCTGATGCAACAGTATCTGAAGCAAACTTGTTTGCAAAGCAAGCTGACAAACTTCACATTCCAACCTCCTCTGAGCCTACTCGTAAGAGCAAGAGAGTCCCAAAGAAGCGTGTGTTTGATGATGAGGACGACGATGAGATCCGTTACCTTGAGAAACTTAAAACTAGTAAGGAATTTACAGATGATTCTGCCGAGATTGATGATAGTGAGAGTGGTGCAAAGAAAAAGAAAATATCTAAGCTCCCAAAAAACAAGAATCTAACTTATGAAATGGATGAAGATTATGCTTTTTCTCGATCAAATAAAGAGAATAGGAAGAAGGTAAGAGCGGGAAAGGAATATGATGATACAGATTATATTGAAGAGGAAGAACCTGGTTCTGATGGTGAGCCAGAGATCAAAAGAAGGAAACTAAAGGAAACTAGTGGTTCACCAGCTGATGTTAGAAGTGAGCCACTAACGACACGTCAACGTGCACTTCAATCAGGAAAAGGTGGCAATGGTGAAAGTTTAATCGAGTTCCCAAATGGGCTACCTCCGGCACCTTCTAGAAGTAAAGCATAAACACCATATTCAATGCTATGAGCTAATTGATTAGATCTCTTTTGTTTCTTATATTATATATGACTTGCAGAGCAAAAGGAGAAACTATCTGACGTAGAGATACAAGCTAAGAAAGCAGAGGCAGCACAAAGACGGAAAATGCAAGTGGAGAAGCAAGCTAGGGAATCTGAGGTTTGTTTACCTTCTATTGTTTAAGCTGTTAAATAAAGCATTACCTTTTTTAATTATAAGCTAATTAAACTCAACTTCAAGGCTGAGGCAATACGAAAAATATTAGGCCAAGATTCTGACAAAAAGAAAGAAGAGAAGAAACAGAAGGAACTTGAAGAAAAGGTAATTGTTCTTAAAATTCATTGAGCATATTGTGGTTGACTTATTTTTATGCTTCCCGCTGAATTTATTGTTTTGTGCAGGCAAAGTCAGCTAAGTCTCAAGAGCTAATGCCAAGCACAATTAGATGGGTCCTTGGACCCAATGGCACAGTTGTTACATTTGCTGCTGATATCGGCCTTCCAAGCATATTCAACTCCAAGCCTTGCAGGTAAGATAAACTTTCCATTGAATTTGGTTTTGATAGCTTCTACGCATGAGCAGAGTATATTTTTCGATGACATCTTTTGCTTCTGCTATTCTAATGATAGTGTTTGTATTTCGTGACGCAATTAATTCTGCTAGCCTGCTTTACTAACTGTACTTTGCATTGTTTGAATCCAGTTACCCTCCTCCGAGAGAGAAATGTGCTGCCCCAGCATGTACAAATGCCTACAAGTATCGTGATTCGAAAACAAATCTTCCCTTGTGTAGTCTGCTGTGCTATAGGGTAGTTCAAGTGCCGGCCAACCAAGATGCAACCTGAATGCAAGTGCTTTTTTGTTTGTTTGTTTCTTAACGAAGATTCATAGTTACTCCATGATAACCTTGTGTATAATTTTGTCTTGTATTGGACAACCAGATCAAACCAATCCTACTTTCGACTACAGGAGGTATGTTTGCATAATCGATTCTGCTGGATGCAAATGTGAAAGAGTTGCCTACAATACACTGCATTTTTCTTGACAGCGTTGTTTCCTCGTTTGCTTATTACTACCAATTTTGAATGTTGCCATACATTTATTGTGAGAGACGATCTGACTCATCCCTATACTATGTTAGTACAGAGGAGTTCAATAATTTGTTTGATATCGAATCATGATAATACAGTCTTTGATCAGCAGTCTATGTGACTTGTGTGTCAGTCCATGAGAATCTGCTTCCTGTTTGATTATATAAGGTTAGGTGAAGATAGATGAATATATGATTTTATTATCATGGATAAGACTTCTCTTCTCTGGGGCTCTCTCCAATCACTTTTCTTCTTCTCTTCTCTCACATGCTTTTCTTCTCACTTGTCTCATTCCTCTTCAATTATATAAGATAAGGCGAAGATAGACGAATGTATGATTTTTTTTCCTTATGTGTAAGACTTCTCTTCTCTCTCTTGAGCTGTCTCCCATCAGTTGTCTTCTTTTCACATACCCGCGACCTCCAATTTTCAATCTCACGTTGACTTGACCGTCCGAGAGGTCACGCCGATCATGTTGCACTTGCTGATGTGTGATTGAGGCATATGATCCAAGACTTTGTTGAAAGGTAAATAGAGCTGTAATTCTAAGGAGGAAGGGAGAGGAGTGGTCCGAGTGGGGAAGGACTCCATTATATATATTAAGTTGATCAAAGTTTGATTGCTAATATATATTAAGTTAGGGTTGCTAATTCAAACATTATTATTGTAAAAGTAGACCTTAAGGGCCATAATAAGTTTTATTCAAAAGAATAAATGTAAAGTTATAGAAATGGCGATATTTTTTTTTGAAGAGATAAAAATAAGTTTTAATAGGACATTAAAAATTATAGATCCATACAAGACTTTTTCAATAGAGATTGTTTTTTTCAGGGGTTTTGTTTATCTATACAACTTCTATTTTTTTTTATAAAAAAACTTCTATTCTTCCTAAAACCATTTAACATTACTTTTGGGAATGGTTGGGCTTTGGAGTGGGAAGAGACAATACAGAATAGATGCTTCCTCCCCCCACACAGCTCCACAGTCCACTGAAGAGTGAAGGAGCTCCCCCACTCCGTCTTCCATTCCCATTCACCCCCGCTTCACTAATCACTCCTCTCTCTCTCTCTCTCTCTCTCTCTCTCTCTCCGCCATCCAAAACCTCATTTTCGTTCCCGTTCTCAAGAACCCTAACCTCATTGCCTCATTACAGATTTCCCCTCTCATTCTCTCGATCATCGTTTGAAAACTCTCTCCCGTTTCTGCACGGTCCAGATCTTTGTAATCACTGCTCCAGCAACCATGTCCGGCCGCCACCTCTACTGCCTTTCTACCCACATGCTCCTCCTCTTCTTCTCGTTCCCCCTCTTCTCCGCCGCGTTGCCCTTTCCCAACTCCTCTGTCCACGCTCAATCCCACCCCGATCCCGATTTCGTCGCCCGTGAAGTCCAGAGGTATCATTTTCACATCTCTGCACGAATGCACATTGTTTTCTTGCTTGTATTATGATGATCGTTGCATTTTGGGCGTTTTTTTTTCTCAGGCAGGTGGCGTACTCCCACCGGCGCGCGCTCCTGGCAGCCGGCGACAAGGACCAGTGCCTCAGGGGGAACCCGATCGACGACTGCTGGCGGTGCTCGGGCAGTGACTGGCGGCAGGACCGGCAGAGGCTGGCTGAGTGTGGCATCGGGTTCGGCCGCGACGCGCTCGGCGGCAAGGGCGGGCCGATCTATGTTGTGACGGACTCGTCGGACCGCGACCCGGTGAACCCTGAGCCAGGCACTCTCCGCTACGGCGCCATCCAGGATGGCCCCCTCTGGATAACCTTCGCGCGCGATATGACCATCCGGCTCAATGAGGAGCTGCTGGTGAACAGCTTCAAGACTATCGACGGACGCGGTGCTGTAGTCCACATCGCCGGCGGCGCTTGTATCACCCTCCAGTATGTCTCCAACGTCATTATCCACAACCTGCACATCCACCACTGCGTCTCAGCTGGCGAGGCCAACGTGCGCGCCTCTCCAACGCACTACGGTTGGCGGACGCGCTCCGACGGCGACGGCATCTCCATCTACGGCGGGCGCAAGATCTGGGTGGACCACTGCGCGTTGTCCTATTGCGCCGACGGCCTGATAGACGCGATCATGGGCTCCACGGCGATCACGATCTCCAACAGCTACTTCTCGCACCATGACGACGTTATGCTGCTCGGTCACAGCGACGACTACCTGCCGGACTCGGGGATGCAGGTGACCATCGCGTTCAACCGCTTCGGGGAGGAGCTCGTGCAGCGGATGCCGCGCTGCCGCCGAGGCTACTTCCACGTGGTCAACAACGACTTCACCTCGTGGGAGATGTACGCCATCGGCGGCAGCGCCAACCCAACCGTTAACAGCCAGGGAAACCGCTACATTGCTCCGGCCAACTCGAACGCCAAAGAGGTGAGTTGTTAGTTATTTAATTAGAGCTCTGCTTTTCTCGATGGACGAGGGCTGTGCTTGAAGGTGGGCGTGCAGGTGACGAAGAGGGTGGACACGGAGGAGAAGGATTGGAGCAGGTGGAATTGGAGGACGGAGGGGGATGTGATGGTGAACGGAGCGTTCTTCGTGGCGTCGGGGGCTGGAGCGGGGGTGGAGGCCAAGTATGCCATGGCAGAGAGCGTGGACCCTAAGTCTGCCGCGCTCATCGACCAACTCACTATGAACGCCGGCGTCCTTGGCGGGGCCAGGTATGGACCACACTCACGTTATCCTTGCATTCGCATTGGATTCTATTGAAGCCTTTACCTTCTTATTCCTGGTCGATCCTTATTAATTTATGACAAAAAGGTGGAAACTGCCCTAATTGGAGTTGGAGCAACTTTTACAAAGCTACTTTAACATATCTATGCAATTGGGGCAGCTTTAAAACGGTTTTTGGTTATAACTGTTCTAATTATAAACATTTTAGTTAAAATTGTTTCACTTATAACTATTATGGTCAAAATTTCTCAAATAGTATGCGTTTTGGTCAAAATTGCTTTAATTTTAATAGTTTTTGTTAAAATTACTTCAATAGATTTGACCTAGTTAAATCAATATTAATTAAATTGGAGTAACTCATATTTGAATAGCTTTGACGAATATTAAAACAATTTTAATTATAATTAATTATTAATTTTGAGCATATTGGACCAACTTATTTGTTAACTAATTTAATTTTTGAAAAATAATATGTGAATTTAACTATATGATTAAGGCGTATTTTGAGGGAAATAAAAGTAGTAAAAGGATAAGTATATATATTAAGAATTTTTCCTGCTTTAATTATTATCATCAAATCGATAGAGAAGTGGGGAACAAAGGCTTTTCTTAATGCATTAGTCAAATGGAGCAAAAATGAGGGAAAAAGTTTAATTTTGCTTTTATATCAATCATGTGTTTTTGCAACATCTTTTATGTGAAAGGATTATAAGTGATTAGTGTCCATAATTATGTGACATTTGATTACCGTCCATGAGCATGAGTTTAATGTTCAACAATGAGTTTGAGCCTACTGCATTCCAACTTGCATCTAGCTTCCACTTAACTCTAACAGGCTTAGGTGGTGAGCGTTGGAGGGAGAGTGGATGGTGGGAGAGGATGCTCAGTGACAAGGGGAAGAGGGTGCTCGGTGACAAAGAGAGTATCAAGCGAGGAAAATAGAGGAACATTACTTTTCTCTCTCTTCTTGCCCTTTTTTTTTTTTTTTTAATTTCTTTCCCTTGAAATACTAAATGGATAACTCATCATGCCCTAGGCCCTTCAATCCTTGTAAACCGAGTTTGCCCCAACAAAAAGTATTAATGGTTTAGTTTATCCATACTTTGATAAGCGTGCAGTCTCCCACTCACCACAGCTACTAGGTTAATCCCAAACAATAATTGAAATGCCTATGGACCTTTAAAAATATATATATATAATCCAGCCACAAGGTTAATCCAGAAAAATAATAATATATAATTGAAATGACTCTTAACAACGCTTCTTTACAATAAAAAGTAATCCAACTACAAGGTTAATAAAAAAAAAAAACAAATTGAAATGCTTCTAAACAACGTTCCTTATAAAAACAACAATAAAAGAAACAGGGTTACGTCAATGCATGTGACTAAGTTCACTGTAGGAATACTTAGAAACGGTGTATCAGTCCCATAACACGCCCTTGCTAAAAATAGATATTACTTAGGCAGTTTTACAGAAGAAATAGATATTACTTGGAGAACTCAATCGTGAAGGAGCTTTCTCCCACTTGAAGTCTTGAAGTACCATTATTGTGTCAAAATGATATTTATTTTTTTATTCTCTTGCTAGAAAAGTATATATTATGTTGCCGTTCTATCAACTTTTACTTAATTTTGATTAAACTTCTCATGGCTAAACATACCCTTATATATATATATTTTGCTGAAATTATCTCTATGTAAAATAACCATCTCTTAAGATGTGTAAGGGTGATATGATTCTTGCTCATTTTTCTTTCTAACTCTATCAAAAAACAAGAGTATTCTTGTTAAGAATCATCATACTATTAGAAACTTGACTTCAACTAATTTGTGCATGATTTTGTTTATGCATCATTTATTATTGTTATTGTCAACTTACAAAAGATAGTGAAGTCTGTTATGATTTTGATCCCAATTCACATCTAGATATTAAATGATGGGCTAGAGGAGGTTAGGGTATTAGGAGTTCTATTAGGTTGGAGTTTGGAAAGTGTTGAGTTTGCTTGAACCGGTCTAAGTTTGGCCGAGGTGGTTAAATGTTAGTTAAAGTGGATTCAATTTGTGAATCTTAGTTAAAATGGATTCAATTTGGTCAAGTTCTAAGCAACACATTTCAAATGACCTTGGATACATTTTTAGGCTTTGTGGTTATTGTCTTATGGGAATTGGAACGAGGTGGATTGGTGTGGTGCAATTGGATGGAGTAGATTCTTAGGAAGTTAGTGGCGAACTAGGGAGAAAGTCATGAAAAATTAGCCAAAGGGAGGTTAGTAATGTTTGAGGTTGAGAAAGTTATGATATCTTGTGCTTAGTTAGGAACTTTAATTATTCTTCTATAGTCGACTAAAGAAATCCCCTTTTAATGGTTTTGGCCCCTTTTATAAGCTGTGAAGTGAGTGTTGTTAGTTTGATTTGGATCGATTACATCAAATTATAATTTTGATTAAAAACAATAAATCAATAATATTTATTTAAGAATAGATATTATTCAACTTTTCTGATTTTTTTGAGCAACTCAAGTGTGTTGCCTCCAAGGTATTCACGCTCTCTCTAACTTTTGTGAATGATTTTTTGTTGTATTGATTCTGATGACCAATCTATACAACAATTGGTTCCTTTAGTTGTAAAGGTTTCTCCGCCTTCGAGGTTTTCGAGAAGGAGAAGATTCATAGTGCATCGGGTGTGTGCGTGCGTGTGGATCCTGTGGATTAGTCACCTCTGCGGAGGTGGAGACCAAGTAAACAAACCGGGTTAGCGTTGATCTCTTTCTTTCTCTTTTATATTTTTGCTTCCGCTAATCTTTGTGCAGAGAAAGAACAAGAAAAGTCGAGAAACGTATTCACCCCCCCTCTAGCGAACCAATCGATCCTAACAAAAAAGACAATCTTCCAAAACTAAAACCATATTTGATGAAAATTCTAAATAGAAAGTTCTACTAGTGACTACTGCACTGTTGCACTTGTCCCCATTTCTAACTTCAACTCCCCATCACTTAGCTTTCTTGTCTCCTTGAACCCATGCAACATATTGCATATGTGTGAGGTTGTTAGAATCTACACACCTAGTATCAAATAAACCATCCATTAAATTGGTTTCAATGATAAATAAATTAGACAAACCTTCAGAAGGTTTGTCTTTCTTCAGAGAAGCCAAATTGAGGCAACAGTTTCTCTTCCAATGATTAGGCATACAACAAGGGAAACAATTTCCTTTGCTTTTCTTTTTCTCATTGTCCTTAGCCAATTTTCCACCATGAGACCTTTTGGTGAACTTGTACTTCTTCTTAAAGAATATATTTTCGACAATAACACTTACATATTTTCTTGTTCAGTGAATGTATTACTTACATTACACCCACTTGGTTGCTTAAGGTCACTACCTCGTCACTACCTCAATGATGGAGTAAACCATTCTATCTTATAGCAGCACAACAAGTGTAGGTTATATTATTTTATAACCTAGAATGACTTGGATATTTACAATTAAATTATTACTCCTCATTCAGATCTTTTAATCACAAGTATAATTTAATAAAAATACCACTTCATATCACATACTAATTATAATAAAATACACTCAAAAATATAATATACACATGACACTAAAAAATATAATTTAAATAAATTGTTTTGAGGGCATATAATTTCAATGAATGCACGCCCAATGAAGAACTTGTTGGATTTAGAGAGGCTAGAGGGGGCACGGGAGGGGTAGTGGTGAATAGCCGATCGATTATATTCCATGCTTGTGTCTACAACCGAGTTAGTGTAGTGGAAAACACAAACAATAAAATAAGCACTCAAACAATACAAACCAACAATCTGTTAGTTGATTATTCCTAAAACCCCTCTATACTTTCTCTTTCTTAGATATCTTCCTAGATATAGAAATATGAGTTTACAACAATATCAATAAGAGAAACACTTGTTAGATAAAACAAATACAACAACACAAGACAAGGATTACACAATGGAGCTTTTCTTTTAGCTTACTTTCACTTGCTTTTGCTTGGTTTTTATCTCGTTTTTATACTCATAAGCCCTTCTAAAATCTTCTATTGATCCCTTCTCTATAGAGCTCTTGTTGCCAAGAGCTACTTGCTTAAATCTACTTGATTAGCCAAATGCTAACTTACTTTAGTTGACGGATTGCATTAGTTGAGTCAATTGAACTTGCATATAGTTGACTGCTTGGGCTCGCAATAACTACTCAAGTCGACTGATCAAGTGAGGGGCATCCAATAGTTGCAGACGAATTTGTCAGATCATGACTCTTAGATTTTTGTAGT
Organism: Curcuma longa; assembly: GCF_044706935.1. Taxonomy (NCBI): domain Eukaryota; kingdom Viridiplantae; phylum Streptophyta; class Magnoliopsida; order Zingiberales; family Zingiberaceae; genus Curcuma; species Curcuma longa. Next base: position 2,291,386 of record NC_133876.1, on the reverse strand, counting down.
TGCATGAGTCGATTAATCTTATAAATTGATTGATTGACCGTGCCTCAATCGATTGATTAGTTGACATACTCAACTATTTTGTTTATTGGCATTCTATCCTAAGTCGGGTGCCTCAGTCGATTGATTAATTGACATACTCAACATTAATTAACTAAAACCATTCATCAATCGATAAAAACCTTGACTCTAACTAATTCTAAGGTTGAGTCTCGTCTTGCAAAGAGATCCCATGCTTATAGAACTTCCTCGCCTTGCCAAGAGGCCTTATATCTCTAAGACTTGCTCTCTAGTATTGTTGATTTCGACCTACTGACACTTTCATTGCCTAAAAGCGTAGCCTTCAAGATTTCATTACTTATTCGGTGTCAATCAACCTTGACTCACAAGTCCACTTGCTAGCTTTAGGTCCAACTTGACTCGTTAGTGTTAGGTTCCTTATAGAAATTAAACATGAAAAACAAAATGGAAGAAGAACCCACCAATGATCAATGTGAATTCAAATTAATTGTTGGTGTAGAAAGTTATCTCTAGATGCGTAGAACTTTTGCGAATCGGGAGAGTTAAGCCGATCTAAGCACAATCAATATGTTCGTGCCTCTATGGTATCCACGCGAGCACAACCGTTGCTCGTCTCACGAATACAATTGAAGTTTTTTCGTACCCACGCCGAATGTTAACTATTATTTAAGTTGAGAGCAAAACCCTAACTTTTAGGGTTGACACGAACTTATCATATTAGATCGTGTTCATAACGTACTCAACCTCCAAGTCTTATCTAATAAGACCATTTCCCCTTTTTATTTTATTTTATTATCCAAAATAAAACGTGGGCATAAAATTGTGGGCTTTATTTCATTTGGGCTTGTTTGAAAAACTGAAACAAAATCTCAAACGCATATTATATTAATCCATTAATCCAACAAGTTTATGATCTAATTAGATTAACCTAGTAATCCAACAAGTTTAAGATCCATTCAGATTAACCTACTAATCCAACAAGTTTAATATCTAATTAGATTAACTCATTCATCCAATAAATTTAAGATTCAAATAGATTAACCCATTAATCCAACAAGTTTAAGATCTAAAATAAATTTCAAACTTAAAACTTAGGCCCACTTTATTTTAGTCATACTAAAATAAAATAAACTTCAAAATTAATGCGCTCTCTGTGTGTGACCCAATAGGTTCTTGTAATGTTAAAGTGACTCTAAAATCTCATTTTAAAGACATAAGCAATGAGTGACATCTAACAATACATCATGACTATCCAAGTAATGAGAATGTTGTAGATTCGACTTAACCTGTCTATGACTATTTTATTTTATAACTTAGTCCTTTTATTCATGACAACTAGATTGATTTACGAGGCATAGATTGTGTCATCCTCTCATCAATCTATGTATTTTTTGATCTCTAAGTGGACTTACTTAATCAAATAAGCTCAGTATCTCATATTGACTTATTTGAGTACATGTATTTTAGTAGTCTTACTTAATCAAGGGGTCTACAGATATTATTTCCATTATATGGAAGGGACAAATTTCATCTACATCACTCACATCCCTCCACATAACTTATTGCATACTAGTGAACGATTTTATAGTCGATTTTGTTACAGGTGACATTTGTCGATACTAAAGTACACAACTCCTTATGTAGGAAACCATAGTGACTTTAGGTTAAAGGACTGTTTATATTAATAATCACTATGAGAATGTTTATACCACTTATATAATAATCCATCAAACATTCTCATGGCGGATCATTCAGTACATATTCTCTAATATATATTCATGTGTTAATTTGATATCTCATATTCATGACTTGTGAGATTAAGTCATTGGTTAACTTACATGCTAGTCTCAATGTATTAATATTGCTCTTGTATATTAATACTTGATTAGGAATAATTGAGAAAAGTATTTTATAGATCTATAGTTTGTCACAATCAATTCTAATAATTGATATCCTATAGAACAGAACCTACCACTTTAAGGCATTATTATATTTATTCAAATTTACGCAGATATTAAGTAAACACAAAATGTTATCTATTATTAAAATATAATATAAAAGTCTCATATTCATCATCTCATGATTGACTTTTAGGGCTGACACTAACAATTAGTACTTTCATTTACCTAGTCTTGTGTTTGCCTTTACCCGTTAGGATTTCCACATGCCCAAAGGTCACTCCTCAAGGAGGGACTTCCACTTTGCATGTCATGATTTTTTTCACTTGCCAAACGTTCAATGAACCATGACATGCCACTTACCAAAGTCATCATTTGATCTGTCTAGACTTTCATTACTTGTCATGTATCTAGTCAACGTTGATTATCTACTTGGATTTTTCCATTGTCATTGCCAACACCTGACATCATATTGCTAACACTTGTTGCACTTTTCTTTTTGCCAAAGGTTCGGTCATCTTCGGCTGACTTGATTTTTATCCAATGTCAAATATCCGGTCAACAAAGACCTACTTGACGTATCGACCTAACTTAAACAAACTCAATTATATTGCCCATAATATGATTGCATCAATATATCATTCCCAACATATCATAGAAATACCAAAACACCTCAATTAACCCTTGATCTAAAAGGACCAAGTTGGGGCATGACACACCAAATGTCTTTTCCTGAGGCATGATTGCATCAATAGAATTGCCACATATAAAGCTTTATTGGTGAAGCAACTTGCTCTTGTAATAGTTTTAATTACTTGGTGTTGGTGTAATAATATGCCCCAAGTGATTGAGTTTGATCATATGGTTTTGATGTATTTGGCAAAGGGTATAAGTTAGGCTCATATTTTTGTTACTAATAAAGTGTGTCAAGTGTGTAGGTGATGTAGGTACTTGGCATTGACAATTGCAGGTGCAATGAATGAAATTCAGGTGAGTCGGGGTCTATCAAACATTTGGGAGAAAAAGAAAGTCTAACAAGTGTTGACAGATGAAAAAAATTAAATGGGTCGAGGTTGATTGGACATCTTGTAGAAAAGCAAAATTCAATAGTGCTGGTAGATGAATGAAGACCAAATGGGTCGAAATTAATCGAACATTTGGTAAAAGAGAAGTCTAGCTAGTGTGGCAGATAAAGAAGTTCAATAGGTGCTGGTAGACAAGGAAGACATGGAGGCATCGCCTCTTGGAAAATGAGAAGCTCTGGTTGGTCGAGAACGAACTAGTACTTGACACATGAGAATTTCTGGAGGTAAGATCTCTTGATATGTGAGAAACTATAAGCGTCTGTTGTTTTAGGCGTTAGGTAGATCTCTTAAGGCAAAGATTCGACCAAGAGACATGTATTTTGGTCGCATACAATCAACTGATATGCCATTACTGACACTTGTTGGAGTTGAGGAATGGTTTTGAGTCGACTGATGACAGTTATTCACTGATGATTTAAATCAATTGCATTAATGTAGAGCAACTGTTAGAGTCTATCCATAGGGATTTGGAGGGCTACAAAAGGGGAGCTCGAATCTTCTATGCGCGTGCGCGCACACACACACACACTAATCATGAATAATCTTGATGTCTTAGTGGGTCAACTCAAAGCATACATGTTATCATCAAGACTATTCATGATTAGTGGGTAATTTACCCCCACTAATTATTCCCTGTTATATTGATTTCACAGTGTAATTTGATGCAAAATCTTAATTGATTTTTTTCTCATTTGTTGAGGTAGGCCCTAGTGTCCTATAACACTATGGAGGAATTTCGCTTTATCATCTTTATTGATATGTGATTTCTCTGCTCATCTTTCTCTGGTGTTCAACATTTTCCTCCTGTCTCTCAAAATTCTCATCTTTACTTCGGTAAGTACTTGCAATTATTTGCTTTGCTATTAATTCATTCCATCTTGCATATTCGCATATACTAGGCATGAGCATATCCACCCTCACACATGGTTGCTTAGTTGTATTCTCTTGGGTTCAAACTGCATTCACTCAGGTCCAATAATTGCTTCACTACCTAGACTTTGACCTCAATCTAAGTGAAACTAACTAGATTGAGATTTTTGTTCAGATTTCCTCCTCTGTTGTAGTGGAACAACCAGTACTCCTGACCAGGATGCTGGACCCAACCTAAAACCAACAAGGTTTGAATAGGAGAAAATCCAATTGAAATCCTCCAATCTTACATCAAAATTCTAGAATAGTACGATGAAGTACGGATATGAACTCCTATCTTCTATACGATGCCTTCTTGATAGATGAAGTATGTTCAACTCTCATCCTATTGTGTCACACTCATCCAATAATTCCTCAATATTGGCATCTGATTTCTTCTTCACCCATTGATCATGCAATTGTTGAATCCATAAAGCTTAACTCTCAGTCGGATTTCTTCTTCCATAAATGTTGAAGTCACTAAAAGGCCCTTTGACCAGTGATATGACTCTCCTTTGCAGAGGTTGTTACAATATATCACTTCATAATGGGTGGAAAGCTAAGGGCATGCAAACCATGATAAAAAAAAAAAAGAGCAGCCCGATGCACGAAGCTCCCATTAATGTGGGCTTCCGGGAAAGGGTCGAATCACATTAGGTCTATTGTACGCGGCCTTATCTTGCACTGCAAGAGGTTGTTTCCGCAACTCGAACTTGTGACTACAAGGTCACATAGCAGCAACTTTGCCGTTGCGCTAAAGCTCTTTTTCTGCAAACTACGATGAAAATATGAAGAGAATTTTATCTATCTTAAATCCTTCTTGGTTAATACCCATTCAATGGTAACATTTCAAATAGCCTTCCGCACATCCTTCTTAGTTAACTAAGGAAGAACTACCATATGCCAAGAGGCTGTTTGATGTCATCATTAATTCTTTCGTCTTTCTTAGAAACTTTAATGATGAAAAAAATCATATAAATCTCATACCAAACTGCCTTCACCATTTTATCAGTTTACTAATGCAACTTCCTTCTACTTCATGTATGGACATAAACTTTGATTGATACATCGGGGAAAGCTCCTAGAGCATTCCCTCATGCACTCATCAAAGTGGCTGCCAGACCCAAACTATTTCACTCTAGTAGAACCCCTGGACTTCAAACTCCTGCATTGATCCATGTCAGTTTGAACTCCCAAAGCCTGAAAGCCTTTTCGGTCATGAGAGCCCTCCAAATCCATCCATTGTGGTCAAGGCCTTGGTTACTCTCAAGAATCCCATCCTCTTTGGGATCACAAGAAGCACACAACTTCCATGCCCCCCAAAAGAGATAAAAATTTGGGTTGGAGCCCAGCTGATCCTTGAACAGACCTAGATTTGTTTTTTCAGGTCACCACTTTAGCCTTGTCTCTTTCGCAGATTCGAGGTCTTATAATTTTTTTTTTCATGTCATCTCTATATACTTATCTCTTTCTTAGATATGATGACCTTTTCCTTTAAGTCACCTCTTGGATCCATTGACTCTTTCAGGGATCTAAGTACATATGAACTTTTCCTTTAAGTTCCATTTGACTCTTTTTGGATCCATGGACTCTTTAGCCCTTCACCTCTTCCTTGCAAGTCGATTGAGGTGTGTATGCTGTATTTGCAACTCAGATCATAATATGGGGCCTTTATTCCAAGTTTGATTAAAGTGTGTACCTTGGACCAAAAGATAAGATTCTTACTCTTAGTTCAATCGAGGTGTATGTACCTCCTTTTCAGTACACCTTGAACTTCTAACTATACTTGGGGAAACAAAACAATGATTTTCACAATAAGTTTATTAAGGTTACAATAGCTCTTGAGAATGGTCGTGTTACATTTTCTCCAACATAAAATAGGGAAAAGTGAATTAAAACTTAGTAAACAATTTCCTCAAGTTGTCAACATGCCATCTCCTAGGAATCTTTTTCCTTTTGTAATTACCACTTTAAATGTTATCCATGGCACTTCACCCTCCATCTTATCATTTGGTGCATCTTCCCTCTCTCTGGGTGTCAACTTATCTCCAGCCTCCTTAAGACCTGTCTCTCAATTGAAATGATTAGCAACAAATTCAATACACAATTTAATAGAGTATTACCTGATATTAACAAGGTAAACTTTTACTTCTCTTTGCTTTACATTCATATAATACATCTTGGCACTAGTCTGCTTGAACTGTGTTATGCACCCCAATTATGATTTTGAACTGATTCAAACAAATCTGGATAGATTTTAGGTTAATATTGACTTTTTGTTAGCAAAATTTACTATTTTGTTTAAAGACCGAGTGATTTCTACTAGGGTTGTAAATGAGCCAAGCTTCGCGGTGTTCAAGCTTGTTTGATAAGGTAACCAAGTCAAGCGTAGCTTAAAATGAACCAAGTTGTTGAAATGATTGTTCAAGCTTGGCTTGGTTTCTTTTGTATAAGCTTGAACTTGGTTCAAACTTGACTTAAGCTTAATTCGTTTAGATGCTATCGAGCTCTCAATTTAAGCTTGTTTGATTGTTTGAAATTTTTACATTTTAAACTTGTTTGGTTTAGTTGAATATTGAGTTTGATAATACAAACTTGTGTGTTCATTTTGAAAGTTTTTTTATTTATTTAGTATGTCGATAAAAATTTTATTGATGAACATGGTTCAATAATATTGTTTATGAACATTGTTCACGAACATTGTTCACGAATGTTGTTCACGAACATTGTTCACGAACGTTGTTTATGAACGTTAACGAGGTGAACACATATGTATTCAACCTTGTTCGTTTAGTTTAACGAGTTGTTCAAGTTTATTCATTTAATTGATCTTGTGGGTATTGAACGAATATAAACAAGCTCTTACTAAGTTGAATACTAAGTTTGTTTACGAACGTTCGATTCATTTACAACCTTATTTTCTGCTGGTATTATTGCCTTCGAACCAAAAGATAAATTTAAATGCGACTTCTTGTTGCTTACCTTAGAGTTATTCTAAATGATAAAAGCACCCCAAGAAGATTGTTTGCCCAACTTGTCCAAAGTCAGCCACTCTCTTCTTTAATGCTCTGAGCAATTTTCACTCTGTTATTTCCTTTTTCTATTGGTCTACGAGTGTGCCATCGGAGTAAAATAATTGGGGAATACTTGGCACATCATTCCATTACTTTAAAGGGAATAAATATTGAAAGAATCCTAAAACTAAAGGCAAATAAAGAATAAACTTAAAGAAAACAAAACAACAAATCAAAATCCTGTTAGTCTGGTTTTGACATGGTAAGGCATGGATCAAGTGCCAGTAAGAGATTATGGTCGATACTAAGATTAAGGGGGAGAACAAACAATGGCTGCGAACATTTATTAGGGAAGGATAATGTTACACCTTGTTTCCTTTTGCATGTATGGTCTTGCAATCTTTCTCGCATACATTCAGTAATTCATACACATGAGACAGCTGAAATCTGTATGGAAGCTCACAATGTGCTTGCTTTTGGCGGCACAGGGACAACAGTGGTGGCGCAGGGTCCTCCAGTGTCAGCTATGGCTCTGCAGACGATGATAATGGTGGTGGTGATAGCGGAGAACAAGTTCTTGGCTATGGGTACTCCGGAATGGTGTTCTCTGGTGATGCACCACAGCCTCTCATTTACTGCACTACTCCTCTCTTCTCTTCCTCGTTCATTATTGCTCTTATCTCACTCCGTTTGCATCGATAGCAGACTGTTTGAAGATTAATATCACAAAGGTAAATTCTTTCCTTTTGTCAGTTATTTATGTGTTTTATCTTGTAGAAGTAAAGGTGAATTCGTTGTAGCCTGTGACATTAGCTGGCGTATATATATATTGTCTATTGTTCTTGCGATTGGATGCTCCAGCTCTATCTCTCTCGACATGCTTGTCTCTCCCAGATTTGAAATTCGCTTAGGCCATTTGGCTCATCCAAGTATTCCAGTAAGGATTTTAAATCAATTGTTGAGATTTTAAATCCTATTTAGTGTATTATCGAAAAGTTTAAAATTGTTCAAGTTCATAAATTTGTATACTTTGTTGTATTTCTTAGAAATTGTAGAAGAGCTTTTTAGAAGCTTATTTAGTTTTTTTAAAAATTCGATTAGAGATTTTATTAGGATAATTAAAATTCTCTTTGTAAAACAACCTTTTTGATGAGAATTTTTTTTCTCAAGGTTAGGTTTAATTTCTTTGTGATATATTTAGGTTCTTCAATTTATCAATTTAGCCTCTAGTTTTTAGATGATTTGATGGTTTAATTTTACTTTTGCGTCATCTAAGGTTAGCGATTATTCTTCTAAGACCCAAAACCAGCGTCATCTAAGCTTAGCAATTATTCTTCTAAGACCCAAAACCAATAGTCTAACTTAAGTAGCAAAGCACTCACTCTAGGGAGTAAATAAGAGGATTAAAATTTGAATCTTGGACAAATATTGTAGAAATTAATTTTTTTAATATATATAAATTATATTTTGGATTTACTCGATCGGTGAATTAAAAGAAATATTGTCTATCTTCAGGATTAGTCGAATGAAGCATGAATATTTGAATTATAAAAAAAATAAAATGTCGAACAACATGAACTTTCGATGTCAATAAAAAGCCTTAAATAGAAAACAGGAACTGAAAGAGAGATGTTAATAGATGAATAATAGTTAATATTTTGAGCGCTACAAAATCCCTTTTATAGAATACTTAAATTTAGAGGTGTAATTAAGGTGAACTTAATTATGTTCAAATTTATTTATTTATTCATCAAATTTATTTAATCTTATTTATTAAAAATCTTATCTAGTTCAATCGGAGCATGGATTTTTTAGAGTCAACTAATAACGTTGTTATTTTTATTTTAGGTTAAATGTTTATTTAATATATAAAATTTATATTATTTTAACATATCATACTATGAATAATTTAAAATTATAAAAATATATAAATTACTATATATTTTTATGTATTTAATAAAAAATTAAAAAATAAATTTATAATTAAAATTTATATAAATTAATAAATAAATTTATTCATAAATTATTTAAAAACTTTGTTCATAAATATTAAGGATTCAAATTTATTAATGTTTAATGTATTTATTTTATATATTTTTTTACTATCAAATGAGTTTAATTTATTGAATCCAATATCAAATTTGTTGGTCAACATCTAATTCATTTACAATTCTACCCAAATTGGATAGACATATTAAGAGAAAATCATCATATTAGATGAATCGTATCGTGCAATGGCCAATTTAGATCTATCCAATTCGAGTAGGGTTGGTAAGTGAATTAGATCCAATACTATCTTTATACGAATTGGCCATCACTACAAAAAAACAGGTATTTTGCGACGAAATTTTGGGACGAATTAATTTCGTCGCCAATCAGCAACGAATTTTGCGACAAATCCATATTTCGTCGCTAATCTGCAACAGATTTGGCGACGAAATACACATTAGTCGCTAATTTAGCAACTAAAAATATTCGTTGCAAAGTTCGTTGCAAAAACATAATTCGTTGCTAAATTTGTCGCAAATTGGCAACGAAATATCCTTTCGTCGCCAAATTGGCGTCGAATCTAATTTTCGTCGCCAAATTTGCGACGAATATAGTATTCGTCGCCAATTTGGCGACGAACAATAGGATTCGTCGCCAAATTCGCGACATATTTAGCAACGATCTATGTTTTATCGAAAAAAAAATTACAGTTTTAATTATCGCACGGTAGGTTAGCGACAAACAATAAATTCGTCGCCAATTTGGCGACGAAAATGCATATTCGTCGCCAATTTGGCGACGAATTTCAATATTCGTCGCCAATTGGCGACGAATATGCATTTTCGTCGCCAAAATGGCGACGAATTTCGCGACGAATTTGTTATTGTCGCCAAAAACCCAAAAACCGGGAAAATATTTCCTTATCCTGCCCAACTTTGGCAACGAATCACATGTTCGTCGCCAATTTGGCGACGAATATAAGCGTTCGTCGCCAAATTGGCGACGAATTTGAATATTCGTCGCCAAATTGGCGACGAATTTGAATATTCGTCGCCAATTTGGCGACGAATTTGGCGACGAACTTGTTTTTGTTGCCGAAAACCCTAAAACCGGGGAAAAATTTCTTTATCCCGCCCAACTTTGGCGACGAATCACATGTTCGTCGCCAATTTGGCGACGAATATAAGCGTTCGTCGCCAAATTAGCGACGAATTTGGCGACGACAATGTTTTTGTTGCAAAAAAACCCTAAAACCGAATTATTATTTGATTATTCCACTGCAAGTTGGCGACGAATCGTGTTTTCGTCGCCAATTTGGCGACGAACTCTTATATTCGTCGCCAATTTGGCGACGAAAGTAGGATTCGTCGCCAAATTGGGGACGAATTTGGCGACGAATCTAAATTCGTCGCCAAATACTTAGGTTTTATTCCCTTCTTGCCGAACTTTTTTTCTTCTCCTCACGCGAACGCGCCGACGCTCCTCTCGCCGCCGCTCGCAGCGCTTCTCCTTCTCTCCCTCTTCCCCTTGCCGGAGTCTCTCCCTCGCCGGAGCTCTTCCTCGCCGGCTGTCTCCCTCACCGAAGCTCTCCGTCGCCGCCGGATCTCCCTCTTTTCGCCGGATCTCCCTCTTTTCGCCGGATCTCACTCATTTCCCGGATCTCGCTCATTTCGCCGGATCTATCCCTCGCCGAAGTTTTCCCTCGCCGGATCTCTCTGATTAGTCGCCGAGATCTCTCCGAAAGCTTGTGGTAACCTTCCTCCTTCGTTTTTCCTCTTTTCTTCCGAGTTTTAGCCGCTGACGCCGTTGGAGGGACATCGGCGGACGTCGGGCGGCGCTGCCTGTCCCTGGCCGCCGTCGGGCGTCGCTGGCCGGCGCTGGGCAGCCTTTGCCGGCGCTGGCCGGCCCTTGCCGCCCTTGGCCGGATTTTTAAAGCCCGTGGCCAGCCCTTGCCGCCCCTGGCCAGCCCTTGCCGCCCCTGGCCGGCCCCTGGCCGGCGGTGGCCGCCCCTGGCCGGCGGTGGCTGCCCCTGGCCGGCGCTGGCCGGCGCTATAACGGCGATTGGGGAGGCTCCTCAAAGCGTAACTGTCCCTGTCTGGTTTATGCCCCTTAGAACTAGCTATAACATGCTTATATGTGAACCTTTGCTATGTATTTTTCTTTTACGAACAGCCAAGTTTGTTTGGTATATGCGCACTTCTAAAGTGATGACTATAGGAAGGTCTACGCTGTACAATCCTACCTATCGAATGCCACTTTTTGTCAAGTTCCTATTTAAATTTTAGTACTGGTGACGTGGTATTGTATTGCTAAGTCAACTCCCTGTTTTATGTTTCTAGTTTTGCCTCTATTACTATTCAATTTGTGATCTTTGCACCTTTTGTGATTTTTATGCTATCTCATGGTATATTCCATTCAAAATTTAATGTTCACATGCTGTTATTCAAATTGCAAGTCTGGATATTGATTTTTCATGGCTGTTCTTTGCCCTGAGGATTTATATTTAATCTGCATGTTTATCTTCGCAATGATTTTAGTTGTTTGTAGTGCTAAGTTATCAGGCATCCTGGTTTACAGTTTTTGTATTTGTCTGATCAGTTGAGCTTAATTCTGTGCATTTTTTTTCTAAGCTGACCTATTTTTTAGTCTGTCTGATGGACTTATAGTTGCCTATTTCTTAATCTTGGTTTGTAGTTTGTTCTATAGTCGTATGATCTTACATTTTGTTGTGTGTAAAGTCGGCTATCTCTCTACTGTTTTTTTTTCATCTTAAATAATAATTATTTTTTAATTTTCCTATTTAGATTCCTATGTTAATTCTAGCTGTTAATTTTTAATTTTCCTATGTTAATTCTAGCTGGCCTGGCTATTTAGATTGTAATCTGAGTAGATTCATATGAAGAATATCATATAAAGTGTACAAGTTAATTTTCCTATGTTAATTCTATGAATTTTCCTATGTTAATCTGAGTAGATTCATATGAATTTTCCTATGTTAATTCTATGAAGAATATCTTATTACCATTTATTGTATCGTATAAATGTGGTAGGACAAGTGTACAAGTTATCACTCCCTAAACTGTACGTAAATCCTAAACCTAAATCAAAAAATCCTAAACCTCCTAAACCTAAAGACTAAAGACTAAACCCTAAAACCTACAACTAAACCCAAAAATCCTAAACCCCCTAAACCTTAAAAATTCACTAAACCATAAAAATCTAAACTCGTAAACTCTTAAAAAATAAATGTTAAACTCGTAAAAAATCCTAAATCTTAAATTCTAAATCTTAAATCCTAAACCTAAACCCAAAAACCTTAAACCTCCTAAACCTAATATAAAGACTAAACACTAAACGACCCTAAAACTTACAACTAAACCCAAAACCCCCTAAACCTTAAAAATTCATTAAACTATAAAAATATAAACTCGTAAACTCTTAAACAATAAATGTTAAACTCTTAAAAAATCCTAAATCTTAAATTCTAAATCTTAAATCATAAACCTAAACCCAAAAACCTTAAACCTCCTAAACCTAAAGACTAAAAACACTAAACGATCCTAAAACTTACAACTAAACCCAAAATCCCTAAACCCCCTAAACCTTAAAAATTCACTAAACCATAAAAACCTAAACTCGTAAACTCTTAAACAATAAATGTTAAACTCTTAAAAAATCATTAATCTTAAATTCTAATTCTTAAATCCTAAACATAAACCCAAAAACCCTAAACCTCCTAAACCTAAAGACTAAAGACTAAACCCTAAAACCTACAACTAAACCCAAAAATCCTAAACCCCCTAAACCTTAAACATTCACTAAATCATAAAAACCTAAACTCGTAAACTCTTAAACATTAAATGTTAAACTCTTAAAAAATCATAAATCTTAAATCCTAAACTTAAACTCAAAAATCCTAAACCTCCTAAACCTAAAGACTAAAGACTAAACCCTAAACCTACAACTAAACCCAAAAATCCTAAACCCCCTAAACCTTCAAAATTCACTAAAATCTAAAACCTAAACCTAAACCCAAAACCCCCTAAACCTTAAAAAATCACTAAATCATAAAAACCTAAACTCGTAAACACGTAACCTATAAATCATAAACTTTTAAAAATTCTTAAATCTTAAATTCTAAACCCTAAGTCCTCCTCCTAAATCCTAAACCTCTTAAACCCTAAATCCTCCTCTTAAATCCTAAACCTCTTAAACCCTAAATCCTCCTCCTAAATCCTAAACCTCTTAAACCCTAAACGTTATAACAAGTGTTGATGATTTTAAAAAAAATTATTAATGAAATATATGTTAATATGTTTGAATTTGTGGATTCAGGAAAAATGCAGAACGCAAGAAGGATGTATAACACCACCTTAACGGTCTGCAGGTCGGTCCCACGATTGCAGTTTCTCGATTTACCTCCTCACAGAGTAATAGGAACTCCTCTGGTGTCGAAGGATGAAGGTAAAGGCACAAAAGTTTCAATTAAAGCTCTTGTCTGAGAATGGTCAAGCAACTCAAACCAGAAGTGTTGAGGTGTATAGTAGTTATCCTTGATAATCCCCTTGAATTGGTTCTCTGTGAGGGTGCCAATATATTCTGATGCATCCGTAAAATCAAATCTGACTCCAATTTCTTTAAGTTCTTCTGTGTATTCCGTTATCTTTTCACCCTCCTGTAGTTTCTCGATTTAACGGTCCAACAGGAGGGTGAAAAGATAACGAAATACACAGAAGAACTTAAAGAAATTGGAGTCAGATTTGATTTTACGGATGCATCAGAATATATTGGCACCCTCACAGAGAACCAATTCAAGGGGATTATCAAGGATAACTACTATACACCTCAACACTTCTGGTTTGAGTTGCTTGACCATTCTCAGACAAGAGCTTTAATTGAAACTTTTGTGCCTTTACCTTCATCCTTCGACACCAGAGGAGTTCCTATTACTGTTTGTTTTTTTGTTACACAGGTTTTTATAAACAAATCAAAAAAAAAAGGTTAGTCTTTACATATTTAATTTATAGATTTTAGTATTAGTTTTAATTTGAAGAATGATACTTTCTCTTTATCTTATTTTTCTATGCAGGCGAAGACAAGATAGTGATGGAGAATCAAGCAGAGTTTCTGGCGGACTACGATGATCTCTTCTATCTTGTCTTCATATATCTTCTGATTTGTTTGCACCAGTACTTTGTCTCTTGCCTTCCTGTATTATGATGCTGTGACTTGGTTAGACTTATAGACATGTACATACATGTCTAATGTACTTATTTGTTGGATTGTATTATGATTTTTATGGATTGTAGATGTTATGGATATTTGGATGTTATGGATATGGATGTTATGGATATGGATGATTTGTTTGTTATGGATTCATGTATGTTATGGATATTTGGATGAAATGAATGGATGTTATTGTTTTATTTGTATTAGATTTGATTTGCTTGTTTGTTACAGGTTACATGTATTTATGAATCGATCCGATTGGATCGATATTGTTTGTATATACAGGATAATTACCAAAACGAATATTGCATTGAAAATTTTTTTTATTTTTGCAACGAAATCTGCGACGAATATAGGATTCGTCGCCAATTGGCGACGAAATTAGCAACGAATACCAGTTCGTCACAAATATATCGTAAGTTTACTATTTATCGTAATTTGCAACGAATTCAAGATTCGTTGCCAAATTCGTCGCCAATTGGCGACGAACTAATTGGAACGAAAACAGTTCGTCGCCAATTGGCGACGAAAACATTTTCGTCGCCAATTGGCGACGAATTCGTCGCCAATTGGCGACGAATTTTGAGTTCGTCGCCAATTGGCGACGAAAACAAATTCGTCGCCAATTGGCGAAATTGGCGACGAAATTCGTCGCCAATTGGCGACGAATTGTGAGGATTTCGTCGCCAATTTTTGGCGACGAATTGATTCGTCGCCAATTGGCGTCGCCAAATTGGCGACGAACTCAAAAATTCGTCGCCAATTGGCGACGAATTTGGCGACGAAATTTTGAGTTCGTCGCAAAAAATGGCGACAATTGTGAGGATTTCGTCGCAGATTTTTGGCGACGACTTGATTGCGACTAATTTTATTTCGTTGCAAAATTCGTCGCCAAATTTTTTGGGACGAATTTTTTGTTAAAATTCGTCCCAGATTTCGTCGCAGATTGGTTATTTTTTTGTAGTGTCGGATTGTAAATCCCAGAATTAATTTTCTAGTTGCTTTTAATTTGCGTTATAATTACTTATAAAAAATTATGCTCTTTTCTTTTCCACTCCTATTATTGCTCCTATTGCCTTTGATTATTCCTCTCGCGTGCGTAAGCGTGGTGATATCCTTCCATCTGCCATCGCCACTAGAAACCTTGACACTTCTACCACTTGTGAATGCCCTATAAAAGGCTCATGTAGCCAAAACTCCTGCTTTCTATAGGAAAACTAGAATTACTTGACTATGAAAGCCTAACGAAAACATAGATATCCTCATAGGTTTTATTACTCCTTATTTATTACACTTACTTAATACCTAGTCAGATTTAGACCAGCTTATTTCCAAACTTAAAAAATTAGAAATCATATGAGAAAATCTGATAAAATACTGGGAAAGAGATAAGGTTTATTGTAAACTTAATATAATTAATCCAAACCTAACTATTAAAGTACAAGACTTAACCTATACCAATTGGGAAACGGAAAAATATACTATGCATATTAAACAATTGCTAGCCTTAAGAGCAAGACAAAGATCTTCCTCTAGACATAGAAGTCCAGCTTTTATAGTAAACAAAGGAGCTGAGCAAAAAAGAGGACAATCAAGAATGATGTTTAATTACAAAAGACTTAATGATAACTGCCAAGAAGATGGATATAAAATATCTGATAAAGATCAATTACTAAATAAAATATAACATTCAAAATTGTATTCTAAATTCGATATGAAATCAAGATTTTGACAGGTAAAGATGCACCCAAAATCTATAGAATGAATTGCTTTTTCCTGTCCTAAAAGATATTTTGAATGGTTAATAATGTCTTTTGGATTAAAAATTACACCACAAGTATTTCAAAGAAAATGGATGACATATTTAGAGACATAACTTCTTTTACATGTGTTTACATGGATGATGTGTTGGTATTCTCTAAAACAAAAGAAGAATACTATTTACATCTACACATGATCTTTAACCTATTTGAAAAACATGGACTTCTTGTATCTAAAAAAAATAAAGCTAACAACACAACACATAAAGTTTTTAGGAGCAAAAATAGGTTAGTGAAAAATAACCTTACAATCACATATTACAACCAAAATCCTAGCCTTCCCTGGTAAGATAGAAGAAATAAAATTGCTTAGATCATTTTTTGGACTATTATAAATTATGCTAGACCATATCTAAAAGATATAAGAAAAATAAGTGAACCTTTATATAATAAAACTTCAATAACAGGATAAAAATATTTTAACCAACAAGACATTAATTTGGTCAATCAAATCAAAATAATAGTATAGACTATATCGGTCTTAACCCTACCTTTAGATACTGACTATTTAGTTATCGAAATAGACCCTAAACCCTAAACCCTAAACCCTAAACCCTAAACCCTAAACCCTAAACCCTAAACCCTAAACCCTAAACCCTAAACCCTAAAACCCTAAACCCTAAACCCTAAACCCTAAACACTAAACCCTAAACCCTAAACCCTAAACCCTAAACCCTAAACCCTAAACCCTAAACCCTAAACCCTAAACCCTAAACCCTAAACCCTAAACCCTAAACCCTAAACCCTTAAACCCTAAACCCTAAACCCTAAACCCTAAACCCTAAACCCAAATCAATTTTGTTCATTTCATCTTCACAAGACGAAACACCTCATCGCTTCCGTTTTTCCAAAATATCTTCTATCATGAACCAAACTAAGTTTGTTCAATTTGGTTTAAAACTAAATCGTTTGGTTCATTAACCAAACGACCTCCAATTTAAACGCAATCAGTTTCGTTCATTGTCCTCATAAGACGAATTTCATCATTTTATCCTTTATCCAATCCAACCATACTTTATTTCTCTCATTATGAGAATTTAATTCTCAAACTTATTTTAAGTCTTTTGAAGAATTTGTAGTGTGTGTGACCCAATAGCTTTTTGATTGTGTTGGTCATCCGTAATTAACCATTAATTATGGAACGATCATGAGTGATACCTAGTAGTATATCATGATCCCCAATTGATCGAAAAATCAACGATTGATTCTAGAATATTTCTAAACCTTTCAGCAGCTCCAATGAAATATGCCTCATTTCTTTCATCGTCTTATACTTGCTTGGTTCAGAACATAGTCTATATGTGTCAATCCCCACTAGGTTGACTACGTCACATCTAGCCCAAACTTGCTTTCTTATCATGTGGATTCAAGTTACTTGTACATGTGTCTAAGAGTATCATACTCTTGACATGTAATGCTTTGGCCAAAGACTTTCAGTAACAATCCTAACAAGTAGTCGTAGGGTATACGTTTCTTTTTCAAGGAGCAGTGAATCCTCTATGAGCTATTCAAACACCTTCGGATACTTCAACTTATATCCAATCATCCCGGATCCACACCACCTCAGAGATGTTTACTTAAGATGTCAAAGTATAAATCTCCATGATCAAGATGACTTGAATATCGTAAATTTTAGGAAACTCGCACTTAAGCTACACTGAGATCCTCATTGACATATGTATAAAACCATATGAAGTCTTACGGCAGATCACTCCAATGAACTAGTTACCTTTAACTAGCATCCACGTTTAACTCTCAACATCCAATGCCTCCAGCAGTGAGATCGGTTGTTTGGTAAACCAAGGAGTTTAAAACGTGCTAGTCTCAACAGAATCAATGACGTCTGTGCTCATCAATTCCTTGACTATGGATAATTTCAATGCATTCATAATTGCACATGTAGAGATGCATTCATTAAGTTCAACTCTATTCTCATTATTTCCTAAAGAAACTCCTTATATGCCTTAAAATAAATACTTTTATTTCACAAGAAAATAGAATTGATGACCTTTTATTTTCTTAAAGTATCTAATAAATAAATATTTATCAGATTAAACTTTTAACTTATCAAATTTATCTCATAAATTTCTTAAGAGGTCTGCTAGTCACATGGGATGTAAGAGAGAGAATCTGACATCTTCTAAGTTTATAATTGTAGAATCCGTTCATCGGAGGATAATATACCATGAACTATGTCTTGTGACACTTGATTCACTTATCATATAGAAGTTTTAATTTGAAAGAACATAGAGTAGTCTTGATTGATTGCTTACATTCACCTTTGTTACACAAATTATAATTGCTCGTGAAGTTGAAGCAAGAGCTTTCTGGACTTGATGATAATTATCAAGTCCCATAACCATATGGCAAGGGTTGAATCTCATCGAAGTCGAAGTAATGTTCTCCTCCGTCATAGTTAACTGTAGCTTCTCGATTTACTTCCTCACAGATGGTCGTGAAACCGACCGTGTGGAACTGTTGATGTGATGAGTTTTACCTTTTTACTGAAGTATATGGTTAATTAAAGTTGGGACTAACTACGTTAAGACAGACTAATTGATCTTTATTGATCCAAACAACATAATTTGAATTGTCTACTTAAGGCGGAGAAGAAGAAGTGCCATAAACAACTCCAAAGCAATTGTCTTACTTACCATCTAATGCTGGATGAATGTTCGAGAATCCAAGTAATCAAATCGGCGAAGAAACAACGCTAGATTCCAGATGCGTCCCTCTCCTCACTGTTTTGTGGTTCTAAGTAGTTTGCGTTTCCACGCCTGACTCCACCGGTGCAGTTCAGTTCTACACAGCAACGCACACTTGCTTCCTCCTCACGCCATCGCTCGGACAACTCGCAAACCAAATTGCCTTTGGCCTGCTCTTTTGGATAGGCACGGGACGGTCGAACTATAAGACCAGCTAGCTAGCTGTCCGGATGAAATTCGCAAACCGAATGGCTTCGTTATTCTCCTTCGCTTCCTGCAATTTCACGTCCCTCGTTCGGGGGCCTTCGCTCTCACCATCTTCCACTATCTCATCAGCGTACAAGCCCTCCTCCGTCCGCCGCCGCGGGTGTTCACGGAGGAGCCCGCCGCGCCTCCTCGTGGCCACCCCCTCCTCTCCTGTCGCCCCGACCCCTGCCGTGGATGACAACCACGACGCGGAGGAGGCGTCGTCGTCTGCCCAATCGGAGCCTGCCTTCTCCTGGAGGGATCATTGGTACCCTGTCTCCCTCATCGAGGACCTCGATCCGCGCGTCCCCACCCCCTTCCAGCTCCTCAACCGCGATCTCGTTATCTGGAAGGATCCCAACTCCGGCAGCTGGGTCGCCTTGGATGACCGCTGCCCTCACCGTCTCGCGCCTCTATCGGTATTGATCTCGCTTTCCATAAAATTTTGCGTCGGTGACTTAGATTAATGGTGTTTCGTGTATCCGGGCAGGAAGGAAGGATCGACGAGAGCGGTTGCTTGCAGTGCTCGTATCACGGATGGTCCTTCGATGGGAGCGGCGCGTGTTCCCGGATCCCCCAGGCAGCGAGCGAAGGGCCTGAAGCGCGGGCAGTTCGATCGCCCAGAGCTTGCGCAATCAAGTTTCCTACCCTTGTCTCACAGGGTTTACTGTTTGTCTGGCCCGATGAGAAAGGTTGGGAGAAGGCCACTGCTACCCAACCTCCCATGTATGTTTGCCTACAAAATAGATTCGATTGTCATGTTCCTGAAGTACAGTATGTAAGTTGGTTTTACTTTGGCTTAGGTTGCCAGCAGAATTTGATGATCCCAATTTCTCCACCGTGACTATCCAGCGTGACCTGTTCTATGGGTACGATACACTTATGGAGAATGTCTCGGATCCGTCTCACATAGAATTTGCACATCACAAGGTAGTATCGTTACGTTGCATTGATATTGAAATTTTAATCCGTTTTATATCTGATTTCCTTTGGTGGTAGTGAAACTTCTCTGCCATTTAAATTCTCCTATCCTGTTGTATATGTTTTAGCTACTTTTGCTACCACCAGATTGTTTTCTGGGTTGCCAAAAGCGTTGTGTGCTGACGCTGGTACTCCCGAACCTCCCAGCAGTTTAGCAAAATCACTAGGCACCTGTAGTCAGTGTATTGTGCAAGAAAGCACCACAGTTACTCTAGTTTACCAATTGTGGTGAGTAGGATTAGCTATTTTAGGAAGAGTTTAAAGTCAAAATAAAAGGGAAAAAGGACATAAAAATTCTAGATAGGAAATCTTTCTACATTCATGGTTAACTAAAGATATAGTATTTATCTAATATAATTTGTTGATAGTTATAGAGAATTTTTATATATCAAGGTTTTTACCATGGATATAAGGGGATTAACCAAACTAACTTACTTTTAAAGTGTTAGTTGCTAAATAAATCATGAACTTCACACATTTTAATAATTTTTTTCAAAATTAATAAATCTATCATGAAATTTCTAAATTTGTTCTAATCTTTCACAAAAATAAATTGTTGTCAAATTAGCATCAAGTGATGACATGACACTATGTCTAGGTAGCACCAACTCAAGTGTCACATCATATCCTATTAAATTCAATCAATTAAAAATAAAAAAATCCTAAAAATTCTAAAATCATTCTAACCCCGCCCTAAACCATCCGCTCAACCTTTGTCAACATCACTGATGGGTCCATAGCCATTTGTTGACCACTTCGTCTTGTCACTCACACTTACAGATCTTAGAGTAAGGGCTTGGTTATAACAACATGGCTATATTGGTCAATGATATAAAACAAATTGTTTCATGTGTTGTGTGGTTGCAATCGTCGATGGCCCAGGAAATGGTTTTCATGGGCGATTGAGTGGATGTAGACAAGGTTGGGTCGAGAGTTCAATATAATGACATGTGATGTGACATTTGAGTTAGTAGACTTATTCATTAGGTGCGATGCCACATCATCATTTAACTACAATGTGGCTGAAATTTAACACCGTGATATATTTGTTATGATTCCGCTATAAATATGTTAATTTTGAAAGGTCCTAATAGATTTATTAAAATGTGTAAAATTCATGATATGATTAGCAATTTACCTTTTCTAAATAGAAATATAATTGATGTAATTGTAAATGGGGTTGGTGTTGCAAGTTCCTTAATAAGCCAAGGAATCAACTCTGTCGGAGGTGAACAAATCTCCTTATATTCATGTATTTATTTTGTGCATCAATATGTCATCATTTTCCATGTCCCACATTTTGATACTCATTTCCCTTTTTTTTTTTCCTTTACTCCATTTGTTCCACCTGGCACAATCTTACATCCAACTTTTTTGTCCACTTGATTACCTATTGATCCATTGATCCCTTCCCTTGGTACCTTAGGGAGTATCTTTTTTACTGCATGACCCTGAAGGTTAAGAATGTTAAAGAAGGTAGAGGTAAACTGTTTCATCTTTGTTGATGCTCATGCATTGGAAGGACTGCTTCTTTCCTTTCTTCAATGCACATGTTCCCAACACGTTTGTGGAATAGCCTTTTTTTGCAAACTTGTTATAAAACACTCTTCATGCTAGCTTCATGCTGTCCTTAAAGCTGTCTTGTGGCTGACTTGTTGCTGCTATTAACAGTCAATAAAGGGGTTCATAAAACACTCCCTAGAACCTGATATACAAGGGGAAGGGAATCCATAAATTGACCTTCCTGGCCTTTGGGGCTAAGCAATTAATATGAAAAGTGCTTCCCAAGGTACGAATGAAGGAATCAATAGATAAGCCTTCCTTGCCTTCAGGCAAGGCAGGCTCTTTAGTTTGGTATACAGTTAGTACTAATTTCCTTGGCTACCAACTGGAGAAGGAATCTGAGAACACATTTTCAACAATTTCATGTGTGTCTCCTCAAGGAAACCACTACCTCCCAGGCTATCAACCTGGGAGGGATTTCAAAATCCTCTATAATCATAATTCACTCTAGGTCTGCCACTCAATTTCCATTTACTTATTATCAGCATGCTTCATAAAGTTCTAGATGTTGGGCGTTGCCTCATTGCAGCAGGCACTATCTTTCATGTCCTCATGATTTTTAGTCTCTCTGCCATAGTGTAAACCTCCAATTGATGAAATTATTTCAATGCCAGCAATACTGTTAGTCAATATTTAGCTTCCTAATCTAGTTAATTATCTGTTAAATATATGTTATTTTTTATAGATATTTTCTAGAATAGGCCCTATACTCTAACTATAAATAGGGCCTTATATGTTGCAATTGGAATAAGATTTCTTAAGTTATTTTGGTAACATGGTATCAGAGCACGGTTAATTTAGGGTTTTGTTTTTCCTTTTTCTTTTCCTCACGCGAGCGCGGCGCCTGCGTCTCTCGCAAACCTGAGCCACCGAAATTTATTCCTCCTCTGCTCGCAACGCACCTCCGGCCTTCACGATTCCACCGGATTCCGTGGGAGAGAAAGAGAGCGCAAGGAGTTTTCGTCCGCTGCAAGATTTCTCACGAATAAAATTTTGTTCGTGAAACTTTTTGGCGCCGACCCTAAAATTTTGATTCCTATTCTGCTCGCGCACCGTTCCTGTTCACGATTTCTACCTTCGGTTCGCACGCAGGCAGCAGCATCACCATCGGCAGAAGGGCTGCGGCGATCGATTTCTTCTTCCTGTTTCTCGCGACGCCTCTGAAGACCGCCGCCTGTGCGTCCGCCGGAGAAGAGGAACGCCGAAACCCCTATTTGAGGTGTTCTCTCCTTCTCCTCCCTTCTCACAGATCGTGATCTCTGGTCTGATCTCCAAGAAAATTGGCCTGCATCGAACAGAGAAACAGAAAGACCAGCAGCAGCAAGATTTGCATCAACCTTGATCCTCTCAGCACTAGAGGCAATAGCAACCTTAAGTCCTCTTCGTTTGCACTCCGTGATGAGTTCAAGAGCTCCAGGAAATCCAATTCCTGCCTCCGGCTTCGCATACTTAGCAAGCTGAGGTGTTCTCTGCACCGCAGCGGCAGCATATCTTCGGCTTCAATTGGCTTCAATCCGGGTCTGATTCAGCCTCAAAGTACAGCTGCATTCTTGAAGCACCCAAGGACCCCAGCAAGTGCTCCAGCTGTGGATTACCAGACTGCTGATTCTGAACATCTAGTAAAGAGACTACGAACTGGCCAATCAGATGAGGTGATCAGCTTCCTTGTTGTCTCTGGCCATCCTCTTATTTGGAATTCTTCTTCGAATTTGTTTGTTATCCTGATGATACTTGAAGTTTCTTGCTTGATCTGAATAACCGGAGAAACCACCGTGGGCCCTTGCATCCAAGATTATTATTTTGTTTTAGAGGATCCACAATATTCAGAAGTCCAGAAACCTATACAGAACCTAGATACAAGCATTTTCTTGAAATTTGGAACATTATCGTTCTTCGTCTCACAACAGCACCAAGTTCGGTGTTTTGGAGTTGCATATCTTTGGACTTCATTCTATCGTGATGGATATGGTGCTTGTCTCTGCAGAAGAATTTGCCAAGTTCTCTCAATATCAGGAATCACTTAAGTCTTCATCTTCCTCTATCACTGCTATTGTTGATTCAGGTAACCACAATACATGTCTTCTTTCCTCATCCTCTAAATGGGTCATTGATTCTGGTGCCACGGATCATATGACAGGTAATTCTAATCTCTTTTCTACTTTTACACACAAATCCAACACTCCGATTGTTACCTTAGCTGATGGGTCTTCATCTTGCGTTCGTGGGTCTGGCACTGTCAATCCCACTCCTTTGCTTTCCTTATCCTCTGTCTTACATTTACCTAATTTATCCTTTAATTTGCTCTCTGTTAGTCAATTAACTCGCAATCTTAACTGTTGCATCACATTTTTTCCCGATCATTGTTTAGTTCAGGATCTTTTGACAAAGAAGATTATTGGTAAAGGACATGAAAATGGAGGTCTCTACATTCTTGATTCACCTTCCCCAAGATCTCTCGTTTGTTCAGGTGAAAATTCTCCTTTTGAGGCTCATTGTAGGTTAGGACATCCATCTCTTCTATCACTCAAGAAACTCTGTCCACAATATAGTAGCATATCTTCATTAAATTGTGAGTCATGTCAGTTTGCAAAGCATCACCGTCTTAGTTCAAGTCCAAGGATAAATAAGCGTGCTATTAGTCCTTTTGAGTTAGTTCATTCTGATATTTGGGGTCCTTGTCCTATTCTATCTAAACCTGGTTTTAGGTATTTTGTCACTTTTGTGGATGATTATTCTCGTGTAACTTGGTTATACTTAATGAAAAATCGTTCTGAGTTATTTTCTCTATTTTCTGCTTTTTGTGCTGAAATTAAAACTCAGTTCAATATGTCCATCCGTACTTTACGAAGTGACAATGCCAAAGAATATACATCCAGTCTATTTCAATCTTATATGAGTCAGAATGGTATACTTCATGAAACCTCTTGTGTTGATACTCCATCCCAGAATGGTGTGGCTGAACGGAAGAATAGACATCTTCTTGAAACAGCACGAGCTCTTTTATTTCAAATGAATGTTCCTAAGTCTTTTTGGGCAGACGCGGTTTCTACTGCATGTTTTCTTATTAACCGTATGTCATCCTCTGTTCTTCATGGTGAGATTCCTTACAACATTTTGTTTCCTAGCAAGTCATTGTTTCCTATTAATCCTAGGATATTTGGTAGCACTTGTTTTGTTCGGGATGTTCGTCCACAAGTTACTAAATTAGACCCCAAATTTTTGAAATGTATTTTCCTTGGTTATCCTCGTCTTCAAAAGGGTTATAGGTGTTATTGTCCTAGTATTAATAAATATCTTGTTTCAATCGATGTTACTTTCATGGAAGACAAACCTTATTTTTCATCCTCACATATCCCAACTTCTCAAAAGGAAGATGATGATTTATTGGTATATTCTGTTACATCCTCTATACCTGTCTCAGAACCGGCTCTTGTCAAGCCTCCTATTATTGAAATATACTCCAGGCGTCGACCTCCTGATTCATGTCCTGCACCTACTACTTCGTCATCAGATCCAATTCCGAATGATGATCTTCCTATTGCATTACGAAAAGGTAAACGCCAGTGTACTTATCCTATCTCTTCGTTTGTGTCTAATAATGGCTTGTCATCCTCCTCCTGTTCTTTTATTGCTTCACTTGACTCTATTTCTATTCCTAAAACTGTCCGTGAGGCCTTATCTCATCATGGTTGGAGAGATGCAATGATAGAGGAAATGAAAGCCTTGGATGATAATGATACGTGGGACTTGGTTGATCTACCTCCAGGAAAATAAGCTATTGGATGCAAATGGATATTTAATGTTAAAGTCAATCCAGATGGATCAGTTGCCAGACTAAAAGCTCGTCTTGTTGCTAAGGGTTATGCTCAAATATATGGTGTAGATTATTCTGATACTTTTTCTCCTGTTGCAAAGTTGACATCTGTTCGGTTATTTATTTCTCTTGCTGCTACTCATCATTGGCCTTTACATCAACTTGATATCAAGAATGCTTTTCTTCATGGTAATCTTCAAGAGGAGGTGTATATGGAGCAACCTCCTGGTTTCGTTGCTCAGGGGGAGATAGGGCGAGTCTGTCGTCTTCGAAAGACTTTGTATGGTTTGAAACAAAGTCCTCGTGCTTGGTTTGAAAAATTTAGTCAGGTTATTGAAAAGTTTGGTATGAAGAAAAGCAAGTCTGATCATTCTGTGTTCTTCAAGCAGTCAGGAGCTGGTATTATTCTGTTAGTTGTGTATGTGGATGATATTGTGATTACTGGTAGTGATACTACGGGAATTTCATTTCTCAAATCTTTCATTCTCACTCAATTTCATACAAAAGATTTAGGGGTGCTAAAGTATTTCTTAGGTGTTGAAGTAATGAGGAGTAAAAATGGTATATTTCTATCTCAGAGGAAATATGTTCTTGACTTATTAACTGAGACGGGAAAGTTAGGGGCAAAACCTTGTAGTACTCCAATGACTCAGAACGGGGATCTTACAGCAGATGGAGAATTATTTGAACATCCAGAGAGATATCGAAGGTTGGTTGGGAAGTTGAATTATCTTACCTTGACTCGTCCAGATATTGCATATTCGGTTAGTGTTGTCAGTCAGTATATGTCATCTCCAACGGTTCATCATTGGGCAGCATTAGAGCAAATTTTGCGTTACTTGAAGGGTGCACCTGGACGAGGTATTGTATATAAAAATCATGGGCACACTCATATTGAATGTTTCTCAGATGCAGATTGGGCAGGTTCGAAAATGGATAGGAGGTCTACTTCAGGTTATTATATCTTTGTTGGAGGAAATTTAGTATCATGGAAAAGTAAAAAGCAAAAGGTTGTGTCGCGATCCAGTGCAGAATCAGAATACAGGGCTATGGCACAATCTGTGTGTGAAGTAATGTGGATATATCAATTGTTGACTGAAGTAGGACTTAAAATTTCAATACCAGCAAAACTATGGTGTGATAATCAAGCTGCTATTCATATTGCATCGAATCCCGTGTTCCATGAGCGGACTAAGCACATTGAAATTGATTGTCATTTTGTTCGTGAGAAAATTCAACAAGGTTTGATCACTACAGGATATGTAAAAACTGGAGAACAATTGGGAGACATCTTCACAAAAGCTTTAAATGAGATTCGAGTTGATTATCTTTGTAACAAGTTGGGCATGATTAACATTTATGCTCCAACTTGAGGGGGAGTGTTGGTTATAAATATCTGTTAAATATCTGTTATTTTTTATAGATATTTTCTAGAATAGGCCCTATACTCTAACTATAAATAGGGCCTTATATGTTGCAATTGGAATAAGATTTCTTAAGTTATTTTGGTAACACCTATTATTATTTCCTATGAAGAGGACTCTTATCTAAAAGCTAGTACCAAGTAAAGGAATTTCATCCCAAAAAGAAATTTAGTGGATTTCTAGTTTCTCTTTTGGTTTAGTTCATGCTTAAGTATTACAGGTATAATAATGAGCACAAATAGGTTATGTGATTCAACGCTAATAGAATGTCCAAGGTTGAGCTATGTGCAGGTGAATGATATTTAAAAGTCTTGTGAGGCAAACATAAGAACAATATAAGAATGATGCAATGTTCCAAACACAAATCATCAGTCATGAGCACAAGCATTATTAGCTTTTGAGATAGAACTGGATACTCAACTGGTTCCTTGTTCACCATTCCTCCAAATTGAACACCATGCCTCAGCCAACGTGCTAATGCTTGCAACTTGGACATTCTTGTACAGAATTTCCTTGACACTTTTCCTAAGAGAGATTTTCCAGGATGTCAATGTTCTATAGTTTTTCACTTTGCAGGAGACATCTCCTGGGATTCAATCTCTGCCATTTTGTACAAGTCAGTCACAGATCTCATTCTTGAAGTCATTTAAGCTCTTAATGCTCCAAGCTAGAACAAGAGTTGGCAAACTGAAGCTTGGGCCACTTAAATCAAGTGTACCTAAAGTTCTTTCAAGATGATGGTTCAATGCAAGAAAAGAAGGCTTTCATAGCTTCTAAGTTTGATGTGCCTCATTGAAGGAATTGAGGATGGCTGTTTTGATCCAAAGATAAGCACGTAGTCATGAGAAACATCAATACAAGGATTAAATTTTAAAACACGTTTGTGTGCTTGTTCAGAGTAGTCTCAAGGGTTAAAATAAAATAACATTGCTGGAAAGGTTCTTCCTTGGAGAGAACATAGGGAAAGAAAGCTTTGCAAAATGGTGTTTACTAGGAGAGAAAGTGAGGAAGGATAGAAAGTTAGGAAGATGAAAATACCCTTATTTCCCAAAACTAGAAATAAAGTAACTTATTCCATTCTTTCCCTAAAAATTACCCATTCTACCCTTATCCTCCCTCAAATCCCACTTCCTTTGAGAGTTTACTGTCTTCCCACCCAAGGACAGATGTAAGCTGCTCATTCCAGCTAGGTGTTTCTTGAAGTCCAACTCCAACATGCATGTGCAATATTAATCCCAACTCCAGCATGCATGTTATGTTGTAGCCCTATACTCATGTAGGCAAGTTAGGTCTGTCAATACCTAAGCCGCAGGCTCAATGGAGGGACTGACCTAAGCCACAGGCTCAATGGAGGGACTGTTATTAGTAAAGCACCTAGACACTTAGGCCTGAAACCTTAGGCCAAAACCAGCAAAGCTTGATGAAGTGGTTAATTACAAAAAGAATAATATTTGTGATCTACATACTTTCCCATTGATCGATGTTCCAACCAAATACCGTGGATGATCAAGCCACCGGTCAATGAATGGGCTGACGTACTGCCGAGGGAGATAAAAAGATCTGGAAAATACTCCAAAAGAAGGTTAGAATGACACTAGGGAGGGATTCCAACTGGTCACTCCAACGATCAAGTTAGAGTTTTGCTTGAGAGAGAAGAATTGGCTAAGGAAAAGTAGGGTTTTTTTGTGCACATACATGTGCCCGTGGGGATAGGTGATTTTTTGAAAAGCTGTAAATGTGCCCATTCTCCGGAACACACGCATTCATTTATCGCATGTTCCGAGATACGCGGTTTTGTTTATTGCATGTTCCGAGATGTGTGCTACTGTTACCCATGTGTTTCAGGATGTGCACTATTGCTCTCCACGTCTTCTAAGAGAAACAATCCCATGAATGAAGTGGTCATGTCACCTCCTAATCCCTACGCCCACGTATCTTCAGCGGGCCACGTAGGGTGCGGGTTCAATCCGGGGGCAAATGAGGAGGTGAAGTCAATGTTGAATGACCTTGAGGGTAGACAAAATTGACAACAAGGCCAAGTCCAAATGAAGTCGGCAACTGAGGCCGAGTCTAGGATGAAGTCGGCAATTGAGGCAGAGTCCGAGATGAAGTTGGTGACTAAGGCTAAGTTCGGGATGAGATCGACGTTTGAGGCTAAGTCGAGGATGAAGTCGGCGTCTGAGGCCGAGTCAAGGATGAGGTCAGCGCCTAAGGCCAAATCGAGGATGAGGTGGGACGTCCAAGACCGAGTTGTAATAGCTGACTTATTCCTGGGCAAACCTGACTCCTTGGGAGGAGTGTATTGAGCTTGTTCGACTAGACTAGGATACCTTCTAGGCCGAATATGCTCCTCGGGTTACGTCTGATCCACCTTGACTTTGATTGATAGCTCAATACGACTTTTAACCATATGGGACACATGGGGGCTACAGGTTTCTGCCACATCACAGTCACATGGGACTCGTGGTAGCTACAAGTTTCCACCACATCGTTTTGGAAAATTACCTATTATTCATTTTATCATATTTCTCATCTGTTTTCATGCAGTACGTTTTTCGTTTCTTATTGCAAACTTTTGTGAGTGTCAAGTCTCCATAATCAGTTATCGCTTGTTCACTGCTTTCATTATCTGTGACTTTATTCATTTGTGTATCTTTTTGCCATGCTCTTGCTAGAGTTTTTCACCATTCTTAATCCATGCATTTATTTGAAGGATAGAGATCAATACAAAGTTGCCTGTTCTTGGTGACCAGAACTGGGTAATCTGGATCTGTTCATTTAACATACCTATGGCCCCAGGGAAAACTCGCTCCATTGTTTGTAGTGCTCGAAACTTTTTTCAGTTCACAATGCCAGGCCCTTCCTGGTGGCAGGTATTCCAATAAGCTCAGAAATTTTTTATTGTGTACATTTTGTTTTCAGTCATCAGCTAAGGAATTTTCATGTCTGAAATTCTCTAGCTTCTGTTTTTTCTACTAATGATGCTAAAATTTAGTGCTCCAGTTGTCATGTGTTACCCCTTTTATTTAATTCTGCTTTTATTTAATTCTGGAACCTAGTAAATTGGTTATTTGTATCTTATCCACTGTTGAATGAGTACAGAAAAAAATGTCTTGTTTTATCACGAGCCTGTTTTTTATTTGAATTAGTGCTGTGTTTTAGAATATCCATGACTGTTGAATCATAATTTACGAGTCATTGTGCCATGTGTCAGTCAATCAGTTCGATTAAACAGTTTTCCATTGTAGCTGTCCGCCCAGTTGAAGTTCTGTACAATCATGTGGGGCCTACATTGTTGATAGCTTCCTCGTGTTCTCTGTTGCTAAAAAGTAACTTCGATATTCACTTTGATGCTTGCTGCAGCTGGTTCCCCGCTGGTACGAGCACTGGACTTCAAACAAGGTGTATGATGGTGATATGATTGTACTTCAAGGACAAGAAAAGATATTTCTTTCTGAAATGTCAGCATCCTCTAAAGATGTCAATCAGCAATATACGAAGATCACATTCACACCTACACAGGCTGATCGTTTGGTTCTAGCATTCAGGAATTGGTTGAGGAGACATGGAAATGGTCAGCCTGATTGGTTTGGCCATGCTAACCAACATGCTTTACCTTCAACTGTCCTGTCCAAACGTGAGGTGAGATCCATTTCTTTCCAATTACTTTGCTGAAGGTGCACTTTTCTCTGACGATCGAAGTATTTAATTATGTTTTGTTGGTCTAAAGTAACTTTTAGTTCTCTCCTATAAACAAAATCATTGATGTTCCTAACATGCTAGGGGTATATAAACTTCTTGTTTACTGAGAAGATTCTTTAGGATCATTTAAAGGTTGTACTGGCTTTGCTTGTGGAAAATAATCCAGTTAAATTGACAACGAACATAGTATGGGTAGTGCAATTAATTCGGTTACATGATAGTCAGAAGACAACTCTTTGATCCATTCCAAAACCTTCAAATTACTTTAAGAGTATTCTTATATTGTTGTGACCAGAATGCCTGGACTTGGTCCAACCCCTAACCGTAAGCCTTGTGTTTTCTTGGGTAGATCCACTTTCATTTTCTTTTCGGAATTTTGCTTCTTGGCTTAACTTTGTAGTTTTTATATTTATCCGAGAGCATCCAACATGAACCAATTGTACATGTGAATTTATACATAAAGAGTAGAAAATTTAATCCAAAAAAAAGTTGCAGAATTAACAAAACAAGATGAATTGTGTCAAAGTTGATTGGTGTGCTATTTTTTCTTACAATTTGAGATGTTCTGAAAGCAATTAATTTTATTTTTATATATTCGACCACCATACTTGTCCATGTGCTTCGAGTATCCCAACTTTTAACACACCCCTCAAGCTCATCATAACTTGGAGGTATAAGTTGTTTTCTAAGACAAGTTCAAGTCAAATTTGCTTTGATACTATGTTAAAATTCATTGGCTAACCATTTTTTTTAAGTTTTGAGCTGTCAGAAAATAGACGAATTTTATTTTTATATATTGAACCACTGCACTTGTGTATGTAGAATTACTTTCCCATATCGGACTAATGGGCATTTAACATCCAAACTTCAAAAAATTCTAACCTAACATAAAAGCATAATTGTTTCTACTATTTGGTTGTTTTGTGTCTGGGTTTCCTATTTTAAAACCCTAAGAAGTAATTGGCATCTCCTTTTTTCACCTTTGTAGGTGAGCTAGGATCTTTATTAAGCTTAAATTGATTTTCCAATGGAGTAAAACCGCCTTTGCACTTTTCAAGTTAAACCTCTCCAACATTTGTTCGATATGTCTCTTGAGATAACAATTTACCATTGCTAACCCTAGTGAGCTCCATACTAGTAATTAGGTAGGCCTAAGTCTTTCATATCAAATAACTCGGATAGTTACTCTTCAACTGACAAATCATAGTGATGTCTTGTCCAACAATTAGCATATCATCCACATAAAAAAGTAAAATGGTAAAGTTACCTCTAGGAAAAGCTGTTAAAACTAGATACAAGATTCAGAATATATTCTTATGTATCCTTTGCTAGGAACACAAAAATCCAGCTTCTTGTAGCACTATCTGGAAGCTTGTTTTAATCATACATAATCATTTTCAACCTGCAAACCAAATGCTCTTGCATTACAACATAAATCCCTTGGGCCAATATAATTTCCCCTTCTGGGTCACCATGCAAGAATGCAATCTCCACATCAAGCTACTGTAGTTTAAGATCCAAACTAGCCACCAGACTAAATACCACACTGATGGAACTCGTCTTCACAATTGAAAAGGTGATCTCATCAAAGTCAATCCCGTTCTTCTGGTTGCATTAAAACATAAATCCCTTGGGCCAATATAATTTCCCTCACCATGCAAGAATGCAATCTCCACATCAAGCTACTGTAGTTTAAGATCCAAACTAGCCACCAGACTAAGTACCATGGAATTCGTCTTCACAATTGAAAAGGTGATCTCATCAAAGTCAATCCCGTTCTTCTGGTTGAAACTCTCAATCACCAATCATGCCTTATGTTTGGTTAGTTTGTCATCTCTTTTTAGCTTGCATACCCATATAGCTTAGAGATTTCCTTCCTTTTGCCAATTCAACAAGATTGTAAGTGTCAATTCCTTCTAATGGATTGATCTCCTCTTGCATGACTGATCTCATTGTGAATGAACCTATACCCATTGGAAGCTCTTTGGCTCTCCTCTCATTAGTATGAGATGCATTCCCTACACTTGCTGAATAAAATGTCTCTTTAACCAACCATCTCAATACAAATTTAACTAGTGGTGGGTGGGGATTGTCCCTTCTGTTTTCAACCCTCTAGCTCAACTGGTTGTGTTCCACACTATCCATGATCAACTACTGAAGTGTAGCGAACTTTGATAATCTATTGATCAACTATAACACATAATAACTAGAGTAAGTCTATAATACCTCTCTGGGAAAGCTTTATGTTCTCTATGATCTTAGTATCTTCTTTAGGCTCATGCTCTTAGATGACTTCATATATACTTCTCATAATTTTCTTCTTTTTTAGATCTCAAGTTTATAGTCAGACATTTCATTTCCATATTATATGACTAATACAAGGAATTGAATTTATATCAATTTTATGTTTGTTTCTTTGGCACATGTATGAAAGTCCTGCGGCTAAATGTTCTCAAACGAGCATCTGATGATCCTTTCTTTTTCATGCTCTCTGGTATATTGATGGAGACTTGTGCAGTGGATATAATGTTAGGTTAATGTGTCATCCTTAACATGTTGCTCAGTATCTCTATAATGGTGCTGTTCATTGAGACTGCAATTCCACTGCACTTACACAAAGCACCTTTATAGACCAAAACATGTTGGTCATCCAAAACTTTATATGTCTTCGTAGGAGTGTAGCTTGTTCAAATTAGTTTTAGTTTATGATTTTAATTGTTTTGGGTCATCAAGGTTTTTGACTCAACATTTGGATGGGGTATCATGAGTATTGAAAAACAAAACAGTGAAGGTGAGAGAAGGTACATCATGTGCCTTTTAGGAATTTTTGGAGTAGAGGACAAGATTTGGGGAAAAAACAAAACTTGATTCTGTGATACTAAAAATTTGTCAAATATAATGTGGAATTAAACTCATTACACTAGTAAACATACACAACAAGTTTCAATGCACTCACACACAACACATAATTATCAATATGGAATTAGATCCGTTACAATAACACACATGCTCAAATAAATATCAATGTGGAACTAAACTCATTGCACTAAAAATCCTATTAACCTAACATCTCTAACAGACTCTCAACGTTAATGTGGGACTAAATGACTACATTAATAAACCTATTAACTTCTGCAATAGGCATCCTTTCTTGAGATATCAAATGAAAAATTTGCCTTTTCTTTTGATAATGTCATGAGAATTTTTTTCTTCGATACTGTGCCACAACTTTCAGTCATAAGTAAGTTTAATTATCTTAGTCTTCCTTGCAGATGCTTGACAGATATGAGCAACATACCCTCAAATGCTCATCCTGCAAAGGTGCCTTCGAGGCTTTTCAGTTTTGGCAGAAGTTATTTGTAGCGTCAACAGTCATTTTTTGTGCAGTCGCTGGAATTCCTTCAGAAATTTCATTTCGTCTCCTTCTCGCCGGGGCTGCCATTGCCAGTGCTGCCCTGGCATATGCTCTCAATCAACACCAGAAGAACTTTGTCTTTGTAGATTACGTGCATGCTAAGATTGATTGATGCCTCATCTTTGGTCCACGAATAGTGATGGCTTAGAGCAAGAACCAGGTATATAAAGTTATACGCACCGTTGTTGTGGCTAGTAAGATGATGCTGTAAATGTCTCAGTTCTATGTTGTGCCTAGCAGGAACACG
Organism: Curcuma longa; assembly: GCF_044706935.1. Lineage (NCBI taxonomy): Eukaryota > Viridiplantae > Streptophyta > Magnoliopsida > Zingiberales > Zingiberaceae > Curcuma > Curcuma longa. Next base: position 2,257,327 of record NC_133876.1, on the reverse strand, counting down.
GTTTATTAGAAACGTTGTTCAAAACAAATACATGAGTAGAAAAGGATTTTCCTCAGAATTTGCGTTCAAAAACTCATTCATCACCATATTGACTGGTTAATTAATTGAACTCAATTGTTGGCTTCTTTATTTCCATTAAGTTATAATGCTACTTCATTCCACTTTAAAAAGTGGCCTAGAAAGGCTCCTCCAAATAAATTGATGCTAGGAAAGAATGACATCGTAACTCATCTCACCTTGTTGGCTTGTTCTCTTTATGTTTATTCCAATGAAAGGAAAGTGAAGATGGAGAGAAAAAAAAAGGATTTTTAACAACTCTTGATGATGCATCAACAAGGAAAGAGAGTGGAGAAAAGATTCTTCAATTATTTTTTGTGCCTCGAATTCCATTCAATCCATTTTTAACATGCTATTTAGTTCCTTTCTTCTTTCTCTTCATTCTTCCTTCTCAAAATAAACAACAGGAATAATGGCTAAATTTTCACAATAATAGTTTAGCAAAATTTGGAAATTCATGATATATAACTAAATGTAAGATGAAATAGTCAAGCAAATGAAAGGAGATATTAGGCATTTATACTCCACCAAATGTATGATGAAATTAGTTGCTCTTAATTCTCAATTTGACAAGTTGAATCTATTTATTCAAACTTATTTTTGGACTTCTTCAGGCTAAAAATAGATATTCACTTTACATTATTTTTCTTATTTTATAATTGATGGTATTCGGAGTTACTCCTGAGCACTTAGCCTCACTTCCTGACCAACCAGTCTCCTTTCCCGAGCACTCCTGACTCGTCAATCTGCTCATCTGAGTATTCGGCCTTTGTACCCGTGAAGCTACAATACTCAAAAAAAGTCATTTGGAGTCTATTCTACCGAGCACTTGACATTTATTTAGTGATTTTCCATTCGAACTCGGAAACCTAGAAACTCAGCCTTAGCCTCCGACAACTCCCAACGTCTGACAACCTCTAACAACTTGCTATAAATGGCCCAACAATGTCAGTATACAGTATAATGGTTGTCACCCTCGGCCCCCCAACGACCCAATAATGTCAAGTATTACGTGGAGATTTTCTTCTGTCGGTTATATAAGGATCGACGGAGATAAGTGATGGAGGATGATGGTTTTCTTATTGCACACGAAGGCAGCTCTTTTCCACCACCAAACTCTCTTCTCTTTCTTTTGAGCATTTCTTTCCCTCACGTTTCTGTGAACTTCATCTTTCAGCCAGTGTTGACTTAACCGTCGGAGGGGCTATGCCGGCACCACTGGCCCCCCCATTGATGCACTTTGACTTGCAGACCACTTGGAGCATGTCGGAGAACAATCGAGGTTTCTGCCACAAAGGCGAAGGGAGAGAGGAGGAGCCCAGGCTTGCAAAAAAAGGACATCATCAAATTGACATTGTCTATGGGAATCAATACAAAAAGTCATGGTTAGTACCATAAGAAGAGTGGAACGTCAATCTGAGGAGTCGACTGAACCATGTCGTCCCTCCTTGCCTATTGTTATCAAAACAACTAGGGGCTCGATTTCACAAGAGCGGCTCTCTTGCATGTCGAACACCTTGTGTTGAAGAAAAAGAGGAAGCGGCCCCGATTGAAGTACCACATCGAGCCTGCGATATAAAGTTTGAAAGGAGCCACTTCGATCTACCATCTTGATAAAAGACCCATTAGTACTAAGCTGACTGGATTGCTACCTTCTAGAAAGGTAACTGCTTGGCAAATGTCATTGTCGGAAAATATTTTGAAGGAAAAACTACTTAAACACTTCCGATCGCCTTACATCAATGAGTATAATGGCACTATGGACTCAGAGGATCACCTATGTTGCTTTGAAAACATAGCCTTCCTATACCAATATTCTCAAGGGATCAAATACTGAGTCTTCCTCACTACACTCATTGGATCCGCTCAGCAATGCTTCAACACGCTGAGGCTCAAATCCATACAATCCTTTGATGACTTCGCCACACTGTTCTTACATTACTTCTCCAGCTCTAAGAGGTATCCGTCTACCCCTTTCAGCCTCTTTAATTTCAAGCAAAGATCACAAAAATCCTTGCACACCTACCTACAGTGATTTACTAGAGCTGTGCTAGAGATAGCCTCGGCTATGTTCAAGATTTTGACTGCCTTTGCCCAAGGACTATGGAAGGAGACTTCTTCCGCTCTTTATCAAAACAATCCCCATGCAACTACAATAAGCTTCTTGCCTGAGCTGAGAAGTGTATCAACATGGAGAAGGCTCAGAGAGCCCGACACGGACAACGAGTCCAAGCAGGGCATTGAATCCAACCTTGAGGAAATGAAGGTTTGCACTCACACATATGATTGAAGGGGTTCTGATATATGACAATAGTTGGTTGAGTACCTTCATTATTTAGGTTGTATAAGAAAACGACCTTGCCCTTGAACATTAATAGATTTAACCTAACTCGGACTCAAAAAATAGCAAATCTTGAGGTACACAATCTATGATCTTGTCCATATCTAAGAAGGTAGACGTCTCACCAGCTGGATGGTAACCAACTTCCTTACATAGGGTTGCGTAGTCCTCAAAGCCTCATTGGGGAAAACAAAACATCTGTTCGGCCAGCTTATTGGTCACCTCCGGGTTTATCCAAAAGTTAGCTCCCATTCCTTAACCCACTCTTTCTTCTAGTTGACAACATTCATCATCTTCCCGGGCCATGGTGGCCTTCAGATCTACATGATCTAGCGATTTCCTGAGTGAGAATCATTCGAATCTGTTATTTAGAACAGCTCTATGGCGAATCAGATGTCCAACCAGGCTTAGGTCACATGGTTCTCAGCTCTTAGTATTCTAGCCTCAGCTGCATGGCCTTACGTCAATTCTTCAGCTTGACCGCACGACCCCAGCTCTCATTACTTCATCAGCCTCCGCTTGGGATAGCACCGTGGACACTTAGCCCAAAGCAGCATGCGGTCCCTCTCCTAGGTTTTCTTTAGGTCATGGACAAATCGATCGTGCTCATATTGAAGTTTATCTACATGGGCCCTATCCACCACCAATTGATCGTTTCGTACTCGGCAATTGGACCTTTGCACTCGAAAACTTGACCTATATGCCCGGTAGCCCGATGCAAGTCTCGACAACTCGACCTCACTCTCGACAACGCGACCTCAACACCGACCATAAGGTTTCGTTCTTGCTTTCTTATTATGTTACAGCAATATGATTTCATTTTTTCTTTCGATTGTTTTACAACCATACTATCTCATTGTCTTTTGTTACTTTGTGACTGCTTGACCTTAACCTGGTCGCACGATCCAAATTCTATTCTGCTGCTCAATGGTTGCACACCTCAGCTTCTGTAGCTCGGCCGTAGTTCTCAATGCTTCAGCCTGCCACAACCTAACTTTAGTTCTTGAGCTAGGTCGCACGACCTTGATTATGTTCTATTGCATAATAGTCACCCGACCTCAGCACTTCATTTATCTATCTTGGCCACACGACCTTAACTATGTTGATCAGCAGCCATGTGGCCTTAGACCTCAACATTTCATTCATTTAGCTACAATGGTATGACTCTAGCTCTCAGTGCTTCCACCTCAGTCACATAGTCTCATTTCTGAGATCTTCAGCTCAGGCCACCGAGCCACAACGCATAGTACTTCAACCTTGGCTGCACAACCCTACCTTAATATTTCACTCTTGGCCACATGCCCTCAGTGTATTACTCAATGGCCACACGATCTCACAGCTTGACTCAGTTGCTCAGAACTATACTCTTCAATAGCCACACGACCTCAACTTTGTTTCTCAGTGGCTCTCCGACCTCAGCCATCAAGCCTGGCCACACGATCGTAGCTCTGCTACTCATTGGTCACAAGGCCTTAGACTTTGCCATTCAACTTAACTCTGTTGCTCGGCACTTCACTCATCCACTCGACTGCACTCCCCCAACTCTCAGTACTTCAACCCTAGCCACATGCCACAACTCTATTATTCAGCAGTTGCACAACCTTACTTTATTGCTCAGTGCCCCGTGGCCTCAGCCCACAACCTCCAAGCTATATTATCCTATAACAGCCTCCAGGCTATACAATGTTATAACAGCTTCCGGGCTATATTATCAACATAACAACCTCCAGGCTATATTATCCTATAACAGCCTCCGGATTATATTATCCTATAATAGCCTTCAAACTATATTATCCTATAACAACCCTCAGTTATACTTTGCTCTAACAGCCTTTGGATTATATTATCCTATAATAGTCCCTCAAGCTATATTATCCTATAACAGCCGCTCGGGCTATATTATCGTATAACAGTCCCTCAGACTATACTGGGCTATAACAACCCCTTGTGTTATATTATCCTATAATTCAACATAATCTTCATGACCGTAGAATCGAGCTCCTCTCCTAGTCCAAACAAAATAAACACTATAACATTCTAGAATTCTAGTATTCCTAACTTTCTAATTATCATTCCCCCTACCACCGGATGGAGCTCCTCTCCCTAGCCAAGCCAGGATGGGTGGATAAACTGGTCTTCTAATCCTCTTAATATTTTTATTATCCCTGGGTGGGACGAGTCTTCTGGTCTCTTTGGTATTCTTACGGTTATCTTTGGACCAATTGAACTTCTAACCATTCAAGTATTTATATATGCCCTTGTAACTGAGGGATTGAACTCCTCTCCTCGATCAGGGCTGATTGGTTTTCTAGTCTTCTTGGTGTGATTGGTCTTTTGCTCTTCTTGATGTAATTATTATTCTTGGCCAAAACATTATTAGACTTTTGGTATTTTTGATTTTCTAGTTATCACCCTCCCGACCAAGGAATTGAGCTCTTCTCCCTAGTCGGAACATTATTGGACTTCTGGTTTTCAAATTTCTAGTTATCATTCTCCCATCCAGGAGATTCAACTCTTCTTTTTGGTCGGAATAGTATTTGACTTCTGATATTCTCATTATTATTATCCCTGTGCGGGATTAAATTTTTGGATTATGGGTACTTACCCCCACGATTGAGGAATCGAGCTCCTCTCCTCGGTCGGGACAAGAATTGATCTTCTGACACTCTGGACATCCACATTATTATTATCCCATTGACTACGGAATTGAGCACCTCTTCCTGATCGAGAGGAGATCGGTCTTCTAAAATTCTAATATTCTTGGTCTTTTGATTATTATCTTCATGACCGAGGGATTGAGTTCCTCCCTCGATCATGAGAGGATTGGTGTTCTGGACACTCTCAACAGCCCTTTAGGGTGCCTACTTATTTAGTTACATCTCTAATTCAAGAAGTCTCTTGATCCCTACCCTCTTAGCAATCTCACACTCCTATCAGACTTCATTCAACTTGGCTCCTCAATCTAACTTGGAGAAGGGGCATGTGGTGTAGCCCGAATCAACCCGTTCAGGGTCATGCTCTCTTTGTGCGGGTCAACGCTTTCTCAGGGCTCTCCTTGCTTAAGCCATCTCCGACCACAACCTCTAACGACACCTGAGGATGGTAGTCGCTCCATACTTAATTGACTTCATTCGACTTCGTTTTTCAATCCGACTTGAAGGGGGGCATGTGATGGTATCCGAAGTTACTCCTAAGCACCTGGCCTCACTTCTCGACTAGCCAGTCTCCTTTCCTGAGCACTCTTGACTTGTCAATTTGCTCACCCAAGTATTCGGCCTTCGTACCCACAAAGGTACGGTACTCGAGAAAGTCATTCGGAGTTTGTTCTCCCGAGCACTCGACATTCATCCAACGATTTCCCATTCGAACTTGAGAAATCCAAAAACTCGACCTCAACCTCCGACAACTCCCAACGGCCTGACAATGTTTGTATATGGTCTAACAGTTGTTGCCCTTGGCCCTCAACGTCCTGACAATGTCAGATACTACGTGGAGATTCCCTTCCATCAGCAATATAAGGATCGATGGAGGTAAGTGATGAAAGATGATGGTTTTCTTATCACACGCGGAGACAACTCTTCTTTACCACTCATCTCTCTTCTCTTTCTATTGAGCATGTCTTTCCCTCGTGTTTCCGCGAGCTTCATCTTTTAGCCTAGTGCTGATTTGACCATCGAAGGGGTCGTATTGGCATCATCAACTCCCCACTGATACACTTTGACTCGCAGACCATCGGAAGCACGCTAGAGGACAATCAAGGTGTCCGCCCCGATGGCAAAGGGAGAGGAACCCGAGCGAGCAAAAAAGGACACCATCAATAATCATATTTATTCATTCATTCCTAAGACAATAAGTGGATAAACCACATTAGTCACTGTACACTAAATTTATCATCTTGCATTTTGGTTTACCTCAACCTCAAAGTCACAAGTTGATAATTGTTAAAAAGAATAAACTGAATTACTCTCAATTAATCAGTAAATAATAAATAATTAGTAGGGTAACTAAACATCCATAATATAGGATAATATTTTTGTTGGGTCATTGGTTAGGCCTAAGGACGTTCTATCTCACCTTTCAAAATCTTCTCTTCTTTATCTTCCAAAACCTCTTTATATTTTGACTAACTATTAATGGATAGCGAAGTTAATACCTACATTTAGTTAATTAGAAATTCTATTTGCTTAGTCTTTGTTCAACCTTAACTAATTAGGAGTTCAATCAATGCCAATAGATATTAGATTTTTTCTTGTCAACAACTTTTGAACTTTTTCTTTATCAATACTTGTTAGACTTTTTATTTGTTAACACCTATTTAATTTCATCCACTATCAACCCTTGATAGGCTTTTTTTTATTATCAATACCTCTTGAACTTTCTCTATTACTAACTATCCAATGAATTTTGACCCATTTAGATTCCATCACCGTCAAATATTCAATCAACTTGACAGGTCATATATACTTGACACATTGTTCTTACTTAAACTCACTAGCCACATATATCAAACAATAAAGCACCTTAGATACCAAAATGGAGTATCGATCATACCACTAACTTTACATCCGACCCACAGCTTTAGCATAAAATTTGCCTTGGGCTATCCACCTAATCAAAGTTCAACTCTCCTTTTGCACAAATTAGGTATCTGATAGTGATTAGCTTCTCCGCAGGGGCCTCATGTCTGCTCCTGGAAGGATGTAAACACCCAACAATTGTGAACTAAACACAATCAAATTCGATCGAAAGTCAAACTTAAAACTTTACAGTAGAAAGCGAAAAACAACTCCAAGAAAAGATAAAAGGCAGGCATGGTATGGGATGAGATGGCCAGGGAGAAAAAAAATAAGAAAAGCAAAAGGCATCAAGATCCTGAGCATATGCTCGACATGCATGATGCCAAACAACACGAGATCAAGAAGAGCAAAAAAGGGAAGGCCAAGGCCGAGGCCACCATGCGGTGTCACCCACTGCGCTCTTGTGCTCGCCGCATATCCTCAGAAGATGCCCCTTCCTTCCCTTGCATAACTTTAGTGCATAGATATAAACACTCTCAAACCCTCTCCCTAAACGCTCCTCCTCGCTTGAAACCACCATGTGAGGACCCGGCGGCCGACGTGGGTGCATGGTGGTGACGTCGCCGGCCGGCGTCGTTGCCTTTAGTTTCCTTCCAGCTGCTGCTACTGCTTTATATATGAAGTATCTGCGAGTGTTTGTGTTTCTTTGTGTTTGTGCTGTAATGTAAGTTTAATTTGTAGGGCAACTTGGAACCTTTGGCATTTGTGATTCGGACTTCCACGCGTTTTGGTCTTCGTCTTTGGGTTACTTAATGAATAAGCTATCACAGTGTAAGATTTCTGTTTCCTTGATATATAGCTTAATTAATTAGTTGCGACCTGTGGCCTTTGATCGATCGGTTTGTGCTTGTGTGTTGCATGGCTGGTTCTAGTGGAAACAGGTATATATATCATGTTTCTCCACCACTGCTGTCTGAATCATAGTTTGGAAGAGGCACTGCTGCTTGCCACTACGCAACTGATTCATTAAGCTTTTGAATGTGTCATTTTATCATCAAAGAAGTTCACACTTTTGCTAATGGCAGATCATTGGCACTTCTCTTACAGAAGTTTTAGTAGCATTTTGTCATACAGATTATGATGAACTAGAACGTTAATAGTAAGATTTCAATTCATATCCCTACAGTATGAAGGAGAAAAGTTTGAGAGTTGGAAGATGAAAATGTTAATTCTAAAATGGTTCTTATAATAGAAGAATTAAAAATGGAAATGTTGAGAGGTTTGAGCTTCCACGAGTGTAATCGAGTTGGTAGTTAGATGGCCGAGTTGCTACATTGAGTAAGAGCCAATTCTCGTCTAGGCGACTGTTCGGTATCGTAATTTACTCCTCTCATCTCGCTATACGAACGAGGGACACTCGAGATGAACATTATCACCTTTTTGCTGCATGGTGAGGACAATATTTGATACCAAGAGCCATTGTAGAAATCAGGAACTCATTTATCTAGTCCAACAACACTAATTGCTCTACAACTAAATGAAAAAGTGCATTCTACCAATTTACTCACAATTTATTTATCAAAATCAATATCCTACCTCTGAGGAAACAAGTTTACAAGCTATGCTATGAACAAGAATAACACATTGCAAAGAATTAGAAATTACCAAAGAAGCTAGTTACTAGCTAGCTGATCAAATCCTGGTTGAGGTTTCCCAGACTTCAACACACTGCTCAGCCTTCCTTGCCACCACCATTCTGTTGCCTCCGAATCCCAGAAGGTTTATCTTCTTCCCTTCAGCTACCTTTGAGCCCCCGCCCATCATGTTCCTCTTGATCACTCTCTCACCCTCCAATCCATCTTCAATCTTGGTCGCCAAAGATCCCATCAACACTTCCGTCCACATCTCCACATCGGCGCCTCTGCTGCAGAACACATGCCTTCCGTAGCTCTCCATCCGGCATCCACTTCCTTCCTTCTTCCCAGTTCCTAAATGAGAGCCGGATCCGATGCGAGTCCAGGGCTTCTCGGAGCTCAGATTCCGGATATCAGCCATCAGAACTTCACCTGAGTTGATCCCGACCTTGAACATTGCCGAAAGGCTGTCGGAGACTGTGATGTCCGCAAAGCAATCAGCTTTCTCTTTACGATGCCAGACTGCTTCCGCCGACCTCAAGTCCCAGAGACGAATGTCGCCGGAGAGACCTGAAGGCCCGCTGTGGGATCCGGCGGCCATGAGCAAGTTCAATCCGGGGACCCACTGCAGCTTCGTGGCCGGAATTCCAGAGTCCAGCTCGGCCCCGTAGATCTCGTGACGGGCGATCTCGGTGACCGGCTGGAGTGTGGCGAGGTCGTACGCGAGGATGGCGTTGGCGTTCCTCCGGCATGACTCGAAGCTGCAGAATAGATGGTCGGAAGAGGAACCGATGGCCTGGACGGCAGCTGCAGGGGCGAACTGATGAGGAGACCACTGGAGGACGTGGCTGACGGGATTTCCTGTTCGTCGGAGGTCAAGGAGGTGGAGGCCTGGGAAGTCTGTGGCCCCGGCGGCGGCGAGGGGGCCGAGGGCCAGGAGGGAGTCGACGACGGGGAGCGGGGTGAGGGCAGTAGCGCGGCGGCGGAGGGAAGGGTCGAAAGACGATACCTTGCCACCGTGGGCGACAAAGAGGGAGACATCGGAATCGGCGGCTGCTGGGGCGAGGGCGGAAGGGGAATCGCGGCCAGGAAGGGGGAGGAGAAGGGAGGGCCGGAGAGCGAATCCGTCGAAGAGAGATGGATGGGAAAGCGCCGAGAGAAGAATCGGATGGAGGGAGTAGAAGCGGGCCTCGGCGAGGAGGTCGTCGGGGTCGAAAGCAGCCGCAGCGCGGGAGGGAAGGCGACCCGTGCGGAGGAGGGAGAGGAGGCAGGCGAAGAGCTCCGGGTCGCGGTCAATGAAAGGGATGGAAGAAGCAGCGCTGCCGCAGGCTGAGGAGGCGAACGAGGACAGGAGAGAACCAGAGCCGGCGACGGAGAGGGTCTGCGCGGTGGTCTGGAAGATCTGGCCGCCGACGTTGAGGGTGACGACGTTGCTGCTTGGGTCGGCAGCGGTGGTGTTCCCGGAGGGCAAGATCGAGGCTGCGCTGGCGAACGGCGGCATCCCTGCGTTGCTTTGGGGCTTGAGGACGAGGGAGGAGAGAGAGGAGGGATTTGATGAATGCGGCGCACGATGCAGGTGCATTTGACGCAGCGCGTGGTCAAAATTGGAGATGAGAGAGGAGTGGTTTGGGCGTTAGGTTAGCGCGTCAATAATGACTCGCCTAAATTGAACGTTGACTGAAGGCAGATGCCAGATCAAGTTCGTTGTTTCTCGGACTAATAACAAATTCGAAACCTAGCAGAGGAAGGAATCCTTCGCCGTCATGCCACGGCAAACTCATTTAAAATAAGTTTAATTAAAATTAAATAATATTGATCAATTTAGTAAAGATTTTTTTAATATAAAAATATTTTATGTGTATAATACATTAAATTTTAAATATCGGAGGAGTAGTGGGAATGAGAGTATTTTTAAAATAAAACTACTATTTTAATATTTTTAAAAATAAGTAGCAACGTATGACAACGGGCAATCGATTAGTTGAGCATGTCAAAACCTGTCAATTCAATGCCTTCATTGAGATTTGAGAACAAATAGAGTCCACTCATCTAGGCAGGCACCTTGTCTCCTTTGCAAACAGAGTAAGACCCAATCGATATCTTCAATTTTATTCTTTTCGGCCAGATAAAAGAAGAATTAAGCTAGTCAATAGTTTTTATCATATTAATTTAATTCTATTGGTCTAATTTTTTTTGACTAGTCGATTGCAATTTATTGAGTTGCAACGTTTGTACGGCGTTGGTGATATTTTCTTATGGATATGGATTGTCATTGTTTTTTTTTTCTTTGAGATGTAAATATGTTAGTGTCAAATTATTTATCACTATTGTATTCATTTGTAAAAATATCGACTAGTTAATGAGATATAGAAATGTATTTAATATAGATAATATTTTCTTCCACTTTTTCTCTAGTGAAGTGACGATCAACCTCTATATATTTCGTTCGATGATGATGAACTAAATTGTGTGCTATATTGATAACTGATTTATTATCGCACTGGAGTAGTATAGGATCTTCAAATTGAATTTTTAAGTCTTTCACTATTCTTTTGATCTAAATGAATTTATAAATTCCATGAGTTATAGCTCTATATTCTGCTTCAATATTACTTCTTGCAACCATAGATTATTTTTTACTATGTTATGTCACTAAATTCAACTATACCATCATGCAATACCAAGATGTTAACTTCCTATCATCAATTGATCCTACCCAATTTACATAGTGTATGTGCACACTCTTCTATCCTCAATTTTTGTAAAGAATAGATCTTTTCTAAGAGTTTGTTTCAGATATTTTAAGATTTCGTATACTACATTCAAATGATCTTGACATAATTAGTATATATATTGACTTACTAAGCTAATTGAAAAAGCAATATGACGTGTACGTGAGAGATAGATAAGTTTTTTAACAAGATGTTAATGACTATTTTTGTCAATCGAGTTTCTTTTAAATATTATTTTCTTATTCCCTATTCAATTGACATGTTACTTGGCTTACATCCCAACATGTCAGTTTTCTTTAACAGATCTAAAGTGTATTTCCTTTGAAAGACTGAAATACCTTTTTTGTTTGAAGCAAACTTCATTCCCATAAAATCTCTCAATATTCTAAGATCTTTAACTTTAAATTCTTATGTCATCATTTTCTTAATTTCTTCCAATTCTATATTATCATTACCAGTGATGATGATATCATCAACATACACTATAAGAATGCTAATCTTTTCTCTATCAAAGTGTTTCACAAATAATGTATGATCTATTTGTTCTTGAATATATCTAAAGTTCTTGATTACCTTGGAGAATCAATCAAACCAGGCACGACGTGATTGTTTTAAATCATTGAGAGATTTGTTGAGTTGGCATAGAGTTTTACAACCCAAATTTTCTTCAAATCTTGGAGGTTGATTCATATAAACCTCCTCTTCAAGCTCTCCATTTGAGAAAGGCTTTTTTTATATCAAGTTAATATAATGGTTAATCTAGATTAACGACCAATGATAGAAGAATTCTAACAGTATTAAGTTTGGCAACTGGAGGAAAAGTCTCAGTGTAATCAATCTCATAGGCTTGAGTAAAGCCTCTGGCCACCAGACGAGCCTTGTGTCTTTCAATTGAACCGTCAACCTTGTACTTAATCGTGAAACTCATTATAAAAAAAAAATGATAAATCTCAGTTAGCCACATTGATTATCTCTGGGGTGACCGGCCCGGTCCCACGGAAGTTTCTCACCGGCCACCAGGGTAAATCGGGAAGTACTCGCAGTGGCCAGCCCAGACGCCCAGCATCCTTTGATTACGCTCCCCATTTGGAGGAAAATTTCTGCAAATACGCTGTAGTTGGGGATCGAATCGCAGGTGCCGGGGTGACAACCTGGATGTCCTACCGCGGCACCATTGCTCCGGGGATATTTTACTTGTGGTAATTCCATAAAATCCCATGTATTATTATGTTTGAGAGCATGCATTTGTTCAATAACAACAGTCTTCAACTCAGGAATAGTTACTACTTCTATGACAGATCTGGAAATCGATTCACTAGATGATTTTGAAAAGAAAGCACGAAATGTGGAGGATAGATTAGAATATGAGATAAAGTTCAAAATAAGATATTTGGGATGGGATCGGACGTATAGGAATTAAATTGCTACGCAATTTACGACTGTCGATCCCTCCATAATAGTCGGCCCTCAGCAATAGTCATGAATGAAATTGCATAGCAGAAGAGTAAATTGTCTATTCAACCGACTATCTGACCGACTAATCTGACGCCATTCACGACTATTGTTGAGGGTCGATAATTTCTTTTCTGAATGCAATAGGTATATCAAGATCAAAAAATATACCTGATTCATTATAGGATTCTACCATCGGTTCATCTTCTTGACTGTGGCTAGAATGCACAATTTCTTCATTAGCTTGAGAAGTCTTTCTCCTTAAATAAACCAAGATATCCAATTTTTTACTTGATACTTCCCATGTTTCACTAATTGAGGACTGACTTGGATAGGATCAGACATAGAGAGAGGTGTGGTGTCTAAATTAGCACTAAGGATAGGAATGGTATCTTCATTATCCTTTGAGAGAGTTTTGTTAGTGTGGGGAGCACTAGATGATCGAACCTTGATTTTGATGATGGCACGAGGTTCAAATTAAGTGTGTATTGTGTACTGACAAACTGATCTAGTGTGCAGGGAGCATAGCAAAGTCCTAGTTGCGGCTAGGCAAAGGCAAGTCTTGGTTTGGAAGATCAGGCAGAAGTCTTAGCAAGTTCAAGTACACCAAGTGCAAGTCCAAGCAGGTTAGGAAGACCAGAAAGCATGGCAGAAATTCAGGCAGGTCAGGGAGACCGAGTGCTTAGTGAAAGTCTAGGCGGTCAGGAGAACCAGTAGTCTAGCAGCAAATCTTAGGAGCTAAGGACCGTGACAACTCAGGTAAATTCTCCCGAGTGGAGTGGGTAAGAGCGCATTCCTAGAGTGAAACAGTAGGCATCAGTCTAACCTAAGGTTTCATTGGAAACCTGAAGTTAAGACCAATTAACAGTTCAAAAACTATTAATCCAACTCTATTACTTTGGATTTTAGACTAACTTATAATGCAGATTGGAGAGGAAAGAATTTTGACTCCGGACGACTCTGTTCGGAATCCAGTCGATGGAACGGTCCAGGCACCTAGAAGGTGAATCTAAGTGACTCGAGTTCGAATAATCATAGCGAAAGTCAAAGTTCATCCAGATCCTCCACGTTAGTACGGAGTCGACTGGAAGGGAAATCCAGGCGACTAGAAGAGCCGAGTCAGGTGCGTAGATGGCGGATCGACGAACTACGTGGAGTTGCTTGGAAGGGGAATCCAGGCGCCTGGAAAGTCTTATAAAAGAACGTCGAACAGAGGCTTCAGAATATCAATTCAAAGCTTTCCATAGCAAGCCGACGGCACTCTGCGCAAGAAGGAACACCATAATAGCCGTCGTAACGTCGAAGTTCACACCACAAGCTTCATCTTCTTCTCCGGTGGTTTGAGTAATGATTTAGTTTTTGTATGCTTCAATTTCTACGATAAAGTTTTTATCGTAATATTATTTTGTAAATCATTACAACTCCTTTCCGTAAGGAAGGAGTTAAATGGTGGATTATCCATACGTAAACGATCAAAAATCGTGGGCCTTGGAGTAGCAGTCAGTGGCTGTGAACCATGTAAAAACAAACTGTGTCCATTGTGCCTGTTGTTCTTCTTATTTTCAGTATTTCCGCTGCAACGTCAACTTTGATTTACGAGCATAATCGACGTGTTTTGAAAAACAAGAAAACGCTAAAAAGATAGCGCTATTCACCCCCCTCTAGCGCATCTACGATCCTACAATTGGTATTAGAGCGGGGTGCTTGAATTCAATGCAACCACTGGTCGAGCAGGTTTTCCAAAAATATTTTTTAGATTTTTTCCAATTTTTTTTTGAATTTTATTTTATTTTATTCTTCTGCACTACTAATCCAAAACTAAGTCTTGGAATAAAGTTTTTCTGTCTTTCTGTGTGCTAGACAAATGACCCATCGAAAGGAACCTTGTGGATCCTTTAACCTCTATCTCAAAGTAATTTTGAGGAACAAATAGAGGCACTTGGTATTAGATACCAGAGCAATTGGCCTTAGGTCAAGTGGGAGTCTGTTAGATTTGAGAGGTGTCTTAAGGCAATCGTCTTACGGTTATATTATTTATTGGATAAATAGCAATTTATTATTTGAGTGTACATTCTACATGTCTTTGATTAGATCTTAAACTCGAATACTGAATATCCGCAATACAATTCATAGCATCAGAGAATTTGTGATTGGATCACAACTCGTGAGCATCTCTACATGTGTCATTATGAGTGTATTGAAATTATCCCTAGTCGAAGAATTGATGAGCACAGACGTCATCAATTATATCGAGACTAGCACGTTTAGACTCCTTGGTTAGTCAAGCAGCTGATCTCACTGCTGGAGATATTGGATGTTGAGAGTTAAACGTGGATGTTAGTTAAATGTAATCAGTTCATTGGAGTGACCTGCCTTGAGACTTCATATGGTTCGATATATATATATATGTCAATGAAGATCTCAGTGCAGCTTAAGTGCGAGTTTTCTTTGACTTGGAGTATTCAAGTCATCTTGGTCATGGAGGTTTATACTTTGACATCTTAAGCAAGCATCTCCGAGGAGGTGTGGACCCGGGATGATTGGGTATAAGTCGAAGTACTCGAAGGTGTTTGAATAGCCCATAGAGGATTCACTGCTCCTTGAAATAGGAGACATATACCCTGCGACCGCTTGTCAGGATTGTTACTAAAAGTCTTCAGACAAAGCATTACATGTTAAGAGTACGGTACTCTTGGACACATGCATGTACAAGTAATTTGAATCCACAGGACAAGAAAGCAGCTTGAGCAAGGTGTGACATAATCAGCCTAGTGGGGACCGACACATAGACCATGTCCTGAACCAAGTGGGTATAAGACGGTGAAAAGAACGAGGCACGATTCAGTATAGCTGCTGAAAGTTTAGAAAATGTTCTGGAATCGATCGTTGATTTTTTGATCAATTGGGAATCATGATGTACTACTAGGTGCCACTCATGATCGTTCCGTAATTAATGGTTAATTACTGATGGCCAACATAATCGGGAACCTATTGGGTCACACGCACTACAAGTTTTCCGAAGGACTTAAAACGAGTTTGATCGAATCAGACTTAAAAAGAGAAATAAAATCTAGTTGGATCAGACAAAGGACAATATGATGGAACTCGTCTTACAAAGACGAAATGAATGAAATTGATTTCATTCAAATTAGAGGTTATTTGGTTAGTGAACCAAATGATTCAGTTTTAAATCGAATTAAACCAACTTGGTTTGGTTCATGATGGAAGATATTTTGGCAGAACGGATGTAATGAGGAGCTTCGTCTTACGAAGATGAAGTGAACAAAACTAGTTTGGATCAAATCATAGGTCGTTTGGTTAGTAAACAAAGTGATTTAATTTTGAATCCGATTTATTACAGTAAACCTTAAATAAACCTGGTTCGGTTCGCTACAGCTGTTAAAACCCAGTTTAGGATTTTCTCTATTTTTACTTCGGTTTTCTTTTCCCTGCCCGAGCCCCACTGTAGGTTCTGGAGGGGAGGAATCACGATTTATATGTTGTCTTCCTCCTCCTCTTCTGCGCGTGCACGGAGCACAGTGGCTGAGGGAAACCCTAAGGGCCGAAGTTCTTCTTCCCGTGGGAGCGTTGCTGTCACCGTCCGAAGGAAAGGAAGCCAAAACCCTAGTGGTGTTCCTCTTCTCCCCCTTCCACTTCTTCTTCCCTGTGCACGCACCGCGACAGAACAGAGGATACGGCAGAGGTTCGTTCTTCTCCCGCTATGCAGCATCACCCTCACCGGAGATTGATCAAAACCCAAGGATCAAGGGCTTCTCTGCTCGCGCGAGAAGGTCCTTCCGCCGGCGCCGCTTGTCGGCCCGACGCCACACACCGGCGAGAAAGCACGACGCTGATCTTCACTGCTCACTGTTTGCCGTCAGAACCACTCCCAGCACAGGCCCGATCTTGATCGGGTTCTTCCTCCATGAACGTCGCCAGCAGAGCCTCTCCTAAGCGCCTTATTTCTTCCGATCGTAGGGCAGCGACGCATGGTTGCGGTGGTCGGGCAATGGTGGCTAGTTGCAGTTGTTGGTTGTGGTGATTGGCGGCAGAAAGAGAGATTTATGGCTTTTCTCCTTTTATTGCTTGACTGGATTGGGGTTCCAATGTTAAACTGTTTGTAGGCGTGGAGCCGTTGCCGATTGGTAGTCAAAGAGGAGTTTTTTGAAGTTGTTATCAGAACTTCTTCGATGGTCGGAAATTGTTTCCGACACCACAAGAGTTCTCGGAAGCGAGGGTTATGTCGTCATGTTGTTACTATGATTTATTGTCACTGGAAGCTTGTGAAGGTTCCAGACAATTGTTCCATCATTATCGGAAAGAGTCTCCGGTTGTGTCTTAATTTGGTGGTCAATAGGTTGGTCATCCAAAACTACATCGAGAATACGATTCTCGATGATAAATAGAAAGCCCCGGAACGATCACGACAGACGTTGTTGCATGATTTCCGGAATAAGACTTCTCTCGATTCGATCGTCATCTATCATCGGCTAGTACCGAAAATGATGACGAAACTCGTGATTTCTGAAGTCGTCAAGACGAGAGCTTAGCATGGATCACCAGTAAAGTCGGGACTTCAATGAGGATCACTCGATTGATACCAATCTCGCTCAAACGTCATCCACGAGACACGCGTAGAATTATTTAGTTTTCTATAAATTTTAAATTCCTATTATGCCTTGTACGCTATTTATTTCCTGCTTTGCATGTGTGTGTGATAATAATTAGCTGTTAATTATTTATATATTTTCACTACGTACGTTTCCGAAACATGAGAACACACGTATTGCACCGGGACGATCCCAACACTGCATAGGCCCACGACCCACATAAGTTGGCCCGCGACGGACTTAGATTGGTCCACGGGTTGAGAAAAATTATTTTTTATTTTATTTTAAATTTTAAAATTAAAATAAAAAACTCAACGGATTACTGAGCTTGATCCATCTAAATTATAATTCAAGTTTAAAATTTTCAACTTAACTAAGTTAAACAGTAATCCAAATTTAAAATCTAATATTTTTAATATTTTTTTGACAAACCTGTGGGTTGATCCACCTAAGTCGCAACCCGTCTTGAGATGGAATGTGTTGGGTTGGAGATTTTTCAATCGACCAAATTGATAGATCAGCCCGTTCCACCCTATTATACGATGAATTTTTAATAGGTTAGTCCGCTCTGTCATGAATTAATTCGTTTGACAACTCTTTTTTGTCCAACTTCACCTATCATCAACCTACATATCATCAAATTACTCAGAACCGGACTTCTCATGTTCGTTCCTGCTGAAAGAGAAGAAGAGCGGCCGTAAGGCCCTTGATCTGCCGCCATCACCACCGCTACATCCAGTTTCTTGAAGATATAAAATGGTGTTGCTTTTGCCTGGAGACCTCCTGAACACTTTGGCAAAACAAAGACGTACAGGGAACGCACTAGCTGCTGAACATGAAACTACTGTACTCCACCACACCAACTCTCACATCAATGCGTTCGTCCCCCACGCTCCCCGTCCCGTCAAGCCGCCTCCCCTTCGTCCTCACCGCCACCGGACCTGTTTCTGTCACCTCGCCCTGGTCTCGGCGAGGAGCAAGAACCACGATGTGGTCAGTCGGGAAGACGGAGGAGACCTCCGACCTGCACAATGGGCACTTGGGATTGAACTGAAGCCAGGTGTCGATGCAGTCGATGTGGAAGTGATGCGAGCAGCGAGGGAGGACCTTGATCCGCTCCTCCTCTCGGAACTCGCTCAAGCACACGGCACAGTTCTCTTGGCCGCCGGCATTCACAAACTTGATGACGGGGATGGAGCGAATGATCGCCGGCTCAAGGCCGCAGACTTCCGGAGGGATGCGGTGGCCGCCGCGACGGTGGGAGGGCAAGTCGAGGCAGCACTTGACGACGAAGACGTAGTAGGAGAGGAGGAGAACGGCGCTGATCAAGAGGATGCCCAAGGCAGTGATGGCTAAGAAGGGGAAGGTGGAGGAAGAGGAAGGCAGCAGTGGTAGTGCGGAAGCTTGATTATGTCCATGAACTGGATCCATTAATTAGAACGATCGATCGAGTTTAATCGCATAGAAAGATTTTGAGGGAGGGGGCTAGCTAATAATGAATGGATCGTCAGTCAAAGGTTGAATGAGGCTGAGGATCGATCCAACGCCGACCATCATCAATGATCTGTTACGTACTGTCAATAAGTCAACGAGATTCTCGGCTTAGTCGTTGCCTGTCAGTGTGCTTCGTTGAAGGTGACGGTCAAAGATCCCAGAGAAGAGCAAGGGCCCGTGAGCATGCACCGAGCAGTTCAGATTCGATCGGTGGGATTTATACGTGAAGGAAGTGTTGGAATAAAAATTAATACATAGAACAGGATGAAGTTAAGATGATTGACATGCCGCGCGCAACGATTAACAAAAATGTGTACAATTTGAGGATGAAAGATGAATGGCAACAAAACAGGTAAAAAGAAACTATATATCTTATATTTCAAGAACTTGGAGGATGAAAAACTAACATCAAGATCGAAATTATTTTATATGACGTTGGAAGAGATAGCGATTATTCTTGCGTATACAATAATTTTAATTCTGTTGTTCAACTGCGAACTCTGAAAATCAATCATTTAAAACATATTGATTCAAAAGAATACCAAAAGATAGATAAATAAACGATATTGTCAAAAAATATTATTAATCAAATTTTTTTTTTATTAAATATCAACTCATAAGATGTTTATATAGACCCAAAACCCTAACTTATCAAAGAAACAAAAAAAATTTAATAAAAAAAATTTCACAACGAACTCGAAATCTTAAAAAACTTAAAATCATAAAATAAAACTAATAAAAATTTTTAAAACTACTCTAAATACCAAAATTTTTTAAAATTATTAAAATTAATAATAAAAATCTTCGGATCCTCCTTTGTCAGTCGCCCAAGGTTGAAAGAACTCGTCCTCGAGTTTAGAATAGTATCAAGTGGTTATCCAGGAGGAAGATCCTTTGACATCAATTCGGTAGAATCCATTGTCACATCTCTTGTCATTGCGTATGCTACTTGTCACAACTTCTGGACAGGCGAAACAGTTTACTCCTCTAGCTCCTTGATCACTACAACGACCCACGACCACAAACTTGAACTCTGCATACAGTGACGCACAACAAGCACCGCCACTGTGCATGCAGTCATAGCGCTCACCGTCTTTGTCACCGTCACCTTCCTCATGATTACTAAAGCCAAGCCTAGCGATCCGATGAGTCGTTACCCACATCCCAAGTAATACAGCGATCAAGGCTCGGAGCTCCGCCTTCCAAAATCCTTCCGTAGGATGTCAAAAAAAATTGGAGCAGCTACATTAATTGAAGCTGACAAATTAGTTGACATGGAATTTGAGAAAAAAATGAGCAAGACATATGTACTAAAAAGGAGGATATTGTTGAAGTAATAACTAACTTCCCTTGATTTCCTTCTTCTACAAGAATGTCTTCATTTAAATCACAATCATCTACTATTTCTTTGGTTTCATTAGTTGAAATCTCTGTTTAATCCTTCTAATGCAACCGAAGTATCTGTATTTTTTATATCCTTAGATAAATCTATTTGCTACTGTATCATATCTGTTGAAGTTAAATCATCTGAATGGTCAATAAAGTTCTAGACAAGACTTGATACTTTCTTTAAAGGAAAAGCCTCCTGTGCAGTGGAAGCGTTGGCGCATTCAGAAGTATTGACAAGGACTTGATTGAGCAACCCGCCAACATCAACGCTGAGATAAAAAATTGGATCACCGACTATTTCATCGACAACTTCATCCTCGTCATATATTGGCTCACTAGTTGACTCGATCTCGTCTTTATCATGATGAACAAATTGAGATGCCAAATCAATGCAAGGTGAGACGATGAAGATTGAGGCTTCGTTGATAAATGAACCAGGCTATTGATTGCCATCGGACAAAGTGGGCTTCTGGTGTAACGACCAGGCCCGTCCGTCCGTGAAAATTCTACTTATCCCGACCCCTATTTTTCTGTGGGTTATAGGTCGTCGACCATCGACCGTGCCGTTACATACTAGGACTTTCCACCCCTACCCAGTGGATTTTTTATTTTCCCCAGGTTCGAACTCTAGACCTGTAGGCTAAAGTACTAAAGTTCCTTGAATCTGGTAACCAAGTGAGAACTTTGGTACTTTAGCCTGCAGGTCTAGAGTTCGAATCTGGGGAAGACAAAAAATTCAGATTCAAGGAACTTTAGTACTTTAGCCTGCAGGTCTAGAGTTCGAATCTGGGGAAGATAAAAAATCCACTGGGCAGGGTGGAAAGTCCTAGTATGTAACGGCACGGTCGATGGTCGACAGCCCATAACCCACAGAAAAATAGGGATCGGGATAAGTAGAATTTCCACGGGCGGACGGGCGGACGGGCGGACGGGCCGAGTCGTTACAATAAACATACCAGAATCTCCTACCAAAATGCATCAGGTCTCCTGTATGTGCATGTCAAATATATGCAACAACCAAAATGCAGCAAGCATAAATAAATGCAATCCATGTCGTATGCACATGATGCAATGACATGGTCACCCCTGACGCCAGTCAGCCACCGTCACCACGATGGTGAGGTCGAGTGGGTAGGACTGTGACAACTGTGCACTCTGCCATCACTGCTCCTGAGTGACCGAGTGGACAGGATGCTGTCGGAGTACACCTATCCTCCTACTCTAAGTCATATGGGGGAGCAATGCTCTCATCTCCTCGTCTCATGATGCGAAGGAGGGATCCATGTCATGCTACCACGCTGCAGAACCACTACCCCTGAGCGGCCGAGTGGAGTCCTGACAGAGCAACTGCACACACCCTCCTGATGTACCATTAACCCATGAGTGACAGTGTGTGCAGATCATGTAACTGGCGACGGGCTCAGCCTACAAAGGAGCCGATGATCGCCAGCATGCAATCATGCAAAATGGTGCCTGACACTAATATATACAAGATACATCTAGTAGATAATCAATGCCCAGTAAATAACAGTATATCACTACTCTGATGAACCTATATACACATGGCTAATATCAAGATACTAAAGAACTAAACATGTATCAGGTATAAATGGTATACAACATATGGAAGCAAGTAGTGATATACCAGGCATGTATAAAAGCATAACAAGAGTACTACCAACTATAGCAAAACTATACATGTCAAACAACTTATCTAAAAAGATAAGATAAGATACCCGCCTTTAGAAAGTGATCCGTATCCGAAAAGAACCTCCGTCCAGAAATCTGATAGCAAGTCAATGTCCTGTACCCATTTTACTTTGTTATCAGCTTTGTAGAATTTAGTGAAAACTATTAAAAATCATATATCTATAAATTAATTCAAATATATAGTTTTTCCATTCAATTCCTCCTTGTGACATTATAAATATCCTATTTAAACTTCTTATGCCAACTTTAACTACCTTCGTATTATATTTCTAAATTAACTGCATATTTAAAGATAGTCACCTAGGCACACAGTCTGCGAGATTGTTTTGCGAGATTGTTTTAATACAGATTAGTAGGACAGAATGGAAAGGGAAGGAAAGGAGGGAGGATAGCACAGGAAAAAGGAGAATAAGCATGCCCCGTTTGTTAAGATACTAATCAGTAAGGGAAATGGTAAGAAATCTATAAGCCTTTCCTATAAATCCACATTCCCCTTATTTAATAAATGCATAATGGAGTGAGAAGAAAAACAAACTGTCGCCTTCCATTTCTCCTTCCAGAGCATTCAAATTACTTATCCTACTTAGTGGATTGGAAACAATCCCCTTTTATTTTACCTTCCTTTCCCTTTCTTACCCTGAATCTAAACAAGCTCTGAAAGAACGCTAAAAAAATAACTTTCTTCTTAATACAATTATATATGTATAGAAACTAATATCGTTTTCTATAGCTGCATTGGAAAGGTCATTTTAATTAAAGCTGAAATCATGTCTTAATTTCAGGAATATTAACTTGAGCCGAGGTCACAGGAGTCAAATTGCAAAAGAATAGAAAAAACAAAAGAAACAAAGATAACGTTACCCTTGGAACCAGGCGAAGCCGACGATGCTTCGCAAACTAAAGGAGAGGAGAAGGAAGATCACGACGGCCTCCTCTTTTCTCCACGCAGTGGCAAAACCTCGGCGGAGCAGAGCCGGTGAAGGAAGTAGGTGTGGCGGCAGTTGCAGCTAGAGCACAGAGGGCGGCAGCCGGCGGCTCTATTTCCAGAAGCACGGCGACGGAGGATCGCCATGGCCGTCGCTCAGGAAGAAGGAAGAGGATGAAAAAGAGGCGGTCGGCTTCCCTGGTTGCAGGCGACGGAGCAAAGAGAGGAGAGAAGAGGGCTTCGTTTCCACGAGGAGAGGAAAGACTTCTTCGGCTCGGCGGAAGCAGGAGAAGAAGAAAACCGAAGAGGAGGTAGCGGTTTCACGCGAAGAAGAAAGGAAACGGCAGCAGTTTCGCGAGGAGAAGGGAAAACCGGCGTCGCAAGTGGCTGGAGAAGAAACGCATCGGGCGGAAGAGGAGGAGTCGCGCGTTATTAGCGGATTCCTAACGGGTTCGGGTTTTCAACCCAAATCTGTTAACCCTATTCTTTAATTTTATTTATTTATTTATTTTTTTAACCGTATTTTACATTCTCCCCCACTAATAAAAATTTGGTTCCCAAATTTCAGCATTTACTATCAGCAAATACTAAAATCGATATGAAGTATACATGCTGAATGTAACTACATACATATCTCAAGTGAAGAGGTGGGGGTATCGAGCTCGTATCGTATCCTCGAGCTCCTAGGTAGCCTCCGCGTCATAATGATGTTGCCATCCAACTTTAACGAGCCGGATGGTCTTTCTTCGCAACTAACGCTCCTTGCGGTCCAGAATCCGTACTGGAGCCTCCTCGTATGTAGCATCAGGCTGAATGGAGACCGCTACATCTGACAGAATGTGTGCTGGGTCTGGTACATATCTCCTCAGCATGGACACATGAAAGACGTCATGAATACCAGCCAAGGATGGGGGTAGCGCTAGGCAGTAAGCTACTGCTCCAATCCTCTCTAAGATCTGGAAAGGCCCAATGTATCGTGGAGCTAACTTACCTCGAAGGTCAAATCTCTTCACCCCTTTCATGGGTGAGACTCTCAAAAACACATGATCTTCCGTAGAGAACTCCAAGGGTCTTCGTCGCCGATCAGCATAACTCTTCTGGTGATCCTGCGCCTCTGACATCCTCCGTCTGATAGTGCGGACCAACTCTGCCTCATGCTGAGCTCTATGGGGTCCTAGCAGCTGGGCCTCCCCGACCTCCTCCTAGAGGGTGGGTGTCCGACAAGGCCTACCATACAACGCTTCAAATGGTGTCATCTGGATAGACGAATGAAAGCTGTTGTTATAGGTGAACTCCACTAAGTGCAGGTGGTCCTCCCAGCTGCCCCCGAAATCCATAACATAAGATCTTAATAAATCCTCCAGAGTCTGAATAGTTCGCTCTGACTATCCATCTGTCTATGGATGGAAAGTTGTACTAAAACGGAACTGTGTGCCCATGGCTTGCTGCAAACTCTGCCAGAATCGGGACGTGAACCGTGGGTCTCTATCTGATATAATGCTCACTTGGTTATCAGATTCAAGGAACTTTAGTACTTTAGCCTGCAGGTCTAGAGTTCGAATCTGGGAAAGGCAAAAATCCACTGGGCAGGGGTGGAAAGTCCTAGTAGGTAACGGCACGGTCGATGGTCGACGGCCCATGACCCACATAAAAACAGGGTTCGGAATAAGTAGAGTTCCCGCGGACGGACGGGCCGGGTCGTTACATCTGGTCTTTGATCAACGATTCATCTAAGTTTATCTCCTCTTCGTCAGCATCATCATAAATTGGATCATCAAATATTTCAATCTTGTCGTCATCTTCATCGCCTCCTGTGATTGGAGGATTGAGAGAGTAGGACTGATCATACTTAATGTTGTTGAGGTCTGCATCTTCATGGTTGTCTTTGCTGCTGTAGAAGGAAAGGAGAATGTAGAGATGCTGCGGAGCCGGCGTTCTCTTGAAGTTGTAGGTGGCGGGGTGGTTGATCCCAAATCCCTCAATCAATTGGTAAAACTCCTTCGTATAATCATCGATCGATCTTGCATCCTGCCTTAACGCTTGATGTCATTGAAACATAGTCTTAGTGTAGCCGAAAGGAAGAAAGTGACTCTTCATCTTCTTCTTCATCTTCTCCCAATCAGTGATCTTGACTTTGCTCTGTCTGTCTTGTGAGCATCGTAACTGCTCCCACCATGTTGATGCTCGTCCGGTGAGTTTGATGACGACCAATTTGACTTTTACATGATCAGACACTTCTTCATAATAAACAATTCTCTCAACTTCGTTAAGCCAATCAACAAATTCCTCAATCCCAGAAAATTCAAGAAGATCAACTGAAAATCCAATATCTTCATACCGCTTCTTTTGAGCATAACTTTCACGATTGTGATAGAAATTTTTAAAAGTGGAAAAATTAGGATAAGAGAACTTATGATCTTTTAGATCTTGTGTTATTAGACGTTGGGATAACTATGTAACTTTTCTTTGTAGATTAGGAATCTCGTCTTGGGTGCTACGATTACGGTGTGAGACTTCCTCGGTCGAACCCTACCTGCCACGACCACGATCACGACCACGACGATGATCCATCAGATCTGAGAGCTTTGATATATACTAACTGACATAGGGTGGGATAATGATTATCCTACAAGCAATATTGATTCTATTGTTCTACTGCGAACTCCGAGAATCAATCGTCTAAAACCTATTGATTTTAAAGAATACCAGGAGATAGAAAAATAAATGACACTGTAGAAAAATATTATTGAACCAAAAACTTTTCCTTAAACATCAACTTATAAGATGTTTATATAAACCTAAAATCCTAACTTGAAAAAGAAAGAAAAAAATTCTAATAAAAAGAAATTTTTTTTAACGAACTATTCTAATTAAAATTTACCATTAGTTGATTGATGCTAGATTAGTTGATTGTCTAGTCATCTCATTCATAAATAAAAGAAATATTCTATTTCTTGGTCGATCAACTTAAGTCAATTTTGACTACTTGGTCGACTTAACCACCATACCATTAGTTGATTAAATACATCATTAGTTGATTGACTTTAGATCAGTGAACTATCTAATTGACTCAACCATAAATAAAAATATTGTATTCACTAGATGATTAATCTTGAGTCGAAGACTTGGTCGACCTAACCACTATACAATTGTAGACAACCTTCAGTTAAATAAATAGTCGATTATGACCTTTCCAATAGTTGAGCTTTTACTTGAGTTTAAGACTATCCTCTCTGATCAAAAATAAGTTTCTCAACTCACTTAAGAGTTTATCATGCAGTTTGTCTTCACCATGAGACCCATTTTTTGTTAAGTTACTTGTTTGTAGGATGCACCAAGCTCTCAACTCATTCCATATGTCATCTTTCACTCTATATCTATGTAGTTCATCTCCTCCAACTCAATTGGACCTCAATGCTTCTTAACCTATGGTCTCTAGGATATCTCATACCATCCTTCTCCAATTTCTAAATAACCTCGAGCCATTGAGTTATTTCTTCAACCTTAGCATCCATGAGTATATCAATCAAGTCTTGCATGACTTCATATACATATCGAATAAATGATAATCCTAACTTAAATCATTTAATTACTTAAATATCAAAATTCAAAGACAAGCCTTGTACCAACAACCAATGCCCTAATGTTTAAAAGGAAGATTAAAGCACACTTACCATAGGGTCTTTTATAATAAATATTATTATATTGGACCTAGGATGGTATCCAAGGAAATCATTCCTAAAAATTACTTAGTAAATGTAATTGGTGTTGGTGCTGAGAGCACTACTTGAAATTTATATTTTAATATATGACTAAGTTTAAAGTTAGTCTATTTGTGATCTAATGAGTTTATTGAGTTTGCAAGTGTAGATAACTTGACAAATGAGAAAACAGAAGATAAGGTCACTTGCGAGTAAAAAGTTCTCAAGGCAAGACTCCTAGCAAATGGAAGAAGACTTACAGGTAAATAATCTTAGCACGTGAGATGTGAGAGATTATGAGAGAACTTATAATCTTGATTTTTTCTACTTTATATAAAATTGACTAAGAAATATGTGCTTTAAATTGTAGTCGATGATTAAAGTTGATTGAAAGTTAAGTTAATCAATTGAATAGTTGAGTCAATTCAATAGTAAACTAAGATGTTCTATTTGTAAATAAGAAACTTCTATTTTAAATCAATTGAAATGATTTGAGTGAACTAGGTAATTGATTGAATCACTATTTAAATTCAAAAAATTAGATTGTTGAAGTGGATCTTATTCAGTTGAATTAACTAACAAATGTTGAGTAGATTGAAATTCATTTGAATAGATTGAAATGGTGTCTGATCAAATCTCTATCTGTCATGTTCCATCCTACATATACACCTTCCCATTGAAAGTTGGTCAACCAAAATAGACATTTGGAATTTTGTCCACTAATCTTGATTAAGAATTTGTAAGAACGATTTTTTTTTTGAGTCTTCAATAGTCATGTTTCAAGTATGGCTTAATGAAAGTGATTGCGCTTAATACAAATGACTTGAAAACTGTCATTAAGGCTTAGTTTAAATGTGATGTTGGTGGATTTTTGGTACTAATTCTTGTTACAAGAGATCTCTAATCATCTTCCATATTTCTTAAGTTTGAAAAGAAACATCAAGGTGTTTTAGAAGTAAAGGCAAGGATTCATGATTAATCATTGATCTAGAAAGTTTACCTCTAAATGCGTAGAACCTTTGTAGATCTAGAGAGTGAAGTCGATCTCAGTGCAATCAACACGTTCACACCTCTAAGATATCCACACAAGCACACTGCCAAGCCACTAGTCTCATGAGCACGCCGCCTAGCCGCTCATCTCACGAGCAAAATTGGAAATCCCTATCTCAACACCATAGTGCTAGTTACTATTTAAGTTGAGATCCAAAATCTAACTTTTATGGTTCACACGATCTTATCAAATAAGATCGTGTTACATGTGTATAAAACCATGGGATTCATTTGGTTTGAGTCTATTTGATTAAACCATTAATTCAATGAGTTTTAAGATCTAATTATATTAACCCATTAATCTAATAAGTTTAAGATCCAATTAGATTAACTGATTAATCCAATAAGTGATCCAAAACACATTACTTAAAAATTAGACTCAGTTAATTTTAGTCATACTAAAATAAATCAAACTTCAAAATTTATGCATTTTTTGTGTGTGACCCAATAGGTTCTCCTAACGTTGACAATGACTTTAAAATCTTATTTTAATGACATAAGCAATGCGTGATATCTAACAATGCATCATGGTTACCTAAGTGACGAGAATGTTATAGATTTGACTTAATCTGTCCATGACTATTTTATTGTATAACTTAGTCCTTTTATCTATAACATCTAGATTGATTTACGAGACATAGATAATTAATGTCATACTCTTATCAATCTATATGCTATTTTTTTAATCTCTAAGTAGACTTATTTAACTAAATAAGCTCAATATTTCATATTGACTTACTTGAGCATAATTATGCATTTTAGTAGTCCTACTTAATCAAGGGATACATCACTCACATTCCTCCACATATTTATTACATACCTAGTGAACGATTTTATAATTAACCTTATTACAGATGATGTTTATCGATACTAAAATACACAACTCCTTATGTAAGGAATCGTAGTGACTTTAGGTCAAATGACTATTTATACTAATAATCACTATGAGAATATTTATAACACTCATACAACAATCTATGTGTTCCTGTTAAGATCAGCTCCTGGATGCATTGACAACTTCACAGCACCAGTGTCGGATGAGGTCGTGTGAGAAGAGGATTGCGAAGCTGGAAGAGCCTGCAAACACAGCAACCGTGAGAAAGAAGGGCAGGGGGTGCTCTAGCTCGACCACTCCGATGCTTAAGTCAGTCCGTGAAGAAGGAGGACAGAAAATAGAAGAATAGCGGAGAGTGAGTTGTGAGTGCGCATACCTCCTTCTAGAGAAGGACAAATCTTATATATTTATGAAATGGATGTCACGTCACATCCTAAGTGAGGAAGGCATCCCATCATCGGTAGGGATTTTGTCAGAAAGAATGGAGTGGTCAGAATGACAGTCCCATCGTTGACACATGATTGTAGGGTCATTTCGCACTTGGGTGTCAGAGCGGTGATCATAATTAAGGGATATGGGGCTGTCAGAGGAAATGGTGGGAAGCGTAATGAAGTAGGGCACCGTAAGTCATCATGAGGATTCGGCTTGAGCCTAGGAGGCGGTTTTCTCCTAGGTCTCGGCTCGGCTCGGGGGTCTCTGAGGTCTCAGCTCGGATTTGGGGTCTCTAAGGTCTCAGCTTGGATCTCGGAGTTCGTCTCTCTGAGGTCTCAGCTCGGATCTTGGAGTTTGTCTCTCCGAGGTCTCAACTCGTCTCTAGGGTCTCCGAGGTCTCGGCTCGGATTGGGGGTCTCCGAGGTCTCGGTCGTCTCTTTGAGGTCTCAGTTCGGATCTCAGAGCTTCTCTCCGAGGTCTCGGCTCGGATCTGGGGTCTCAGCTTGGATCTCGAAGTTCGTCTCTCCGAGGTCTCAGCTCGGATCTCGGAGTTTGTCTCTCCAAGGTCTCAGCTCGGCTCTGGGGTCTCCGAGGTCTCGACTCGAATCTCGGAGTTCGTCTCTCTGAGGTCTCAGCTCGGATCTCGAAGTTTGTCTCTCCGAGGTTTTAGCTCAGCTCTGGGGTCTCTGAGGTCTCGGCTCGAATTTCGAAGTTCGTCTCTCCGATGTCTCAGCTCGGATCTCGGAGTTCGTCTCTCCGAGGTCTCGGCTCGGATCGAGTATGTTGAATCTGAAGCTTTCAACTTGATCAACTCCTCACGATCGCAACACTATGAAACATTCTCGTAGGGGGTCATCAAGTACATATTCTCTAATATATAATAATGTGTTAACTTGATATCTCATATTCATGACTTGTAACCTACATGTCGGTTTTAATATATTAATATTGTCTTTGTATATTAGTACTTGATTAGGAATAATTAAGAGTTATAGTTTATTACAATCAATTCAAATAATTGATATGTTATAACACTGAACCTACCACTTTAGGATATTATTATATTTATTCAAATTTACATAGATTTTAAAATATATATGATAAATATAAAATATTATATCTTTTATTAAAATATGATATGAAACTCCCAAATTAATCATCTCATGATTGACTCTTAGGGCTAACACTAACATTCATATCATCTTGGATTATATTGTTCACTAAAAGATCTTTGATAACAAACAACACAAGTGACAAGATATGAGTGACAAAAAGAATATTTGAGGTCAATTCCCAACGAGGGCAAATTGTCCAACATAATTAATTTTCAAAAAAATCTGATTGTAAATACCAAACCATTTTGTGCGTAGACCCAACTAAAAAAAAAGAATATTTATTGCAATAAAAAGTTCAATTCATCATTCCAATAATCTCATATCTATAGATTCCACAATCATCTAACAAAGAGAATTTGTATGATATGAAAAGTTGAAGACTCTTTTAAAATTGGAAAAAATGCTTCTTGAAAGTGCTTCACAAGTACGTAGTCATAATTTATTGTTGTATCATACGGATTTGAAGGCGGCACACCATATTTTAAAGGACATACATACGTTTATTTTGAGAAAGTAAGCGAAATGGAAATTTCCCCAACTATGATGCTGCTGCCTGCGGTTGTTTCTTACTCCTTCCCCTAGCGATCGAGCACATCTATTATTGTTGCAGCGAGCTGCTGCGTTTAAACCGTGGACCATTCAAACTTGACGACGAGACTGGCTGATCGAATTTGCCAACTTATTAACTTCCTCGATGCTTCGTTTGGCCACCACACAAAAAACCTAAAAGCGTAGACCACGAGACTTGGGAAAAAAATAACTATATAAAAAGGTCCAAGTAACGTCAGTGCAACTGCAGTGCGACAGTGAATATAATAAAGATTCCAATTCCTCGCCGAGTCAAAGTCATCACACTTTACATAAAGTTGCACCCCTATTCGTACCTCGCTGCTTATTTGACAAGGCGTCGTGGGTCCCGTCGGCACTGCGAAGAATAATACCTGGCGACTCGCCGTCTGATTGGCGATGACTAATAACCACGTGAAGCGCTTACTCCACGTCATACACTAGATCTTGCCCGCTGCGTCCGCTCTCCCCAAATCCGCACAGGATCAGAAGAAACCCTAATCGGTCGGCCTGTTCTCCTTCGTTCCGTCGGCGAAGGAGCTGCCGCGGCGCCTTGGGCAGTGGAGGAGAGGGAAAGGAGAAGCTTTTGTTGTTTCTCTGGTGTCGGAACGTGGTGATTGGGGTGGGGGTGGGTGAGGGGAAGAAGAGGGCTTGCTGATGGATCCCAAGGTGCTGGATGGAATCATCCAACGACTGCTGGAAGTAAAGGGTAGCAAGCCAGGGAAACAGGTGCAGCTCCTAGAGGCGGACATCAAGCAGCTTTGTATCGTGTCGAAGGATATCTTCCTGCAGCAGCCCAACCTCCTGGAACTTGAGGCGCCTATTAAGATTTGTGGTAAGCCGTTAAAAATTCCTTTCTTTTTTGTCCTTTTGTAATCTTGCTATTGGCCGACTCGACAGTGTATCTGTTTTGCGAAGATCGTGAAAAATGACTTGTGTACTTCAATGGACAGTGAAACGGATGGAAAGGAGGGGATAGAAAACAACAGAAAGAAACTTCGTTTCTGCTATTTACATAGATTTCTTGATTGGGTTGAAGTATGAGAGTCGAGAAATAGTTTAAGCGAGAGGATAGAAAAGAGTGGAATTTCCTTATCTTCCTTTCACCGACTTCCGTGCATATTATTTTCATGGATAATATCAAAACGGAGAAAGTAATTTTGTATTTATTAGAGACACAAACTTTACTTTGCTCAAATTCCATCCATTTTGGAAGGAAATAAAATGAAGAATTTAAAATTCTTTGTCCTTATCTTCATTCTAGTAACCATGAGAAATAAATCTAATAAATTTTGCATTTATCAGAAACAAAAACTTTCTTTTCCTCCAATTCCATACATTTTAGATGGAAATAAACCAAACAAATTGACTCCTCTTCCCTCCAAGGAATCAAGAGAATGAAGTTAATAAATTTTGTATTTGTTAGAAACTCAAACTTCGTCCTCCTCCAATCCCATCCATTTCGGATGGAAATATAATGAAGAAATTTGATGAAATTAAATTTCTTCCTCTCCTCTTCCTTCCAAGTAATGTAGAGGAATTTATGAACTCATTTCTTTTCCTTTCTTATTTCTTCATTTTTTCTGTCTATGTGAATATGACATTAGTTTTATTTTTGTCCAACTGTGGACAGAAATGGAAGGATATGTGTAAATGATTGAATAGTCGCAAATGCCTGCAGACCGACAACCTTATTGACCATTCTTACTATTCTTTCTCTGATTATAACCAATTTTCATTGCCTCTTCTGAGACTGTGTTGGTGCATCCATATTCCATTGTTACAATTGTACTATTCTAGGATTGTTGATGCCATTTTCTATTATTGTAAATGTAAATCTTTTATCCTTTGTCTTCCTTCCAATTAAACATAGGAAGGAAATCCAAAATGATGATGAACATTCAACATCTTTGATTCTTAATATTTTTTGTGCTTTCTATATCCTCACAAGTAACAAAATCCTTAGTGGCTGAAAAGCTCAACATTTACTAGTTAGGATGTTATCTTTTTTTAGAGCCACCTGTATTGTGATGATAATCCTTGGCATGTACAATATGCAAACTGCATGGGTGAACTTTGTGATTCAATTCCGTGGTTATATGGTTTGCAGTGCTAGCTCTCAGTTTATGATATTTGCCCATATTAGACGATTGTTTCTTTGGGGCTCCCTTATTTAATTGTTTTCTTTTGTAGATTTGCTTAAAATATCAAAATCTGTTTTTTCTTGAATTTTTTTTATTTGCCATAGGAAATTATAATTTGGAGGTGTGAACATTTTCATATAGTTTCTTGAAAGAAGACTTTCTAATTGTTTGTTGGAACTTACATTGTTATTGATTTTGTCTCTCTCAACTAATTGGGGTCCATTAAACTCTATGCAAGGCTACAACATTGCTAATGTTCAAATTAATTAAATTAATATTTATCAAATGGTTTGCTGCTTTCTTTGACCTATCTCTATTGCTTCACCTACGTTATCAAGAATATTGATATATTTTTTTTATCACATCTGTTCTACAAATACCACACATCCACTTAAACATTCTCATATCTGCTTCGTTAATATTCTATACACGTTGCTTTACAACAAGTAAGTACTGATTCATAAAGTATGTCATGATGTACCATACTCTAATAAAAATTTTCTTTTATCCTATGGGATGCCACGATTATACAAGACTCGAAGTTGTGTATTTTTACTATTCATTCTTGATCCTATTAAAGATATCTCCATCAATATATAATAAATTCAAGATATCTAAAGCTCTTACAAGATTTCATATTCATTTGATTTTAACTATTACTCAATTTTTTTTCTTATTATAGAAAATGCAATACATATACTAAGTTTGGGTTTAATAAGTTAGGGTACATAGTATATAAATTAGGTTGCATCAATTAAATTAGGGTATTATTATTATTATTGAAGAGGGGGGGGGGGGCATTGGCACAACTGTAAAATTGCTACCGTGTGACTTGGTGGTTATGTGTTCAAGTTGCTGAAATAGTCTCTTGCAATGTATAGTAAGACTACGTACAATAGACCCTTTCTCGGGATCCCTTATTGATGAGAGTTTTGTGCACCAGGCTGCCTTCTTTTATTATTATTATTATTGTTCACTAAATATGTCATATAATAGTATATAATTTCGAATATATTAATAATTCTCAAGATTTGTTGTGTCCTTGTATCTCATGTTCAAAACTTGGACCCTTTTTGACAAGTTGTCATATCCTCACTTTGAAAAACTCATATCTTACATCCAGTTCCGTACTCATATCAGATAATCATAGCTGCATTAAGTAACATAGTAGCAAATGATTTTATTATAGTTGTAGGTTTACATCAAGGGTCAATTTAAAATACCCTATCTTTTTTACATTAGTACCAAAAAATTTAATCAATTGATAAATCTCTTCAGCATATGTTATTTCAGAAGATATCTTGTTAATTTATAAGAGTGTAAGCAGATTAAATTTGACTATTGAATTGTGTAGAAAAGTTTTAGAAGCTAAATGCTTTAAGATAACTATAAAACAATAAATATATAAAATGTAATTTTTGTAATAAAAAAAGAATAGACAAGAACTTTAACTACCTTGGCTCTAATATTCAATAAGAAGAGAATATTGATGGGATAATGATAATACAATCAAGTATGAGTGGTTGAAATGAAGAGGATCTTTGGATTATGTAATCCCCTTATGTCCCCTATGCTAAAAGGAAATTTCATAGGACAGTGATATTATCGATCATGCCCAATAGATTAGTATATTGGGTTACTACAAAGAAACATTTACAAGAAAGTTATTAACAAAGATGGGAATGCTAAGATGGATGCAAGGAGTGCTAATAGAAATTAACTTTAAAAAATCGATAATTCAGTGCAACTCCAATAGACAATAAAATGAGAGAAAACATCTCATGTTTAGATGACACAAACATTTTTAAAGATGACCAATAGACTTACCTGAATAGTTGGATTGATAGAGTGGAATGAGTAAGGATTACAAGGAGATCAAATAAAACATTAGTCAATGGAATAATAGTTATTTAATTTATTTGAATATTATTAATAATATTATCTTATGTAGGGCTTAACAGAGGATAAAAATAAAATTCATATAGATGACCCTAATTAGTTAGTCAAACACAACTTGGTGATGATGATGTAATTTAACATTCAATTGTTAGGGACTCTAATTGTTAATAGAACCATTGAGAAGATGCAATTTGTCCATTTTCATTAAAATGATTGTTACATAGTTGTAGGAATATGTCTATATAAGTTAAAATAGGAGTAAAAATTACAAAAAATGGATGTGCAAAACATAATGATAATTAAATCACATCGAGGATCTAGTAAGTCATGTGCACTATTTTATTGGGCCAATAGTTATTCGGAATAAGGTTTAAAATCTCGAACTGTGGCGGAGTTTTGGTCTTTGATTAGTACGATACTATTTTGTTATTATGCCGATGTTTCAATACATGATGTCGATAATGGGTTGGAGGTTGAAGGAGGAAGGAGATGAAATATTAGAAAGAACATTTGTCGAGTATAGTTTTAAATCTTGTACCATGTTGGCGAAACAATAAAAAACATATTATTTCAGTAAATTACTAAAGCTCGATTCCGCTTCATTTTTTTCCTCCAACCTCCAATTTGTCATCAACGTCATGAATTGGAGTGTTGGTACGATATTAAATCAATATCGTTCTAGTCTAAGATGGAAACTATGACATGACTTGAGATTTTGAGCCTTAGTGCTGAGCAATATCGAGTTTTAATAATTTACTGGAATAATATGTTTCGACTATTTCACCCGACACGATATGAGATTTCTAACTTTGATCTGGATTATTATTATTTTGAAAACTTTGTTATTTAAATCTATAACTTCAATAAAATATTACCTTAAAAATAGTATTTTGTTATTTATAAGAAGCTACTTATTAGATATGCCTCATCGTTTTTAATGCTTGGATATGATTTAATGAATTGGACATACCTCAGTTTAATATCACCTGGTGCCAACATAAAAGTGATAATTTTATGTAATTGTATATATTTCTTTTTGATTTTCTGAGTAAAGCTACATTAATAAAATGATATTTTATAATATTTGTTGAGTTTTTAGGTATTATGAGTCATTGGTGTTGTGGGTTTAATCCCAATGTTTTAGGTTTAGGATTTCAGGTTGAGCACTTTTTATTAGTGGGTTTAGTCCTGCGTTGAATGTAATACATTTAGGATTTTTGGTTGATTGGTATATGTACTATGTAATCCATGCCATAATATTGACA
This sequence comes from Curcuma longa, assembly GCF_044706935.1. Classification (NCBI taxonomy): domain Eukaryota; kingdom Viridiplantae; phylum Streptophyta; class Magnoliopsida; order Zingiberales; family Zingiberaceae; genus Curcuma; species Curcuma longa. Next base: position 2,221,458 of record NC_133876.1, on the reverse strand, counting down.
TTAATATATATTTATATTCTATGTTACTTAAACATGGCATTAGATTTCCTCTTCTCCTAGATTAGGTTTTCCAAACTTAATCACTTAAGAGGAGGTCATCAATTTTGGCGGGAACCTCCCTCTACCTAATTCGATGTCTCTTCATCTTGGATTCTTCCATTCACACCCATCTCGTCCTCATCGCACATGAAGGAATCAAATCCTCTACTCATTATTTCTCTTCTTTGTGACATGAGACTCACCTGTGTCACCTTCTTCCATTGTGCCCCTCCAATCTTTAGGTTGCTAGCATCTCCCTCTCTTTCTATTGATGTAAAAGGGCCATGCTTTAGACTTCTCTCGAACATACTCATGATTCCTTTTCTTGGGTGTTACTACTTATCCCGAGGGCGAGTGAAACTGTTTAGGACTTGCCTAGGTCGTCTCCATTGTGAAGACTTCATACTTGCTTCCTTGCCTGGGCAAACGTCTTTGACTACAATGTTCAAATTATTGTCCACTAGATCTATTGGTTCTTGCCGACGAATATCTCAATCCTTGTTTGCATTGTGACCTGGTTATGGATCCTACCATTCGAGGCCATCACTCTTCTCTTTCCATTTATCCGAATCTATGGTGTTACGCAAAATGATTTTTGTCCCTATCGCACACCTCAAGAACTCTCACCCTAAGGACAAGTTCCAGCATCTTTGAAAACCCCTTGTTTGTTAGCCTTCTCAGCATTGCAAGAACACTCCTAGATTTGTCCCTTGAGATTTGCTCTTGTATTCAGTTTGCTATTGGTCTGTTCCTTTTGTTTTCTTCTTGTTATTGCCTTTTTTACAAGGATCTTCTATTCAATACCTTATTGCACTGTTAAATTCATTAATGATATGGTCGCTTCCATTGTTTTCATTGTTTCCTTTCACTTAGTTTCTGCCTCCACGTTTGTTGCCTCTAGATTTGCTTATCTTATCCTTTCCACTTGTTGTGTCCCACAAATTGGTCTCCTCTTAGTCGGCTAAAGGATCCTGCTGAGTGCTTTCCTTTTTTACTTTTAATTAGTTTGCTGTTTATTGGGTTTTCACTGCCACAGGGAGAAGTCCACATGAGAGACTTATCTTGTGGAATCTTAATTTATCCTCTCAATCACTTTCAGGTTGGCCTGCCTGATTAAAAAAAAGGTAGCTTTTAGCTACTTTTATTTAAAAAAATAGAAATCATGCTTGTTCCTTCACTTTCGAGATTTCTGCAACTCTTTTTTGTTGAACTGCAGATAATGTTCACATGTCGGTTTCTCAACTTCATCATCACATGTACAATCTAGTGCTCTCTTAAACCTTTTGGATCCTATTTTTATTATTATTATTTCAGAGAAGCACACCTGAGGAATTATGCTTTATGGCTAGATCCTATGACTATTGTTAAAGAGAAACACAACGGGAGGAATTATGCTTCATAAATTGCAGCAATTCCAATTTGGTTAATAGGTCAAGGTCATATGGAATATCGTATTGCCTGGGACGCCAAGATTCCAAAGTCTATCAGAGCATTACACGAGCAAATAGATGCTCCGTTGATTGCTGTCCTCTGATAGTCCAATGTTCTCCGCCTTATATGAGTATCATTTGATTCTTCTTATTGTGGTATAAGACTTGTACATCGTCTAAAGATCATTATCTGGGTGATATTTCTTGAGTCTACAATATAATTGGCAATCTTTTTCAGCAGTGATAGTCTGAATGGAGATCATCTTATATACTGGATGATTCTAGACAATCATTGCTGACCTTCTATGTATTCTTAGATTGATTTGACCGATTCTTCACAATTATGTTTCTGCACACAGTCTATCCTGAGTTGGAGTTGGTAAAAACTCAAATTTTAGGAAGCATCTCCACTCTATCCTAAGAATGCTGTGGTCATCTACCAGATGTAGATTTGCTTTCACCATAAATTGCCATTTGAATGGTCTTGCGACAGTAGAGGTTGCTATCCTCTGTTGGCAGTCCAATGATCTTCGCTTCATGAGTATATTCTGATGCTTCTTATGGTATGAGACTTGTACACAAGCTAGAGATCTATATACAAGTAGTGATATTTCTAGAGTCTATAATATAAGTGATTGTCTTTTGCAATTGTAAGAGTTCGGCAAAGATCACCACACATATTGACAAAATCTACACCATTGTTGCCAACCTATGGTGTATTTCCAATCACATCAACAAATGCATCGAAAATGGTTTTGCAAGATTGTTTCAACCAACTCCTCATGATTGTGTCTCTTCAGTAATGTGTCCTGAGTTGGAATATGTAAAGACTCAAATTTGGGAAACATATCAGATGTTTACATGACAATGCTGAGGTGTCTTCTAGACTGTAGTCACTGTGGAAAGGGAGGGACCTTTATTGCTCTTTTCATGACTGTCCACTAGGTCATCCTCCAGGCACCACCATTTAGCAGAGCCTGCCATAGCCACTCATTTTCTACTCTTATGTCACTTAATTTTTTTTCCCAATGTTGTCATGCTTGTTAATTGTTCTTTCATGCAAAAGACAATGGGCATGCTTCTGTTGCTTTATCTTTATCACTTCTTTGTATGCTTGATCTCCCTTTGCATTTAAGCTTACTAAATCTTTAAATTTTTCCATAACGTTCACTAGTAACTTTATTGTCATTTAGGATCACAGAGAGGGAAGGTGAATCATGTCAAGTATGAGTCTTAGGGTCTATATGACTATTGATACCACATATGTTGACTCTTGTGATCGATCCCTCTAAGTACACTCTAGATTTATAGTTGCTTTGTTTATCTGAGTGTTTGTATTCTTCAGAAGGTTGTGCCTAGTTTATCTCATTTTAAGAATCTTCTGTGTGAGTTTGGTGAGTTGGGAAAATATATTTGATCTATGTTTTCTCAGGTATCTTCTGTACCATCGTCTTTACTTCTTTTTTATATTTGGGTTCTAGTCTTGTCTGTTTTAAATTTTGTTTTAAATATTTTGTTAAAGCATGTAGTATTGGACCAATCTGTGCAAGATGTTCGATGCCATTGTCTATGCATCAGGCTTTTGCTGAGAAATTGGAGCTGGTGTTCTAATTATTCCCCTTTTCTTCCTCAGCTACTCAGAACTAGAATTTTTACCATTTTTACTTTATATGTGGTTTTTAGAAATTCCCATTTAAATGAGTTCTACTGTAAGATAGTTACTTTGACATCAGTTGGCTGATTTTTCATTTTCTTTGATATAATTTTACATCTCTATTGCAAATATATTAAATCATATTGTGTTTGTATGCAGCAGCTACATATTTTGGCTAATAAAAAGGAAATACCTGCCAAAAGAATATGTTAATTGAGGAAAGGAAATTAATCTTGATTGTTGAGAAGGGAAGTGTATCCTCAAAAAGAAGGGTGTGAGGATTCTATAGATCATGATAATGGAATACGGTTTTTAGCATTTTTTTTTTCTAATGGTATCCACTATCTAGAGTGTTTAGGAAATAGTGAGAAGGCTATAAATATAGTAATGGCATTGAAATTTTCTTTCACCCTGTATGAGTTACGTGGCAACAATTCTTGTTGCTATGATTAATTGTTTGTACAAAAAAAATATAATGAGATGATTTGAGCTCTTAGGTACTCATCTTCCCTTTTCTTGTTTACTCAATACTTTTTTATTTCCTTATAGATTTTGTTTTTTTTTTTTACTTCAGAATTTCTAACTAGCTTATAACATTCAAAATTTGATGTGTTCAAGCTTATTTAATTATCTAAAATAGCTAAAATCTTGCTATTCTTTTTAGTGAGAAAAATTTTAGCATGGGGGTTGTTCCTGTTGAGATTGCCTCGTGAATGTGTCATCAGCCACGCAACACCAAGGTAGAAGAAGATGAATTCACCTTGTGGACCCGTCACCAACCACGCAGTACCGAGGTAGGAAAAGATGAGCTTCGGGGCCTGCAAGCACCAACACAATGAGAAGGAAGGCCAGGGGTGTCTCTGGCTCGACCACTCCGACGCTCAAGTCAGTCATTGAGGAGGAAGGAGCCACAGCTTGAAAGAATAAGCTGGTTGAAGATTATGTTATTGTGTCCCTGTGACTGCAATATCATGAGGTTTTATAGACGGAGAGGGGAGAGAATTATACCATCTTGTCTTATCGTTAATTAAGGAGAATATCTGCGCAATATTATCTTGTCAAAGGATCTGCACAGTGAGATTTTGTGAGAGGAGCTACAGAAGAGATATCTTGTCAGAGGATCTGCGCAGTGAGATTTTGTTAGAGGAGCTATCTTGTTAGAGGAGATATCTTGTCAGAGGATCTGTAATATCTGCGGATTGTCATGTCTCATAACTTTTTGGCGACAATGATGTGACGTGCTTGATGAGTTACTCTTGCGGCACTTATCATGGTCCTGCGAGGGAGGTCTATGATTCCTGAGGTTCTTGCAGAGGTTGGAGCAGTTTCGGACAGAGCCCGCAATATCTATCGGAGTCACCCCTTCCAACTCGGGACGATTCAAGTCAGTAGGATCGAGAGGCTATGGTTTCCCGACCTCCTCTAACTCATAGGCAATGAAGGCCGAGTCGAAGGCGACCCAAGCCGAACTTCATCAGTAATAAGAAGCCGATCAACAACGACAGGCGTACGAACGCGCAAGGGGAGTTAAAGAGGTCGAAGAGAAAACTGCCGCCACGGAGCGAGCGATGAGGGATTAGACGGCTGAGGTTTCCATTGTTACAGGCCGAGGAGGGCATTGCTACCTGAATAGGCTGTTGAGGCCCTAGAGGCACAGAAGCTGAGTTGGAGCTGATCAGATCAAAGAAAGAGGCTTACAGGCGTGGATGGGAGACTCAATGGACAGCTCGGAAGGATGAATGACTTAAATTAGATGAGTTTCAGAATATGTTCTAAGTCAATATAGGCAAGATGCTACAGTATGGTTTCAAGAGTGTCTGAAGCAGGTATATCAGGCAGGTTTGATTCCTCCCGGTACCTTACTGGATTTTTTAAATATAGGTAGGGTATCGGCTAAGTTGCCCAAGTCAGTGAGGCGAGGTGAGTGATTGCCTGTACTACGTTTTGTATATAGAGCTTGTATATAAATAAAACATCTGTTGTTCTTATCTTATTTGCTATGTTGAAGGAAAATTAATATACTCAACATAACCGAGCTGAGGGAGGGAGTGACACCTGGAGTCCGAGAGAATAGAGGCAATAATAATCCGAAGTTAAGAGTATGGACTTCGTATGCAATCCAAGCTTGAAAGGTAGTTGTTGAAAGAAACTGCTGGTACATAGTTTTCATAATGCCACTGGTCCGAGACCAAGGATATATAGCTTGGGAGAGATTGCACACTGAAAAGGGTAATTGCCCGCTGATTCGAGACCAGGGGAATATATATAGCTCGGGAGAGATTGAACCTTGGAACTGTCCGAGACCAAGGATATATAGCTCGGGAGAGATTGAACTCGATAATTGCCCGCTGATCCGAGACCAGGGGAATATATAGCTCAGGAGCGATTGAACCTTGGAATCGTCAGAGACCAAGGATATATAGCTCGGGAGAGATTGAACCCAGTAATTGTCCGCTGATCTGAGACCAGGGGAATATACAACTCGATCCACGACTATGTCCGAGTCGGGAGAAGTTGGATCCTGAAAAGGGCAATTGCTGATGGGTGTCGTTGGTCCGAGACCAGGGAAATATATAGCTCAATCCACGACTATGTTTGAGTCGGGAGAGATTGGACCCTAAAAAGGGCAATTGTTGATGGATGCTGTTGGTCCCAGACCTGGGGGAATATATAGCTCGATCTACGACTATGTCCGAGTCAGGAGAGGTTGGACCCTGAAAAGGATAATTGCTGATGGACGCCGCTGGTTTGAGACCAGGAGGACTATATAGTTCGATCTACAACTATGTCAGAGTCGGGAGAGGTTAGATCTTGAAAATGACAATTGCTAATGGACGCCGTTGGTCCGAGACCAGGGGAATATATAGTTCTATCCACGACTATGTTTGAGTCCGGAGAGGTTGAACTCTAAAATGGATAATTGCTGATGGACATCGCTGGTCCGAGATCAAGAGAGAGGACTCGTAAACGGAAGGGGCCTACAAACAACTATAAAGAGCATGTTTATTAGTCATAAAGAACTTACAACAGAATATACATGGGAGATAAGGAGTAGGTTGGGCTCCTAGGAACCGGTTAGCAGAAGCATTGATGCTAAGGCCGCAAAGTGTCATAGAAAGGAGTCTTTGAGGTCGGCGAAAGGAGCGAAGAGAGGAGGGGGTAGTCTGTTGAACCAATGCTGAGCCAATCTGGCAAGGGTTGTCAGAAAGAGACAACGTTAGATGTCGTCTGATGTATGGTCTTTTGGATTTGTGGCTCCAGTATAATCAGTCTGTGGAGTCCGAAAGTGGAGGTAGCTCTGCTTCTAGTATTCGCCGTGAGTTGTTGAAGTAGCTCCCGTCCCCTAGCCAAGGTCCTTTACCTCTGGCCAGGTCCCTGGGAGGCGGCGGACTCCCTGGATGCCCCTTAATAATCTGCTTCTTGTATAACTCTTACTAGAGGGGCCCGCGGAACTTCTACTGGCGGTTGTGGCCTTTGAATGGGGACTTGAGGGACTTCACTGGATCTCATTGGTATCCTTGAGGGCGGCGACGGAGCGACGGGTTGGTTTTGTGAGGCAGCTTGGACAACAACTGTTACTAGGCGATTAAACTCTTCTTCTGTCAAGGTGATGAGGGCTTGTGGGGTCATCCATGGGTATGTCTTAAAGCAGGAGAAAGGAGTTTCCACAAACGGCGCTAAAATATGTTCCTGTTGAGATCGCCTCGTGAATGCGTCACCAGCCACGCAACACCAAGGTAGAAGAAGATGAGTTCGCCTTGTGGACCCATCACCAACCACGTAGTATCGAGGTAGGAAAAGATGAGCTCCGGGACCTGCAAGCACCAACACAGTGAGAAGGAAGGCCATGAGTGTTCCTGGCTCGACCACTCCGACGCTCAAGTCAGTTACTGTGGAGGAAGAAGGAGCCACAGCTTGAAAGAATAAGCTGGTTGAAGATTTATGTTATTGTGTCCCTGTGACTGTAATATCAGGAGGTTTTATAGACGGAGAGGGGAGAGAATTATACCAGCTTGTCTTATCGTTAATTAAAGAGAATATCTACACAATATTATCTTGTCAGAGGATCTGCACAGTGAGATTTTGTGAGAGGAGCTACAGAAGAGATATCTTGTCAGAGGATCTGCGCAGTGAGATTTTGTTAGAGGAGCTATCTTGTCAGAGGTGATATCTTGTCAGAGGATATGTAATATTTGCCGGTTGTCATGTCTCATAACTTTTTGGCAGCAATGATGTGACGTGCTTGATGAGTTACTCTTGCGGCACCTTGATACTTGGTTTGGACAGGATGAGAAAGTTGAACTGAGAGTTAGGCAGATTGTGGCCGACAAGGTCCTAATAGATAGGTGAGTGGTCGAGTGGCCGAATAGGGATTCGAGTGAGCTGAATGAGTCAAAACTGGTAGGGTCCAGTCAACCCTGGTATAGGATCAAGTCAAGTCTCCCTCCTGTCCAACGTGTCCTGACTTGCAACCGGTCTTTGCGGGCCAGGTCATTTACCCATAACACCAGGTCATTATACCCATAACAGGGGTGATACTGATTGCTCTGTCTGGCTTCATGTTGGGTAACTTATGTTTCCATGTGTGCTAAGTTTATCACTGCAAGTTCTTGGCAATGATGATTGACCCTGAGGGATACTAGCTGATTGTCTGATTATATACTGAAGGAAAGCATTTCCGATATGCTTGTTGCAGTGCTTTTGATTTTTTTGTGTTATGGTAGCAGCAAACTTGAAATAATTTTTGTTTTGTTTTTTCTGTTATTAGAAAATGTGCTTTCTATTGTGACACAGGAACACTTCATTTATATTTTAAAGAAAATTACAAATAGAAACTGGCAGTTTATTATAATATTGAAAATTTTGAAGCTTTTCTATTTTCATAAATGAAAAAACAAGAAACACAAATTGCCCAAGAATACGTTTGTCATATGGTATATTTGAACTATGGGTCCTGTGAAGTTAATTCATGTGGCTGAGGCTGACATTACCTTCTTCCTTTAAACAGGTGATATCCATGGTCAGTTTTCTGACCTTTTGAGGCTTTTTGAATATGGTGGGTTGCCACCTCAAGCCAATTACTTGTTCTTGGGTGATTATGTGGACCGTGGGAAGCAGAGCCTTGAAACAATTTGTCTTCTTTTAGCTTACAAGATTAAATACCCAGAAAACTTCTTTCTTTTGCGGGGTAATCATGAATGTGCATCCATAAACCGCATCTATGGTTTCTATGATGAATGCAAGCGCAGATTCAATGTGAGGCTCTGGAAGGTCTTCACTGATTGTTTTAATTGCCTGCCAGTGGCAGCTCTTATTGATGAAAAAATCCTATGCATGCATGGTGGTCTTTCCCCAGACTTGCAAAATTTGGATCAGATTAGAAACCTAGCTCGCCCAACTGATGTTCCAGACAGTGGATTACTCTGTGATCTTCTTTGGTCAGATCCTAATAAAGAGGTCCAAGGATGGGGAATGAATGATCGGGGTGTTTCATATACTTTTGGTGCTGATAGAGTTGAAGACTTTCTTCAGAGGAATGATTTGGACCTAATTTGTCGTGCTCACCAGGTTAGTCTCTCTCTCTCTCTCTATCTCTCTGTTGCACACACCACATAGCACACGAGTTCATAGCCCCCACGGGCGGGGTCAGCTGGTCAGGGCATGGGTGCTTGCAGCATGAGGTGGGCGGTTCGAGGGCTCATGGTTGCATTTGCGATAACATCAATCTGTGCCATGTTTCCAAATCCCTCGGCCACCATGCCCTGGTCAGTCCCGCATTCACCGTGATTTACCTCTCCACAGATGGTCGGGGGGCCGATCGTGTGGGGCCGCTAGGTTGGCGGATTCCAACCTTTTGCAGCATAGCACACGAGTTCATACATGTACACAATGCCCACCTTGTTCAGCACTAGGTCTTTTTCTTTGGCATTAGGTGGTGGAGGATGGATATGAATTTTTTGCTGACAGGCAACTTGTAACAATCTTCTCGGCTCCAAATTACTGTGGTGAATTTGACAATGCTGGTGCTATGATGAGTGTGGATGAGACCTTGATGTGCTCATTCCAAATTTTGAAGCCAGCAATATCAGACAAGAAGAAAATTGGTGTTGGTGCTACAGTAATTTCTAGAGCTGGAACTCCTTGGTAGTATTGCATCCAGGAGCAAAATCATTTTTTCCAAGAGTCAAGGTACTAAGCATTTTCTTCTCTTTTAAGCAATCATGAAAGTTGAAGATTCACCATTTCACAACCACCTTAATCTAACTACTTTTAACAACTATTATACTGGTAAATGTTTTTTCATTGAAAAGTAGCTACTTTGAGAATTTCAGAGCAATTCAACTTAGTAACACAATTCCATAGTACTGGAAATTTTAATCATGTATCTCTGCTGTCTTTTATGCTCAAACCATGTAAATCTCCACTATTTAGAGTTGGCTAGATGAATCCTACAACCATTAAAGATCAATGTCAATAGGTTTAGACACTCTTAATGCACGTTTAAAACTGCTTTAGACATAAAATTGTTACAGATGATTGCTATTTGCAAATATTTGTTTTAGATTGGAATAAAATGAAGTGCATGGATTTTTTATTCAGATATGCTGTACGCACGAAAACTATTTCTGCCTAATGAAGTTGACCATTTCTTTCTACTCTAAGAGCTTCCACTCTCAGCTTTCTCATCTTGGTACAAGATTACGTGATGACAAGCAAGTCTTGGAGCCAAAACATTTTGATGCTTTAATGATGCATGCCTATAAGCTAGAAGCTACCTGACCACCATCTGGGAGCAAGTTTAATGTATTTATTCCGATGGAACTTTGGTGTGGGTTCCTGTTTGGATGTGTACATGTTCCTAGACACATGCTACAGGCTTTTGCTTAACTGCATGGATTGTGAAATTGCATGATCTGCATGAAGAGCTGCGCAGAAGAGTAGTACTGTCTTATTGAACCAAGTGTGTGCTATTTGCTATCTAATTTACCTCCAGAAATTGTGCATTCTCTGAATTTTGTTTTTAGCCATGCCATAATCCATCAGCTCTGCTAATGAACAATGAAGACGACACAAGTTTTTTTGGCCATTAAGCATTTAATTCTGACTCAACTTTGGTGTCTGCTATCTTACTTTTGGTATCGGCATATTGATTATATTTCTCGTACAATATCATCGACTGATTTCCTGGACAAAAGGTTTATATTTAGGTAGTGGTTTAGATGCTTCACTTTTTAGGAAAGCTATTTTTTTTTCTTTTTCTTTTTGTTTAGTGGACGTGCCTTGTTCATTCTTGCTCTCTAATTCTTCTGCAGAAATGTCCTACTCAAAATCCATGACCATATGCGCCTAATTGGCTTTGGCTTTCGTTTTTTCAACAAATCTTAAATATATTCATGCATTATTCTTGCTTAAATATTATTGCCTGATTAATTAATACATTGTTGTTGTATATCACAATGTGTGTTTGATCGAGATGATAGTATTATTTTATGCAAATTTAAATCTTAAATCATTTGTGTTAGACGACTTAGGATTTATGAAGTTCTACTGTTATTCTATCATCTAATTTGTTCTACAAGCATGTTCATGATAATTTGCATCCTAAGAAAATTACAGGGTGGTGCTATTGAAAATTTTAGCCTCCATCTTAAAAAATAAGATATATAGATATATATGCTCCTGGGACATAATTGAGTTGGTTAACGGAGTAGAGTTGTTGAAGTGGGTAAGAGTTGAATTTTGATGAAATTGAGATAATGTCCTCTTCCATCGTGGTCAATTGTAATTTTTCGATTTACTTTCTTATATATGGTTATGAGATCGACTGTGTGAGACTGTTGGGTGGTAGATTTTATCTTTTGTTGAAGATATACAGATGTGTGGATGTGTAAAGTCAGTTAATTGAAAATTTAAGAATTTAGAGATTGTTAGGCACTAAGAGGCTTCTGTCAGTCGATCAACTTCTTGATCTTCTTGCTCTGTTCCTTCATTGGGCTTTAGATGGTAACAAAACTAAGGTGGAAAAGAATCTCCAGAGAAAAGGAAAGGAAATAAATAAAAATAGGAGAAGGTTGACGGTGAAAGGAGGAGTGAAAGTTTGTTCAACAAAATATTAAAAATTGATCCATTGATGAATTTTCTAATGGGTAATGAGTAAATAGAGGAAGGGATTGCAAGGACTGCATCTCACGCTTGCAGAAGACATTAGTATCGATCAGTTTATCTTTTGGGTGGATTTACTTGTACTTTTCCGAGTCGTCCAAGACGCGCCAGCCCGTGCAGCAAAGCCTAGGACTTGAGTTTTCGCAAGCAGCAGCAAACGCTGCACTTTCGCAAGGGCCCTCAGCCAAATTTGCCCCCTTGCGCCAGGGCCGTTTACGTCACGGGAGTTCACTGTTGAACAACCGGCTCAGGAGATGTCAGTGGAGTGGAGTGGATTGCTTAAAGGGCGGGAGGGTTCTTCGCCTGTCGCGGCACGTCACGTGCGCTGATCCTGCGGCCTTGAGCGAGATGTCGGTGCGGCATCGTCTTCGGAACTCGCCCTTTGTCGCGCATCTCTGCAGCAGCGAAAGTGTGCTCGAGAGATGCACATTTTAGAGCGAGTCGTGAGAGGCGGCAGCAGCAGCACGGCGGTGCCTTGGTTAGGTACGGACCTGTCTGTCTGTTGCGTACGATCCGGCAACTTTCAGTTTTTATCTTATATTTTATTATTATTATTATTTGGTATGTTCTAAATCTTGATCAAGATGTGAAGCAAATGTGCATTTTATTTAAAATAAATAAATAAATAAATAAACTATATAAATGGTTCACTATTTTCCCACTGGCCACTGCTTTTACTGGTTGCTTTAAAGGGGATCATCTTGCCTTTTCAACTATGATGCGATGATTAAAGAAAAGATAGATTTACTAACCAATGAGCGTTTAAATTTCACCTAAAATATATTATATCTTGAAAATTTGAAAAATTTATAATATTAGACTAATCTAATCACGGTTTGGAATCGACCATTTGATGGTTTAGAATCGCCGATTTGATGGTCAGGTCGACTTTTAATTTTAACTATCCAAAATAATTATGATTTTGATGTGCGTAGAGTATACATATATTTTTACTACTTTTATTGCATATCTTTATGTACTTCATGATGATACTCTGTGTTTGTCACATTCTTTATTCATGCATTAGGCATAATTTCTCTATTTCCTAGTTTGAAAGTCTACTTTTGTATTTATGCATTTGCGGGACGGAATTTAGAGCGAAATAAGGCGAAATGGAGAAAGAACAAAAGAAGGCAAGACATGGATGTGCTTATAAAGCACGACCGTGCTTCCTAACCCGAGTTAAGTCGGTCGTGCCATCCTTACAGAAGATCAGCTACTAACCGCCGTGCCATCCTTATGATTGTACTATTTATTAAATAAATAGAAATTTACTATTTAAGTGCATATTTTATATACTTGATTGGATCTTAAACTTGTTCACTGAATGTCCACAATACATTTCATAGCATGAGAGAATTTGTGATTGGATCACAACTTGTGAGTTTCTCTACATGTATAATTATGAAAATATTGAAACTATCTTTAGTAGGTGAATTGATGAACACGGACATCATTAATTCTGTTGAAGCTAGCACATTTATACTCGATTTATCAAGCAACCGTTCTCACTGGCTGAAGATATTGGATGTTGAGAGTTAAACGTGGATGCTAATTAAAGGTAACTAGTTCATTGGAGTGATCTGCCGTGAGATTTCATATGGTTCTTTCTGTATGTCAATGAAGATCTCAGTGCAGCTTAAGTACGAGTTTTTTTAGATTTGCGGTATTCAAATCACCTTGATCGCGGAAGCTTATACTTTGACATCTTAAGCAAGATCTCCAAGGAGGTGTGGACCCGAGATGATTGGGTATAAGTTGAAGTGTCCGAAGATGTTTAATAGTCCACAGATGATTCACCGTTCTTTGTAAAAGAGACGTATACCCTACGACCGCTTGTTTGGATTGTTACTGAAAGTCTTTGGCCAAAGCATCACATGTCAAGAACATGATATTCTTGGACACATGTACGAGTAACTCGAATCTGAAAAATAAGGAAGCAAGCTTGGGCTAGGTGTGACATAGTAAGCTTAGCGGGGATTGACACACACAGACCATGTCCTGAACCAAGCGGGTATAAGACGGTGAAAGAAATGAGACATATTTCATTATAGCTGTTGAAGGGTTTAGAAATTGTTCTGGAATCAGTTGTTGATTTTCCAGTCAATTGGGGATTATGATGTACTACTAGGTGTCACTTATGATCGATCCAAAATTAAGGATTAATTACGGACGACCAACATAACCGGAAACCTATTAGGTCACACGCACTACAAGTTTCTTGGAAGGACTTAAAATGAGTTTGAGAATTGAATTTTCAAAACAAGAGAAATATGATTAGATCGGACAAAGGCAAAATGATGGGGTTTGTCTTATGAAGACGGAATAAATAAAATTGGAAATGTTCTGGTTATCGAACTAGGCAAGTCAATTTTGAACCAATTTGTTTTGGTTCATGTTGGAAGGCATTTTGGCAAAATGGAAGTTATGACGGGCTTCGTCTTGAGAAGACAAAACAAACGAAACTTATTTAGGTCAAATCGGAATTCATTTGGTTGTTGAATTAAACGTTTTGGTTGTGAACCAAGTTGAACCAAACCAGACCTGGTTCGAGTTGAACCAAATCAAGCAAATTCTAAAGCATTGAACCAGGTTCAAGGAAAACCCTAAACCCGATTCAAGCTTTCCCCGGCCCGCCCCTTTTCTTCCACAAACGCGCGATCGCGCTCCGCCTTCCGCCGCTTGCAAGCAAATCAGGAAAGAGATCCCGATCAGCCAGCATCACGCGGTTAAGGAGGGAAATCGCGATTGTCTTCCTTCCTCTCGACTGGTTCTTGAGCAAATTAGGAAGGGAATCCCGTGCGATCTCCTCTGCTCGGTTGGTGAAGAAGGAAAGAGATTTCGGCTGGGATTAGGGTTTGGTTTCATCCTCTTTAAGAGGAGAGGTTGCCGGTAGCTTTGTGGTGTGTAAAAAACTTGTTGCTGCCTCTTCTCTTGTTGTCCTGTCCCTGCCCTGTTTCAGCCCGATTTCGAGGAAGAAGAAGACACTG
>NC_133876.1:2181302-2207150 GCF_044706935.1 Curcuma longa | reverse complement strand
TGATTTCATGTGGTCTGAAGATGCAGAGGCTAGTTTTCAACTAGTCAAGCAGAAGATGACGAAGGCACTGGTGCTTGCACTTCCTGATTTTGATCGATTTTCTAGGATGACACATTTTATAGCCTGCAGGAAGACTATGGATGCTGTCCGGATTGCCCATCTTTACTTCAAGGAGATCGTGCATTTATATGGTGTTCTTAGATCTATGACTTCAGATCGAGATACAAAGTTCATCATTCAATTTTGGAAGAGTTTGTGGGAAAAATTGGGAACACAATTGAACTTTAGCAATGCCTACCACCCCCAGATAGATGGTCAAACCGAGGTGATGAATCGAAATTTGGGTAATCTTCTAAGGTGTCTAACAGGAACTAAACCGAAGCAATTGGATTTGACTTTACCTCAAGCAGAATTTGCTTATAATCGATCAAGAAATAGGATCACAAGTTTCAGTCCTTTTGAGATTGTCTATGGGTCGAATCCATCTGATTCCGATATTCCACCACTTACGCAACGACTTTTGATTCATCAGCACTTAAAATTTTTTTATTTTGAAGACACTATTCTGAACTCGAGGATGAGTTCTTTTCAACCTGGGTCGTCTGATGCAAGAGCATCTAGCAACATGATTAGTTTATGTCTTTCGATACAATTATATTACCGTTTGAGCTATGACAAGAAGAAATCGAGGCTATCAACTCTCTTTCGGGCTTTAAAGAAGGACGATTGAGGCTACCAACAAGGAAGATGATTAACCCGTGGCCTCCTGATGTTATATTCATCAGCGGATCAATGAAAATTTCTAAAGCCTAGCAACTACTAATGAATTTTATTGATTTGGTGCAAGATGTTCTTCTTCTTGGGCGACCACCTGATACTACTCTAAACTCGAGGACGAGTTTTTTTCAACGTGGGGCGACTGATGCAGGAGCATCCAAAGATTTTTATTATTAATTTTGATAGTTTTTATTTTTAAAGTTTTTGGTATTTAGAGTAGTTTTGAAAAGTTCTATTTTTTTATTTTAGGATTTTTTTAAATCCGTTTAAGATTTTTAGGATTGGATCTGTTAAGAAATTTTATTTTTTTATGAGGAATCTTATGAGTTAATGTTTTAGAAGAAGAAGTTTTGGTTTAATAATAATTTCGGCAATGCCGTTTATTTCCCTATCTCCTATTATTCTTCTGAATTAATGGGTTTTAGAAGATTATTTTTGACGTTTGCAATCGAACTAACGGATTCAATTTGCCCCCAGGATAATCGCTATCCCGTCCGACATCACTAAGACTCTCGACTTTGACCATATCTAAAATTTTAAAATCTAGTCACTGTACGATCATTGGTGATTTTTAGTCAAACCTCATTTATAATCTTAGCCACATTAGGATCAATCTAAATCAGGATCATTGCACTCCTGAAGCATCCTGAGTCTCACTATGCTCAAAATTTTAGATTTTTGAGTTTATACATTATTCAGATTTTAAAATTTTGAGTATGATCAAAGTCAATTTCAAGAAATATATTAGTATTGTTATTAAATGAATATGATATATCTAAATTCAACAATTATTTTATATCAAAATTATATAAAATTATCTAAATTTAAAAACTCACGTTATATAAATTATAAAATTAATATTTAACTAGAAAGTATATTAGTTCTAATTTAGGTTAATTCTGATGTTCTTAAAAATTTACTGATGTCATATAATGATTAAATTTTAAAATTTTTAGTATTGTCAGAGTTAGAATAGTTCCAAATATACATTGGCGCTATATACATTCCGTATCTCCATTTTTAATATCTTCATCTTCCTAATAATAAACAAGTAAAATATGAAAAATATTAGCAATGTTTTCTTCAGAGAGAGAGAGAGAGAGAGAGAGATAGAGAGAGAGAGAATGAGAATAAATAAATAAAACTGTGTGTTTCTTTGACGGTAATGATGAGAGTAAGATGCTAATTTGGCCATCATTGCCTCACGAGGGCTTTTGGGAAGCCAAATGAGATGTACCATGGAAAAGGTACAAAAGGAGAAAAAGAAAAAAAGCAACAATAAAAAAATAAAAAAAAAGATGATTTGTATTTTTAAAATAACAAAAAGGAAAACAAAGGTGTTCATGAAAAGGTGCAGCCGCTTAAAATGGTAATGATCGAATACCAAAAAAAAATAAAGATGCACCTCTTTTGTCAGCCTTTTGTATGGGCTCGATTCACAGTGCGAGATTGATAATGGCAAAATAAATTAATTAGTTAATGCCAATTAACTAGAATCCATCTCAATTCAATTAATTAGTTGAAAATCATTTTTTAATTTTTTAATAATTCAATTTTCAACTATTACCAAGCTGCCCTTATCGAGATCTAACATGACATCTCCACTTGTGCATCAACCACCTAAACTCTTCTTCTATAAAAAAAAAAATAGAATCCATCGTCTTAGTGGTCTCACATAGTCAGTCCCATGAGCATCTGTGAAGAGGTAAATCGAAAAATTACAGTTGACCACGACGCAGGAGGATATTACCTGGCTTCGCTAGGATTCAAACTCTTGTCCTCTTCTGCAACTCTGCTGCGTCGTAACCAACTCAGCTATGCCTCAGGGTACCTAAACTCAACTCAACGTGCCTTGTCAATTTTTGTGTGAGACGATCACAATAGTTACTCCAAATCGTGGGTGCTCATGCTCAAATATCTAACAATAGTGTTCACTGATCTCGTGGCATAGAACGCTATAAGGAAGACAAATCAAACACAATTAGATTTAATTTTCTTAATTATGTTAAATTAAGGAAATTTAATTTTTCAAGAAAAGACAGAACCCTAAAGTGTGTTTCTTTTCAACTTTTGAGAGAGGCCGTCATTTCTATATAAAAGGAAATTCACTTTGATCTTGATCAAATAACTCACTCAGAACCCAAATTGCAATCTCCTGTCTTGAGTTATTCTCCTTCTTCAATCTCTAACCCTTATTTACTTGGAGGTGCATGTGAGGAGAGAAATGATGGATTGCACATTTGCATATCATTTCCTTTATTTATCTATTATAAAATAATAAATAGATGGATTTATATATGCTTTTCTTCATTTGTCTATTGTAAAATAATAGACAGACAGATCATTTGCGGATCATTTTTTGAGTATTTTTTTTATTCGTCCAAATCGGACGGAATGAAATTTCCTTCTCTTCATCGTTAAATCTGCCCTTTCACTTGAATCTCTCCCACACACTAGAGATAGCTCATGCTCGTGAGGCCTTGCTGGCGATTGCGAGGCACTGGGTGGTTGCGAAGCTGCGGGCGGCCTCGAGGCCTCACTCGTGGATGTGAGGTCGTAGATGGCTACAAAGCCGTGAGCAATCTCGCAAGAGCCTCACTCGCGGCTACTAGGTTCTATGAATTTGTGGCCTTTTCCCCTCTTTTTTTTTCCCCTTCTTTTGCTTTTCTTTTCAATAGAAATTTTTTCCTACTTAGATTCCTTCTCCAATCCACACCTTAGAATAAACCGGGTATAAAGAGTTCTAATACTTCAAAAGATTACGAAAACATCTTAGAGTAAACCGGGAATAAAGAGTTTCAATACTTCAAAAGTTTACTAAAATCAAAATTCAAAGTGCTCATATTTTAAGTCCAAAGTCATTATCAACTGTAAGTACTTATTTGAAGTGCTCTTCTTTTTTAACATTTATAAATTTTGCCCTAGGGATATGATGTGATGGTAAGAGGTGAGACAGACTTCCTTGACAATAAGCACAAATCTCACCTAGGGTATATTATACCTAGGGAGTTTAAAATTTTTGGACGTTGGACTGTCCATCAAGATCAATCTGTGCTTCTTGATTTACTCTAATGATTAGTGGAAAACTTTCATAAAAGTATAAGAAAAAACATCCAATGTTTTCCTCACCTTAAACTCTTATTTGAAGAAGTCATTCTACCTGAAAGAATGTATCAACATCCACAAGGGAACCTAATGATCAACGATACTAAGCAAGTGAGGGCAATACCTAAAGAGGTATGTTTACCATGCCTAAAGGGGTGTGAGGATCAATAAGTCATGACTCACAGTCTCCCATACTAACACCCTATTAGTTCAAGTCACTAACTAATCAACAAATTCATTGACTGTCCCTAAACCTATTAGGTTATTCTGACTAGATTTTCGATCACAATTTTAAGATGATATTTAGTCATGACTATTATAGTCATAATTGTTGGTGTAATCGACCTCTGATCAAAGTTGACCAAGCTAGAGTTGACTTGAGTTGGAATTTTGATATTTGATCAATATATTAGTTGATCGAGTGAGACGTCAAGTGGGTTAAGGTTGATTAGATACTTGATAAGATACAAAAGTCTAAGTGAGTCATGGGTGACTAGACATTTGACGATCAGAAGTTCAACATAGAATTGACATGAGACGGAAAGTCCAAGTAAGTTATAATTGAACAGACACTTAGTGATCGAAAGTCCAACAAGGAGTTGGCAAGAGGCAAGTCTAAATGGGTTATGATTGATCACACACTTGATAATTAGAGATGACAGAAGTCAGAGTGGGTCATAAAAGACCGAACACTTAGCATGAATGATGAAGTCTAAATAAGTCAAGAAAGACTGGATGTTTAGCATAGGAAAAGTCCTGACAAGTCAAAGGTGATCAAATGCTAGACACATAAAATTTCAACAAGTCAAGGTTTACCGGATGTTGAATAATGGAAAGACTCAATATGTCAAGGTTGATTGAATGATTGAGCAATGGAAGTCCTAGTAAGTTGAGATCAACTAGATGCTAAGCAAGATGAGATTTTAGCTTTGGAAATGTTGAAACATAGGTAGCAATCAATTGCTAGAAAGTGACAATTGATTGCTAAATCCTAAAATCTCAAATTTTAGATTTGAGAAACTAAAGGGAGTTTGTTAGAACCCAACAATTGATGGCTGAAATGCAGCAATTGATTCTTGACACTATAGCACTCAATTGCCCAGTTAAACTACTAGTTACCAATCGATTGTTGTAGTGTTCAAGAGAATAGAAGGTTCCCAACTCAACTAACCAGTTTGATTGGAGGCTATCAGTCAATTGCTACGGTTTAGTAATCAACTGCTAGCAATCAAACTACATGGAAAGAGTCGTTCTATAGGAGTAGGATTCGATGTGGTAGTCAATTGATGAAGTTTAACAATCGACTGGTAGGTGAAAATCAACCCTAGCAATAGCATTTAAAAGAGAATTTTAAGGAATATCAAAGATGCCAGAGGTTGGAGATGAAGTGTCATTACATTTCTTATCATCAAGAGATAATCAAAAGTGTCAAAGAAGCAAGCAAAGAAAAGTTTTTATTGTAAAGCCATTTTCGCTTGAATTTGTATTTATAGCCTTGTTTCTTTTTGTATTGTGTGAAAATAACTTATAAGAGGCTTCTCTTGTAAATTTGAGGGGTGTCCTAAGACAATTGTCTTACGGTCATACTATTTATTTGATAAATAGCAATTCACTATTTGAGTGCACATTCCATATGTGTTTGATTGGATCTTAAACTCGAATACTGAATGCTCCGCAATACGATTCATAGCGTGAAAGAATTTGTGATTGGATCACAACTAGTGAGCATCTCTACACGTGTAATTATGAACATATTAAAATTATCCCTAGTCGAAGAATTGATCAGCACGGACATCATCGATTCTGTCGAGACTAGCACGTTTTGAACTCCTTAGTTAGCCAAGCAGTTGATCTCACTACTGTTGATATTAGATGTTGAGAGTTAAACGTGGATGTTGGTTAAATGTAACCAGTTCATTGGAGTGACTTGTCTTGAGACTTCATATGGTTCGATACATATGTCAATGAAGATCTCAGTGCAGCTTAAGTGCGAGTTTTCTTTGACTTGCGGTATTCAAGTCACCTTGGTCACGGAGTTTTATATTTTGACATCTTAAGCAAGCATCTCCGAGGAGGTGTGGATCCGAGATGATTGGGTATAAGTCGAAGTGCCTGAAGGTGTTTGAATATCCCACAGAGGATTCACCGCTCCTTTGAAAAAGGAGACGTATACCTTGCGGCCGCTTGTCAGGATTGTTACTAAAAGTCTTTGGCCAAAGCATTACATGTTAAGAGTACGACACTCTTGGATACATGTACAAGTAACTTGAATCCATAGGATAAGAAAGCATCTTGGGTTAGGTGTGACGTAGTCAGCCTAGTGGGGACCGACACATAGACCATGTCCTGAACCAAGCGAGTATAAGACGGTGAAAGGAACGAGACACGATTCAACTGTAGCTGCTGAAGGGTTTAGAAGATGTTCTAGAATCAATCGTTGATTTTTTGATCAATTGGGGATCATGATATACTACTAGGTGTCACTCATGATCGTTTTGTAATTAATGATTAATTACGGACGACCAACATAACCGGGAACCTATTGGGTCACACGCACAACAAGTTCTCCGAAGGACTTAAAATGAGTTTTAGAATTAGATTCTCAGAATGAGAGAAATAAAGTCTATTTGTACCAGACAACGGACAAAATGATGGAACTCGTCTTACGAAGACGAAATGAAACGAAACTGATTTCGTTCAAATTAGAGACTGTTTGGTTAGTGAACCAAATGGTTCGATTTTGAATCAAATTGAACCAACTCGGTTTGGTTCATGATGGAAGAGGTTTTAGCAAAATGGAAGAGATGAGGAGGTTCGTCTTATGAAGACGAATTGAACACAACTGATTTGGTCAAATCGGAGGTCGTTTGGTTATTGAACCAAGCAAATAAAAAACGAACCAGTTTTGCTACAGTGTTGATCTAAACTGGTTCAGCCGGTTTAGGTTTTGGGTTTTATTTTTCTTGGTTTTCAGCTATGAGAAATCAAAAGGAAAACCTAGTGTTTAATTATAAAACCTAAAGTTTAATTAAAAACACTGTTGACTCCTCGTTATAAAAGGATCGCGCGAGCCCTGTAGCCGGTCTTCTTCCCCACCGCGATGCCTCCCTCTGCTTCTCCCACCAAACGTGGCACACCATTCTGTTCTTCGATACTGCCGATCGCCGCGCGTGGAGAATGGAGATTCCTGGCCGCCTCCGCGTGTGGAGAGGGAAGACGCCGCCGACTCCCACGCGTGGAGAGGGATGACACCGCCTGGCCGCCGCACGTGGAGAGGGATGAGATCGCCGGTTGCCGCGCGAGGAGAAGGAAGGAGACCGCCGACCGCTGCCTGGACGCTCGGCTGGTGACCAGAATCTCGCGTCGCCGCCCCACGGCTGGTGGTCGATTCTTGTGTCACCGCCCGCTCAGTTGGCGGCCGATCTTCGCATCGCAGTTCGCCGGAAAAGCAAGGATCGAAAGCCACAATCGATGCTTTCTCCCTGGCAAATAGCCGCTGGTTATTGCTTGACGTCGGTGAGCCTGTTTCTTTCTTCTTCCTCGCTGATGGATTGCCTCTATTCCTATGTGTTGCCGACCGGTGTAAAGGAGACAACGGAACCCTAGCGCGCCGTGATGGTTGTCCGTGCGCTGGCCGGTCACCATCTCCAGAGAAGAGCCTTTTGAGTTTGTTATTGGAACATCCTCGATGGCCATAATATTTTTGTATCGGGTTTTTTGTTGTATCCGAGAGCTTATGAAACGTTTTGGAGAATTTTCCATCAATGTCGGAAGAGTTTCGATTATTTGTCCTAATTGACGGTCAACGGTTGACCATCGATAATTACACCGAGAATTCGATTCACGGTGATAGTTAGAAAGTCCCGGAACGATCGCGACAAACGTTGTTGCGTGGTTTCCGGAATAAGGCTTCTCTTGATTTGATCGTCATCGATCATCGGCTAGTACCGAAGACGATGACGTGACTCGTGGCTTCCGAAGCCGTCCATACGGGAGCTTGGCGTGGATCACCAATAGAGGCGGAACTTCGACGAGGACCGCTCGATTGATACCAATCCCAGTTCAAACATCATCCGCAAGGTACGCGTAGAATTATCTTACTTTTCTGTAAATTTTAATTATGCACGTAGAATAATTGTTATTCTGTAAAATTTTAATTTCCTACCATGCCTTGTACATGTTATTATTTCTGCTATGCAAGTGTGTGTTGTGATAATAATTAGTTTTAATTATTTGTATATTTCGGCTGCGCATGTTTACGAAACGTGTAGACACATGCATTGCACTGGGACGATCCCAACATGCTCAAGAGAATAATCTTTGCTCTTGATTCTTATTTAGGGTCAGGGCCCATTGAAGACTCTTCTTACCTTACTAGGGTCGGCGCCCATTGAAGTTTCTTCACCTTGCTAGGGCCGACGCCCAATTGAAGTTTCTTCACCTTGCTAGGGCCGACGCCCTTTGAAGCTTCTTCTCCTTGCTAGGGTCGGCGCCCAAGTGAATCCTCTTCTCCTTGTTTCCTTGCTAGGGCCGGCGCCCAACTAAAGAGAGGAAGGAGAGGAAGAAAGGAAGAGGGTGGTTATTTTCTTGGTAGATTGTGGCCCACACGACGTCCAAGAAGAAAAGAGGAATACAACAGAAGATCAAGAGGTGTTCGGGTACAAATCATCCATATAATCTCAAGAAGAAAGGTACAACTAATTTTTTAATTTTGCGTAGTTGTTCCTTTGTATTTCTTTGTATGGATCCTGAATACTAATACAAGAGGCCAACGATCTTATGCTTCGATCAAGGTGTGCTTCGTGCCACCCGAGAGATGAATCTAATAACATAGTGACAAGAGGAAAGGAAGGTGGAGATGAAAAGGGCTCTAATACCATGCTGAAGGGAAAATTATTCTTCATAGAAATCATAAATAGCCCTCTAATAAGAAATATTATAAATTGGTCCTTTATCCCTTACATATTTACACATAGCCATTGCCCATAGCTATAATTTTAATGGATGATAAAATTTGTATCTTAGATTTACACAAATAAAAAAAGATCTAATTCAAGATTTTCCTCACCATCGTGACAACAAACTACTTCATATCCAACATTCAATGCGTGTAGTTATTATAAACAAAAAAAAATCATTGTAAGCTTTTTATTCTTCTAGCTAAATCATTTAGGTCATCCACTATCAAGCTCAGCTATTACTTTAGAAGTTAGCCTATGCATTACACAGACAAAAAAAATTTGAGAAAACAGAAGAGAATGAAAATATGAATCAAAATGACCAAATGACATTAACCACCAAAGACTATTTTGGTTCAGGTAAACAATCATACCCGTTATATTATAACTGTGAAAAAATTGCCATCTCACCATCTACAATCAGTACATTATTGGTAAAGCCACCACCGGTGATAATCTCCTGCCCAGGGTCTACTTCCCAATGACCATCAACGATGAACTTTATCTAAGAAAAAAAGAAATCAATGTGTTGAACATGTTATCCTGTTAAAAGAGGCATTAAATGGAAATCCCTACGTAATGCAGAATATGGCTCAATAAATATGACATCTGATGTAGGAATACAACAAGAGCAATTGAACAGCAAGGTCTAGGAGAATCTTTCTAATCACACAAAATCTATAGTGACCAGGTACAAAGGTAAAATTAAAATTAACTGGAAGTGAAACTCTTTACATTGAAAACACTATAGGTCATTTTAAATGTAAAATATTATATTTTAGGATTGAGTTAGATTTTAAATTTGTAATTAAATTTATTTAAATAATTTTATAAGTATAAAATTTCTATAAAAATGAAAAATAAGAAAACCCAACTCGAATTTGAAAATATTATATACCTGGATAGCTTTTGTTTGAAAAAAAATTATGTGATTCACTTATTGCACAACTACTGTAATTACTATAATGAAATGAATTAAAAATAGTGAAAGAAAATAAAAAATTCATTTAATTAAAATATCACGTCAAACTCTAGTTGTTTCTTGATTCACGAACCAAAGTTGAGATAACAAAACGAGAACATGATCTTATTGAACTAAGTTTTCTTGTGACTTGCTCGCACGATCTTCAAATGTTATAAAATTCAGCCCATGGAAAAAATTTCACTAATGTTGATACCAAATTTTATCTTATTTAATTTTTTTACATTTTAAATTATTTTTCAAAAAAAAATTAAATGACTAAGTTAAAGTTAATAAATATTTTAAGTATTGGGATCAAGTGAAAGCTGGTTTAAGATTAAATGGAGTCCGTCGAGTAGACATGGTAATGATTAAGATCAGGTTGGTTCAAATCGGGCTCAATCTAAATTTATTTTGGTTAATTTAAAATTGAACTATGTTTATATATACGATAGTCTGATTCAATTGTATTTAATTAGTTTAGTGATATTTCTAAAAAAATTAGGATATTTTAATTATATTCCTTTCCCTCTCCATGCATTTCCTTGTTTTCGATTCTTCTCCTACAACAACGTCCATCTCTAGTAGTCTTCTTCTCTCCTCTCCTCCCTTCTCTCCCTCTGACTTCCCTTGTCAAACTCCTCTCCTTCTCCCCTCTCCTCCCTTCTCTCCCTTTGTTTCCATCGTTCCGCCAAGTGCCATCAATGCTAAGACATCTAGCATGTCATTCAATGAGCCGAGCAATAAAGTCAACATCAAAAATCACCTCTCCTCCCTTCTCTCCCTCGATCTCTGTTCTCTCCCACTATTTTCGTCATTTTCCGCCACATGCCATCATGCCGAAATCATCTAGCATATTGGTCAATGAGGGTAGAATGGTAAAATCCACCCATGTCAATCGGCACAGCTCAATATTGAAATCCATGAAAGGTATACACCTTTTTTTCATCCTCTTTTTTCTCTCCAATTTTGATTTTTAAAAAATCCTAACTCTAATTTATTATCTAATTTGTTTTTATTGTTTATTCTTGATGGATATGACATAATGGTATGATTAAATTCATTTTCATGACATTTTTCATCATGTACATCATGAATCATCATCATCATTTCAGATATGTATGGGTACAAAGAAATCAATAGCAACCAACACTTTCTAAAAATGGCTGAAGGTGTTTCTTCATCCTTGGAAGATCTCAATCCTCTAGTATTTCTCCACCTAAACCAGCATCTTAGACTAGCATTAGATTTCTAAACACAACCCAATCAAGTAGGTGGAATAAAACCATTCAAGACAATGGCCACACAACACAAATGGACTCCACATTCATCCGTGATTTTGCTTGATCTATTAAATCAATCATTGGAACCTACAAGTCAGAAAAACTTGCATATTGTACCAACTACACTAATTTAGGTAGGTTTCATGAACTCTTCCACAATATAGGGATTGTTAATGAATTCACTGCCCAATCTCATATTTTTATTAGAGGCAGGCATATTCAACTCACTCTTGCTATCTTTAACAAGTATCTTTGAGCAAATGATTCTGATAATTATTTTATTGCCATCCTAGGTTTACTACTACTGCTCCTTATTTTCCAGGTGTCACTCTTAGTATTCTGCCTCTCTTTCTCTTTCAGATCTTAGTGGTAAAAGCTAGGATTCTGTCTAGGAACTTAAAGACTTAATATGTCCCTCTGTGTTCCTTCTGTGATGATTGTGACCAAGGTTTAAAATATCGAGCCGTGCCGGAGTTTCGATCCCGGACCGGAACGATACAGTTTCGGTACCGTATCGTACCGTGCCGGTATAGTTTCGGTATTTTTAAAATATAAAATATATTAATTAAAATAAAAAATTTAATCTAAATTTTTAAAAATAAAAAATAAAATTTTTTGATAATTTTATAGGTTTTAATAAAGCCTATTTAAATTATCCCAAATTATAATTTTGAACTATAGCTAGGAGTTAATTGTTTAAATCCGATTAAACCTAAAGTTTTAAAAAGAAAAAAAAAATCGAGCACGGACGCGCGATCGCTGTCCGCGGCCCGCGCGGAGAGTCACCGGGCCCCGGGCGGCGCCTCCGGCGGCGTCACCGGCCCCGGGCGGCACCTCCGGCGGCGTCGCCGAGGCCTCGCGACACCTCCGGAGGCATCGCCGAGGCCGGGCGACGCCTCCAGAGGCGTCGCCGAGCCCGGGCGATGCTTCCGGACGCGTTCCCGGCGGATTTCCTGTGCCGGCGCTGTGCCGGTGCCAGTGCCGTGGCGGAACGAAAAATTTCGTGCGTATCGTCCGATACGGCACGAGATTTAATCCTTGATTGTGACTTTCTTATTTCTTCTAGGATTAAAGCCAAAATTCCACCTACTCATTTTTTTATCATGTATGCATTCTTCTGAACAATTTAGACATAAATATAGGCTACTTTATGTACAGATACATCACTAACATTGCCAAATCTAAAATGAGTCGCCATAATATCATGTTTTCACTGATTTCATGAGAGTTAGGCTATCTCTTCTGGTGAGAATGTTGAGCAAAGCAAAAAAAAACACTATTGGCATGCATAACATGTAGCTTATTCGACTAATTCAAGTGGCAATGCTTTGAGATGGGATCTTCACAAAAGGCTTGGGGTTCTAAAGAAGTTGAGGATTATCAAAATGAAGAAGAGGAAGAGGAACGACCTCCACATGATCCTTGAGTTGATAGACATGCTACACAGATGGAGAGTTTTCAAGTTGAGATGAGAGACATACACACTCAGAGATTCACAACTGAATGACTTGTTTCAGAATATTCGGCACATTGATAGTTTCTAAGTCATGATCAGAAGTAGTGAGGCTTGATCTGGTTGGACTGGATATGGTTGGTACCGATGCGAAAACCAAAGAGGATCTCAACTTGAAAAAGCTTACTTTGAGGTTGCTGAAAGGTGTAGTCTGCTAAAAGTGTGTCGTTTTCGCGGAGATAAAAGCCTTGTTCTTCTGCCTCTCGCACTCGAGCCCCAGCTGTGAATGCATTGATGGATTTGGTTTGTCGGCCATAGCAGAACTACTATGCTGTTCTATTGTCAACTTGTTATTGAATTTATAACAACAATTATGTTGGAATTTACTGGTAACTGGTTCCTTTGCTGTCATGATTTCTTTGTTTATGTTTGCATCTATGTGTTTTGGAAACATAATACATGTTTTTGCCCCCTCAGAAATCTAGATGCAATTCACAAAGTGGCACTTTATCACTCTGTTCTTTGGCGTTTGCTTTGCTCGATTACAACTTGGAATATATAAAGTAGTAGATCTACTTAAGTTATTTGTATGTCAAAGCCATCCTCATTGCACTAGTTCATTTCCGCTATGCTACTCTGCCGCGATCGGCGCCCTCGTCCTCTTCGAGCTCCTCCGTTGCTACTCCTCCTCGGCTCTCTCCACTAGCCACTCAAATCTTCGACGGCGGAGCCACTTTTTAATCTATCCGGGCTTTAGTTCGGGGGCCGACGTCGGATGACAATGTTGAGAAAGAGGATGCGAAGTGAGTTGACGGTGAGAGAAAAGATGACCGCTTGAGGTCGGGATCAGCCCGGGTAGATCGGCCATTCTGGCTCCGCCATTGTTCGACACCATCCATTGTTCGGACGTCTGTCACTCACCTCCCATAGTGATGCCATGCTTAATTCAAAATAATCAATTGAACTAATTTATTGTGAAATTTTGATTCTGTTAATTCAGAAATTTAAATTTTTTAAAAATAAATTTTGATTATTTTTATTTTTTCAGTTCAATTTTATTATAAGATTAGTCCTAATGTATTAATCTGCTGCTAGTGAAATCTACTGATACAGTCGAATATAATGTATACATAGCAGTTGATTGATGTTGCACTATTGAACTAATCAAAATTTTAATTTAAAAAAAAATAAATCTCAGTTATTTCTATTTATTCGATTCAATCTTATTATAAAATTTAGAATTCAATTAAATTGATTAATAATAAATTAATTTGATAATAGATCGAATTAATCGATGTTACATCGATTCGGTTTTAATAGGTTGGTAGCATAGTTCAGTTTGTTCAAAAACAAAGTTTGATTTCAAATCGAATGCTCAGCACTAACTGTATGGGTAAAAGATAGATTAAATTATTCCTGGAACATAACTGAGTTGGTTGCAATGGAATAAAACTGTAGAAGAGAATAAGAATTTGAATCTGCCTGTTGAACCTTTGCAGCTCCAGATATGGAAGAGCACGTGGGGCTGAATGCTTTCACGAGCAATATTGCTCCACTTGCGGCGGTCTGGAAGAAGCATTCCAAGTGTTCGACGGAATGACCGAGAAGCATGCCAAGAGGCGGCGGTCTGGAAGAAGCATTCCAAGTGTTCGACGGAATGACCGAGCTGGAAGTACATGACGCTGTGTCCCAGGACGGCGACCCACGACTATTTATTTATCTTTAATAAAACAAAACCTGAAATAGAATGAAAGTGGATTAATAAAAATTATCATTATTCTTTTAATATTTATATATCAAAATTATATAGCTAAAGTGCAGATAGTTTAATCAACTAAACCACAAAAGTTAGTTAAACTATAGTTAATTATTATCTGGGTTATAATTATACGTGACGACCCGGTGCAAAACACGTGCTTGTCCACGCTCGCGATGCCACAGTACATCGACACGTGTCTCCCCACGGACCCTTCCTCTATTATGCAAGAGGAGACCGGGTGACCTGCGGTTGCCGGTCCGCGGCTTCCGCTATTAGTGACGCGCATTTCCCCTCTTCTTCTCATCTCATTCTCAGAGCTGTTTCTTCCTCCTCAATTTCCACAATTAAAATTCTTCGAGCTCAGCAGAAAGGAAGGAAAGGAAAGGAAAATGCTGATTTGTGATCCTTGAAACAATGGAAATGCCGCAGGAGTGCATCTTCTTGAGATCGATTTTGGTTCTGCCTTCAGATTTTGATGCGTTGTGGTTCTTACTCTAGAATGTGTTGGTTTTCCGGCTTCAATCCGTTCATGTTCTGTGTTGGTATTGCTAAAGTTGAAGTTTTGGAGAGTTTTTTTTCCTCAGGGTTAATGTTAATGTAGAACAGTTTGGTAGTCTTTGAGCTTTTTTTCTACCTCAAATGAAGAAAATCTGTTGAGGATTTGGATTCGAGTTAGGAATTGTTAGGGGATTTGTTTACAAATGGTGGTTTAGGTTTGTCGACGTCCTGATCTTAGCTACTCTTTGGAATTTGTTTGCTGTTACGATCTCGATTAATGTGTTCTGTGGAAAATAAAATTCCATTCTCTGGGGGGTTGAGTCCTGGGGTTGAGCACGAGGTGGTTTAGGTTGTGGGGAGATCATATTGGTTCTAGTTAGATCTGTGTTATCTTTGAGCCTAGTGTTATCATTTTCCAAAATGTTGCGTATAATAATAGTACATTGATCAAGGATATTCGTTTGCAAATTGGTACTGCTGCTTGGAGGATTTCTAGGAATTATTTCTTTAGTTTCTGCACCATTACGTTCATGGTTTACAAGGATTATGGCATCGGGCTCCAAATTCTCCCCACCATTGACTACGGACGAAAATCTGGGAAGCAAAGAGCCTTCGATTTGTGGTGGCAATGAAGATCCTGAGTCATCAGAGAGAATGAAGGAAGGGAGAGATCGGAAGCCCCCTCGACATCTCTCAGTTATTCGCCATTCCGCGAGCACTGCTCGCCTGGTCCGTCCTACCAAACTAGTGTTCTTCCCTTTTAGATTTACGCAATTTAGATTGAATGCAATTTTGTCAAGTTAAGATTCTGGTATTCCAATTTTCTGAGCTTTTATAGGGCTTCGATTTGGGGACTCTTGCCTTGATGTCTCCCCAGGAATGCCAATCTGGTTTCTTGCCTCTGTTCCGATCAGGAAGTTGCTCAGAGATTGGGCCGAAGACAAGAATGGAGGATGAACACATCTGCATTGATAATTTAGCTAGCCATCTTGGGTCTCCTACCAATTTCCCATCCCCTGGTGCTTTTTATGGAGTGAGTTTAGTTATCAGTAGTTAAATTTTTTGTTAGTTGTGTAGTTAGAAGGAATGTACTCAGTGTTCCTGGTTTATATACCTTTGATACCTTATCCTTTGTTAATAACCTGGTCATTGTTTGAAACAATTTCTATATGCAGGTTTTTGATGGACATGGTGGTACTGATGCTGCATGTTTTGTTAAAAATAATATCCTTAAATACATAATCAATGACAATCATTTCCCTGTTAGCGTGGATAAAGCAGTAAAGAGTGCATTTATTAGAGCTGATCATGCACTGGCCGACTCCCCTTCACTGGATCGCTCATCGGGGACTACGGCACTTGCGGCCCTAATTTTTGGAAGGTAATGTCTTAAGCTACATCATAGCAAACTTTGCCTCGTAGCGATGTGACTTCACTTTAGTGTTTTCAGATGCTAATCTTCAGTATGCATTATGTAATCACTATAATCCATTGTGATTAACTCTAACCTAGTAATGGTATTTTAAGCTTGCTCATGAGTATTTGTCATCATATTGGTGGGCATTATTGTTATGGAGATGCCTCTGTATATTACACGATTAAATGCTTGAATATGACCTTCTTCTTAAGACATCTTCATGTAAGGCTTTAAAGCTTCTTGAGCATGGAATTTCTTGCTTAATGTTTCTTTTATTTTAGGTACAAGAAATTGTATGGTTTCATAATGTGAGCTTATAGAACACCTACAGAGTTGACCGAAATGACAATGTCCTATTGATATTTTGGTATACTATAGAACAGCTACATTTATAGTAATTTTCTGTTGACATCTTGGTATCCTCTCTGATTTTGTTCTTCTTGAATGAGTTACCTATATGCTTATGTAGGTCACTGCTCATTGCTAATGCGGGTGACTGCCGAGCTGTATTAAGCAAGCGCGGCCGAGCAATTGAACTTTCAAGAGACCATAAACCTAATTGCAAAATTGAACAAGTCAGAATTGAGAAGTTAGGTGGCAGTGTTTTTGATGGGTATCTCAATGGCCAATTATCTGTTTCAAGGGCTCTTGGTGACTGGCACATGAAGGGGCTCAAAGGTTCTTCCTACCCACTTATCGCAGAGCCAGAGTTGCAGGACACGATCCTAACAGAAGAAGATGAGTTTTTAATCATAGGATGTGATGGCCTTTGGGATGTCATGAGCAGCCAGTGTGCAGTGACTATAACAAGAAACCAGCTTGCGGAACACAATGATCCAGAGAAATGCTCCAAAGAGCTCGTGCGTGAAGCACTCAAGCGGAACACCTGCGACAACCTTACTGTTGTGGTCGTTTGCTTTTCATCAGATCCTCCCCCGCGTATCGAGATCCCACGAGCACGAGTCCGTAGGAGTATTTCTTTAGAAGGGTTGCACGTTCTGAAGGGAGCTCTGGACAGCAACATTTGATGTTGAACTTCAAATTCTCTCCATTTAGAACCTCCCAAGACTGGAGGTTCCAACATTTTTGGCATCCTTGGCAAAATAAATCATGTCGGCTCTTGTATGTATCTTCAATGAGGTTGTAGGTAAATTTTGTAGACTCGAAACATAATTCATTGTGATGTAAACCCGTTTTCGTGGTCGAATGAACCAGATGCAGAATACAGCTGCTAATATATCGATCGGTAAATAGTCCTTACCGATTATGAAGGCGATTTCGGAAGATCGTTTCAGAAGTTGTTGAGTATCAAGTCTGCCATTCTTGGGGTTTACTCATTGCTGTAAAGTTCGGTAATCTGCCTAGGTGAATTCTTCTCCCATTCTAATATGTTTGCTGTATTCATTTACTTTTCGGCATATCTAATTTTCTCTTTGGTTATTGTTGCACTAGTAGGTCTATCTCTCGATGCAATAGTAGACGAAATGGATCCTAGTTATTAGCCGTTTATTCTCGGTCGATCAAATCGGAGGTGGCACACGAAACACTGAAGTTTCGAAGCAATTATTCACATTCATGTATGGTATCAGAGCCGACAATCTCTAATGCCACCCTACCATTCTTATATCAACCATATCCAATGCTCAAGCTTCCTCATCGGCGACTTTTGTTTCAATTATGTTGAATGGAAATGGATAAAATTGACTCCGATACGTTTAAATTATGTCGGAAAAAGTGAATGGAAATGGATAAAATAGACTCCGATACGAATGAAAAATAATCTTCACCACTAAAGCATATCAATCACTCATTACTATCCCTTAAGTATGGCATAATTATGCATGATAAGCATCCAAGGAACATCAAATCCTCTTGTTAAATAGTTAAGTTTAACTATGCCAATACTAGGTTTTATAATTTCAATCCTAGTTGCCAAAATTCAACATGCTATAAATAGTGAAAAATATTCTAAGCAACCTTAGCCAACTCAATGCTCATCAAGAGCTTTTATAGATGTTACCCAATGACACTATTTTGTTCACCTTTAGGTGGCTGGACCAACCTCCATTCGATTGATCTGGCAAAAGAAGTCATTTTGTAGCCAAATACTAATTGGGAGGTTTATCCAATCGATTTCTCATGCCACAAATTGACTCAATTCAAATTTCAATCAACTATAGTTCAAACAAAAATATTTTATTCATTAAAGACTTACATTCAATCAACTCACAAATCGATCGACCGAACTCTCTAATCAACGAATTTGCTTGAATATGTCTTCTTCACTAGGCTTACCTCATCATAAACGTATACAAAGTTGTAGGATCGAGTCAATCATCAACTATAACCAAAGATCACCTATTGTCCCTTAGTCAAAGGCTTCACCCAAAAAAATTAGATATTCTATCTTACCAAGCTAAACCTACCATCCCTTGATGATGTTGCCCAAAGAAAAAAAAATCAATATTACATTTCACTTGTTATCTCAAGTATCTTGCTTCCAATTTTTCAACATCATTGATGCTCTTTGACTCTTGATTTCACTCATGTCAAACCCTCAGTCCCTCAAATGCATCAAGGCCTTTAAGCTTGCTGCAACGTGCTATTCTTCATTGTTCACCTATCAAGTCCACCTCCTATCGAGTTGTCCTAGTGTTAACCTTGTGATAAGCCCTTGTATTTCAAATGCACTAAGCTTCTCCAATGTCTCTGTTCTTGTTGAGATCCGCTTCTGGACGCGTCACTGGCTTCTTAGCAGCAAGGTGGGATGAAATCGAGTGAGGGAGGGACCGCGGAGCTTAATCAGTCTGCAAACACCACAATCGTGAGAAGGAAAGCTAAGGGGTGCCCTGACACGACCGCTCCAATGCTTAAGTCAGCGAGTGAGGAAGAAAAGGAAGAAGAAGAAGAACCGAAATGGCTTGTGTATGCGTCCCTCACTTTGAAGGGAGAACTTCCCTATATATGCGAGTATACCAAGAGTTGGAGGTTGTTTGAACCGAGTCTGAGCCGAGTCCGCGGAGAGTCGGTGCAACTAAATTGGGAGGAATCGGGATTTCATGAGGAGTCGGTTCGGGTCTAAGAGCCTGTCTTCACGAGTATTCGGCTCGGCTTGGATTTGGGATTATGTCTCCCCGAGGATTCGACTCGGCTCAGATTTAGTATTCTGTCTCCCCGAGGATTCGGCTCCGCTCGGACTTAGGATTCCATCTCACGAGGATTTGGCTCGGTCCGGATTTAGGATTCTGTCTCCTCGAGGATTCGGCTCAGCTTGGACTTATGATTCCGTCTCACAAGGATTCGACTCGGCTCGGACTTAGGATTTTGCCTCCTCGAGAATTCAGCTCGGCTCGGATTTAGGATTCTGTCTCATGAGGATTTGGCTATTGAAGTCACGGCCTGAGGGCTGACTCAAGTGGTCCGTCGACTCGGCGCTGCTCAAGGCCGATACGAGGGTCGGACCCGGTATGCTGAATCCTAAGCCCTCAACTCAGTCGACTCCTCACGGCCTTAACAGTCTCATTCTTGTTCACTTGCCTTTCAAGTATATCATGTTACAATCCATCAAGCCAATAATCAAACCCAATAGGTCTACCGATCCGTTGGATCGATCCACCGAATTGATTTGGGTCTGGTTTAACCCGAGTCAAGTCTAGTTGACTCTGGACTTGATTTGACTGCATCCGATTTGCGTCTGTCTGTTTCCCTAGTCTTGTTTCCAACTACAGGGTTCCTGCAAGACAACCATACAAGTACAAACAAGCAACCTAGCCTAATCCTATAAGTTTAACTGACCTACTATATATGTTTACATTTTGCTTGGAGTTTACTCCTCCAAGACTTCTCACCACTCACTCTCCTAAGATTTTTCTTTGTCAAGCATCTGATCACTTTGACCTACTTGGACTTGTCATCTGCGATACATTCAATCATATTTGATTTGTCTGAACTTTTCCTTATCAAATATCCTATCACATTGACCTGCTTGGACTTATCATTTGCTAAAAATTCAATCATCCTTGATTACCTGGACTTTCCCTTACTAAATATCCAGTTACCCTTGACCTACTTGAACTTGTGCTAGTCATCTAGTCAATTTTGATCTAACTAGACTTTACCCTTTATAGTCATCCGGTCAACTTTTAGTTGACTAGATTTCACTCACTTCTAAACATTCAATCATATTTGGATTAACCCTTGGTCCATACTTGATCAGGCACGTGTATTTTGTCAAATATCGAAATTCTAAAGGCTGATTGCACCAACAATGGGTAAACTTGACTATTTAGTCGATATAGAAATAGTTTAATTGACTAAACCTGCTCGACCTTGAGCTATTTCATTGACTTCAATTTAAAATATATGTTCTTTGGTTGAGTACATACCTAGCTAGAAAATTTCTATCCAAAATGCTCAAAATGATATGCTCTCATGATCTCTCATCTCACGTCTTTATGTTGATGATGCTCCCTCTCTTAAGTCCTCCTCAACAAGCCTCTAACTCTTAGAGCTCTACCTTAGAGTCTTATTTGATTTTGGTCTCTTGAGCTATCCGATCCGTTCAACTCCTTTTTAATCATGTAGATCAACTTCATTCAACATTCATTGAATTCAATAGGAATTCACTCGATTGGGTCTCTTCATCAGTCAAGAATCATTTGAACTTCATCCGCAAAGAGTTCACTTATCCGACTTTCATTTGCTATGAGTTCATTTATTTAAGACTTTACCTATCAAGAACCACTTAGACTTCTGCTAAGTTCTTCCATTGAACTGTTTCTTATTTGTTTAGAATTCACTTCTCCGTGACTTCACTTGCGTTACCTATTAGACTTTTCTTAGCACCTCACCTCACTTGGACTTTTCCAATTATAGCAACTACAGTTCCTGTCAAATTCCTAAATATGCACACTTGACATAATTTATTGACCACATCAAAACCATCCATGACACAAGTACGACTATATCAACAATCTCTCCCTTAAGTCATGCCTCGGACTCAATCATTAGACCAATAATTTTTTAGGTTGTAGCTAGAGCAAACACCACCATCCAATATGATCGAGTCATGCGGAGCTTAATAAAGACAGAAATATATGAGAGTGGCTACAAATATAGATCTTAGAAAAATGAAAAAATGCACTCTATTGGATGAAGTTATACAATACTACCACTAAGTGTTTGAAAAGCTTGAGTATTTTTTCGAGGGCATACAAGAACTTCCAATTACTGAATACTTTATAACACAAGGCATAAAATTGTTTAATAGTTCTACAACGTAGTAGGGAGGAAGTAAAAAAATTATATAGGAGTTTTGACTCCTTTTGTTGTGAAGGAAATTAATGCTAAGAGATAGAAAAGACTAGATAATGTTTGTCAGTGGATGCCGGGAGGATGCAAATTGATATTAGATCATCGAAATTACTGTTCAACACTATCTCCGTAAAATGATATTGCTCCGCTACAAGTGCTTACGGATAGCAGCAATTCGTTTTCAAGATACAACGACGACATCTCGAAATAGTAGCACTTCAAATTTCGAGAGTAACGAACTTTTTCGTAAGCTTTTTGGACTCCAAATGCACAAAATGAGATGTATGCTTCAATGGATGAGTTGAATTGATGATTTTTTCAACATATGCAGGGATCTATTTATAGAAAGCAAAGAGATAGAATACCCTTTGGTGAGTGACTGTGACTTTTGGGGCAGGATTTTTCTAGGTCGTTCGATCTGGAGAGTTATAACCCTTCAGATCCCCATCAACAGCCGTCAGATCTAGATCTAATGATCCATTCGATCTGATACTTCAGATTAAGTCTCATCATTAACAATCAGATTACGATTCTTCGCAATCCAACGCTCCACATCGCGTTACATGCGATCCATCACACTTCTTTGATCCAATGGTTGTCATCCGTTCGCTCAGTCAGCAGTCCAATCATCTCTCCCTGCCCACCCGAATGTCACATAGACACTGCTACGTCATCTGGAGCATAAATTTAAGCTCCTCAATGCTCCTCGCGAAGTCCTGTCATGTCATCTGGAGCATAAAGTCAAGATCCTCAATGTTATCATCTAAAGCATAAATTTAAGATCCTCAATGTTGTCATCTAGGGCATAAATTTAAGATCCTTAATGCTCCTCACGACGACGCGTATGTGCGAAGTGCAAAGTGCACCAACAAAGCGTTCATTGCGTATGTGGCGCCATGAGCTTTTGTATTAACTCTATTATATTAATACAACATCATTAATAAGGAAGGGAAGCTTATCAAATTTTACCGATGTGGGGTTATTTCCCATGCACTTCCTTCTATAATATTAATTAACAATTAATGTTATTTTGGGCTAACTTTGAATAATTAATTTATCATTCATTCTTAATTGATTTTGAGAAAATTAATAATCTAGATCTATCTACATGTTCATGTAGGTTTCAATTTTGAAGTCAATTTCAACTTTCATCGATGGATGACATCCTAATTTTTCATAAAACTGTATTGATCAAGGCCCAATATCCAACCGATAATATATGATCTTTCTTTATTGTTGATATAAATGGCCAACAAATATTAAATTTCTAGGCTCATTTGCTCAGATGCTATTGTAATATTATTTTTAGAAGCATTGATGTCTACCATTATTGTGGGCAATATTTTTTATCTAACATTTGAAAGACTATTTACTGGATCAAAGTTATGTATGTAGAGATAATTATAATATTGTAGTTTTACCTTCTTATAGTCTTATCAACCAATTAAAACGATGAAGAAATGAATTGAATTGAAATATTAGAAAGGTACCAAACATGCATAGCTGGTGCAAGTGGTTGCTACTATTTTTTTTTTTCATTGTAAATGAATTTTAAGTACATGTAATTATAAATTTTCTACATCAACATTGTATTATCACTCTAAATAGGCCAATGTTTTAAGTAGAGTGGCCAGTTACATTGATTCTAATTTGGAGTCTTTTCAATTTCTACTCATGTACCAAGTGTGCCATTGATTTGTTATTGACAGATTCATTAATTTGTTTTGTCTGTCTATGTAAAACCATGAAAAAAAAAAAGATTTTAATGTGTATCTATTGAAGAACTATATATGCAACATATTCAAAAACCTTCTCAATCGGCTAGATTCATAATTTTAGTCGACTCGATCAACTAGATTCATAGTTTACGTGGATTGGTAAGCCTTTGGTTGATTGGAATCACATTCACTCAATTTTTGGAACCATAAAATCATTTTGTCCAACCAACACCTCCATCTAGTCAATTGGATCATAATTTTAATTAACTAGCAAGCTTTAATTGGATGAAATCACATCAAGTTAAATTCTAGGAAAACTAGGAGTGTAATTGTACATATATGTAAATTCTTTAGGATCATCAAATACTTTTAATCAAAAGTATTTGACCACACTAAGATTAATCAAAATTTGCCAAATAGCATTACATACTTAGGGGGCACTAGATGTGCAACAATATTTATTTGACATGAATCTAAATTCTAAGAAAACTAAGAGTGTAATTGTACATATGTAAATTCTTTAGGATCATCAAACACTTTTAATCAAAAGTATTTGACCACAATAAAAGATTCAAAATTTGCCAAATAATATTACATACTTAGTAGAAGTGCAACAATATTCATTTGACATGAATCTAAATCCTTTAAAGTGAGTTTGGTTCAAGATTATCATTGATAAACTTGATTATGTAATTATCAGATAATTACATAATCAAGGTTGAGGAATAAAATATAATTTAATATTATTTGATTCAACTTATTTATTTAAAAATAAAATATAATCAGTTTAATATTGTTCAATTTATTTTTAAAATAAATTAAATTAAATTAATAATATTAATATTAATATAATAATTTGATAATATATATAATAAACAAATATAATTGATTTATAATTTTAAAATTTTAAACTATATATATATATATATATTAATGAGATAATTCGATTAGGATTTTAGAAAGTCTATTTAAACTACCCTATTTAAGTTAGGAGTTGATTGAAACAATTAACTAAAATTTTAATTAAAAATTTAAAGTTCATCTCTGCTCTGCCCTCTCCTCCCCTATGTTCTTCCTCCGCCGTCGCCTCCAATGTCGACCCACATTATGTGGGCCATCGTAGTAAAGAACCCTTGCACTAGTCGCCGCAAGGGCATGTTCGCTCCTTCCTCGCCCTTGATGCTCCTCTGTTCTCCCTTCATCGCCTCCTCTAGCGTCAGCTCCCATTCGGCAGACCACCACCAAGCGACCACATCAAATGACTCAACAGGCAAAAGGCACCGCCGGCAAAGAACCCATGCACTAGTCACGAGGTTGCATCCGCTCCTTCCTCAACCTCAACACTGACCTCCGCGCACAAAACAAGCCGCTTGCCCTAGCCAAACTCTACAAGCTCCTCACCACCATGGGTGTCGTCGAAGAGCCTCAGCTTCTTGCGAATAGGCTCAGAGGATAATTTTGAAAAAAAAATTATCTGTTAATCTCGAAATCAAGAAAAACCCCAAGCTTCCAATGTAATTGCATTTCGAATTGAATTTCTGGATTGCTGATGTGGGTTGACGTGTCGGTATGCAAGATTACTTCGAAATCATTTATTATCTAAACCAAATAAGATTTTTTTTTATAACCTTAGATGGGTAACCAAGATTATCAATGATAACTTCCAACCAAACACACCCTTAAAATTATCAAAAAAAAATTATCAAACATACTTGATAATCCTAGAGGGCTCAAAATATGGAAAAGAGAATATGGACACACTTAGGGGTACTAGAAGTGCAATAATGTTCATTTAGCAAAAAGTTAAAATTTTAGGATGATCAAACACTTTTAAACAAAAGTCTGATAATATTAAAGCGCTCAAAATTAAAAAGAAAGATATGGATAGGGGCTAAGGGAATATTAAGAGTGGCATTGTCCATTTGGCACAACCCAAAGACCTTTAGATTTATCAAGCACTGCCC
The DNA here is from genome assembly GCF_044706935.1 of Curcuma longa. Lineage (NCBI taxonomy): Eukaryota > Viridiplantae > Streptophyta > Magnoliopsida > Zingiberales > Zingiberaceae > Curcuma > Curcuma longa. The sequence continues at coordinate 2,181,944 of NC_133876.1, read as the reverse complement.
AGTCAAAGTGTCTGATGGTCATAAAAGGCTCAAAATATATATTAAAAAAAACCATGGAAAGGAACATTAGGAGCACAATTATAAGTATTTGACACGAATCCAAAGCCTTTAGAATCATCTAATACTTTTGGCCAGAAGTGTTTGATGAACCTAAAAATTCCACACCTTGAAAGAACAACACTACGAGTACAACGATGCTTAGTTGACATAAGTCCAAGGCCTTTAGGGTCTTTTTATTGATGACCTTAAAAGACCTTAAAAACCCAAAATATGGAAAAGAAAATTAACAATGAACAAATTCAAGAAACGAGTGCAGTGATTCCATTTAACATGAATCCATGCTCTTTAGGGTCGTCAATAACTATGAATAAAAGTGTAAACATGGATCGACCGCTAGAAGTGCAATAGTATCCATTTAGCATGAATTTAAACTTTTTTATTTATCAAATACGTTTAGATACAAAATGCTTTACATATAGAGACATAGTGCATTTTTTGGGTGATAAATGCAGAGAAAAAAAAACGAGAAGTAGAGAATTTCTGGGCATGTACTCTAATCTTAACCACAAAGAGCCACGCTTCCTTGATTTCAAATCATCCAAAAACCATGCTTCCATGACTCCAAATTCTCCCTAAGCAATA
>NC_133876.1:1864818-2181203 GCF_044706935.1 Curcuma longa | reverse complement strand
TATTAGGTTCTAGTTATATGTAAGTTTGATTTTTTATTTAATAAAAATTTATTTATATTCTTTTAATACATATCAAATCAATTATATAAAATAAATAAATTTAAATAAGTCTTTAAATTAAATTAATAATTTAAAATTCAATTTATTAATATTCATAATAATAATTATGAACTATCGATATGATAAATAAATTAAAAATAATAAAATAAATAAATAAAATTATATTATATTATTGAATTTAATAATTAATTAAATAAATTTATAATTATAAAATTTTTAAATAAGTTTGATATAGAGCTCAATAACATCTGATTTAAATGAATCAAATTTAAACCAAATTTAAATTTAAAAAAATAAAATTAAACTTCATAATTTTATGTTCGATTTAATTTGAGTTGATTATCTTCAAATAAATTTGAACATCAAATTCTATTTGACTTACTCGTTACGGCCCTATACAGAAGAATTCAAGTCTCCGGGGCAATGGTGCAACGGTAGGACATCCGGGTTGTAACTCAGGGACCCGCAGTTCGATCCCCAGCTACGGCGTATTTGTAGGAATTTTTCTCCAAATGGAGAACGCAATCAAAGGATGCTGGGCATCTGGATTGGCCGCCGTATGCGCTTCCCGGATTTACCCTGGTGGTCGATGGGAAACTTCTGTGGGATCGGACCGACCACCCCAGAGATGTGGCTACTGGAATTATCATTTTCTTTTTACACAAGAATTCAACTAAAAAGTCAATCAAAGCATCACAATTGTTCAGTTGGCCGCCCATATTATATTTAATTAAAATATAAAAAATTACATAAGATGAAGATTTGAATTCTTGACCATTGTACTAACTAAAAAATCAAGCTTGAATTATACAATTTAATGAAAATTTAAAAAGAGAAAAATAATTTGAGTGTTAAGAAAGATTTTAAAATTTTAAAAATATAACAGATGTTATGATTATTAGGACGCATTACATAATTTTTAAAACTTATATAATATGTTGTAGACATTCAACCGTATTTTAGTTATATATATATATAATAAAGAAAATGATATATTTTTTTTTTATAATTTAGATATCTGAGTCTTCAATTCAATTAATCTCAAAGGTAGACAATATTTTCTTTGTTTAGGAAAGTCTAAGGTTTGGTCCATATAGAGGAGGCAACCTATTCGACTCCACTCGATGCTCAAATCCACTCAGTGCCCAAATCCGACTCCGACTTCACAATTAGCTCAGTTCGATGCCTAACTCCGCGACTAGTTCGGTTCAGTGCCCAACTCTGTAATCCACCTAGCTCCGTGTTCGAGCTATGAGCTTTGAACTCGGCGTCAGATTGACTCCGTGACCTATTCGGTGCACAACCAGCTTAGCTCCCATCGACTCCATGATCTCCCAGATAGAAGTCGACTTCTCAGTCAGCTCAGTCTTATTGAGTTCGCACTCCCACCCAAAAAGCTCAACTCCATCATTCATATGGTCAAGTCGCCACTTGAGTGGGCACACATGAAACGATAAAGTACTCAACGGTATATCACCTACCCCATTAATACAGCATGATTAATACAACATGGTCTTGGACTGTACCAAACCTAGATGATGGGACCCTTAACTACCACAGTGATGGAACATTCTCCTTACCTTAAATGTGACATCCTCTTACAGTCAATGGGATGTTTCCTCTGATAACTCCATATAAATAACACGTTTCTTGGCAGGTTCATACATCCACCCACAATCAACATTTCTCCACTTCCTTCTTTAATTCTCCTTCTTCTCCATCATCGGCCAGGGAACTAACTTGAGTATCGAAATGGTTGCGCTAGAGCACACCCACTGGCCTCCGTTCTCAATCTCTTTCTTCTTCTCTCTGTAGCTTCGGAGGAGCACCATCCTCCCTCATCAGGTCGTAGATCCTGCGTGACTTCATCAACATAAAGGTCAGATATCTGGTGACTCATTTGGAAGCGATCTTAAGTAAGAATAACTATTTAGCCTAGCTTTATTTTAAAGAATTATAAAATATATTTTTGAGAATCAACTAAGTTTTCATCAAAACATGATTTAACATAGAAATCTTACTATCGAGCTCAATGTAAGGTTTTCTATACTGATTGGATGGTTATGATAAATAAGCATTAGGGGTGGGAAAAAATACCGAATTTTCGGTATACCGCACATACCATACCGATATTTACCGTCCATATCGAAAATTTCGGTATACCGAAAAATTCGGTACGGTATTATACCGTACCGAAATTTTCGGTATCGGTAACGGTACACAATTATTATTGTTCGGTATTTCGGTATAGCAACATTTTCGGATAATACCGTACCGAAATTATCAGTATACCAAAATTTTCAATATTTTCGGTGTAATATACTGAAAATTCGGTATTTCGGTATTTCGGTATACCGAAAATACCGAAATTCCGGTATACCGAATTTTCGGTATGGTAACGGTATAGATTTTTTTATGCCGAAATTTTCGGTACGGTATACGGTATCGTATACAAAATTCGGTATACCGTACCGAACCAGCCCTAATAAGCATCCAACCATATTTTGACTTAGATTAAAAATTATATTCATCTTATTGTACATTACATACCAAGATTAAGATGGTAGGCACTTGAAAAAATATATATTATTGCAAAAGATGGCACTCTCATCTAGAGTCCTTTCAGTACTATTTTAAATGATCTGAAAGAAAAGTAAATCATGAAGATTTCATCCTGACAATAGTCCATTATATAGTGAAACAATCATTGTCGACCGTGTGGGGCCGCTAAGGTGGCGGATCCACCTTTTGCAGAAGAGAAAGTGAAACAATCAATGAAATATTTTGTACCTGTTGAGAATATATTCTTGACTTTATTATGGTCATTTTCACGCAAGTACCAATTAGCTATTGTGGCATTTGTAAAGTGCATAATGATTTTATGTAGTTCAGTTATTATAATTGACTTAACGTAACGAAGTTGGATGGATGGTACTTTTCTACTAGAAGTTCATAATGAAGTGAACTCCAGGGTAATTAACAAAGGATGACTGAAGCATCAAGCATCAAGGCATTAGAAATTTCTAGTGAAGTGGAGTATGGAGTAGTTGCTAATTAGACAATTTGAGACTTGTAACAAGGTGGATTAAAAGGTGATTAAGGATAGCTTCAAGCATCCAAAAGGACTAAAAATTATTGACGAGCATTAGTGTTGCCAAATGGGTCGATCCGTGGTGGGATGAACCAATCCATCAAAGTCTCCTTCATCATATGACAAGGTGGGGCAGCCTATCATCTTGACAGACTGAGAAATCTTCAATTCAATCCATGAGCCCACTAAAAAATTAAAAATATATATAAGATTGAAAATTTTAAATTTGGATTGCAGATTAGGTTAGCCAAATCCACGAGCCTATTGAGTTTTCCATTTTAGTTTTAAGTTTTGGAATAAATTTTTTCTTTCAATCTATGGGTCAACTCAAGCCTGTCTCAGCCCGTAACCTGCATTGGGTCAACTAGCTTGGATCTGCATTTAAATGAGTTAATAAAATTTCAATTTAACTTACTTAAATTATTTGACGAGGTGAGTCACTCGACGAACCCAACTCAAATTGATAACTCTAATCAACATAATTTATAGCTAAACTAAGTCTCATAGCCTTATGTAGGTTTATAGGGTGTAACCCAAGTAAAGGCAAAATCTCTAAGAAATTAATTGGAGTGTTCAATTGACTACACAAAAAGTTGTTAGGACTCGTGCGAGCTAGAGGGGGTGATAGCTTCGATCGCTTCTCGTTTTGATGTTTCGTTGTCGTGCTGTTTGAATGCGTAGTGAAACCAAAACGTGACTCAACATATACAACTTTGAAATTTTATTTGATATCCATCTCCTTAAGGCTACTAATCCAAGGGTGTCCACTTTGAGATCGCTATCTTCACTATGAACTCCTCTTTTTCGGAAACTTTCAGACGCAAAGAAGCCTCTTACAAGTTGTTCTTATAAGAACATAATACAACAATAAGAAATAAGAATGTAAATACAGATGAAAACGAAAATAATTTTACAATGAAAATCTTGCTTTTCTTGCTCTTTTGTAGCATTGGTTTCTCTTGGTGATAGGAAATGCAACAGCACTTCATCTCCGAACCCTCAAAAATCGACGTCATCCCCTTTGCACAAAACCTCCTTTCTAAGGTTGACATCAAGCTAAAATTCGTCTACCAATCGATTGGTCTTACTCACCAATCGATTGTCATGTTGGATTCAACCGTTTAAACCTCAGAATGACTATTTTACTTTACCAATCGATTGCATCAATTGATCGGAAGCTCCCAGTCAAACCACCAATCGATTCTGAGGCATTCTGTTCACTAGCTAGGGTTGAGCAATCGATTACCCCAATGATTGATAACTACCAATTGATTGAACCAATTGATTTCAACACATATTGTTCGCTGGCCAATAAGTTGTTAATCAATTGCTCTAATCAATTGCATCAATTGATTGCTTAAAGTAGCAAACCCGAAATTCTGAGTTTAAGGTTTGTCAATCGATTGGTGAACCCTAATTTCAATCTTTTCAAGGTTGAATTCATGTATTGCTTGATATTCGATATGACCTCAACCTACCAAGTATTTCTCTACTCAACATCCAATCATTCGTGACCTGTTGGGACTTCCATTGCTTAGCATTCGATCAATTTTGACCTGTCAGAACTTTCTTTGTCCAACATTCAATCATCCATGACCTATTAGGACTTTTTGTTGTCCAATATCCAGTCAATTTTGACTTGTTAGGATTTTCATCATCACCAAGTATCTAGTCTTACATGATCCACTTGGACTTTCCATCTTGTGTCAAGTATTTGGTGCACCTTGACTCACTTGAACTTTTCTCTTACCAACTTCTCATTGAACTTCTGATTATCAAATGTCTGGTCTACCTTGATCCACTTGGACTTTCCTCTTCCTAACTTCTCCTTGGACTTTTGATCACTAAGTATGTGGTCAACTTTAACCCTGCTAGATTTTCCTCCTACAAATTTTCCATTATACTTCCAATCATTAAGTGTTTGGTCAACCTTAACCCACTTGAACTTTCCTCTTGCCAACTTTCCATTGGACTTCCGATCAATAAGTGTCCAATCAACCTTGACTCACTTGGACTTTCATCATGCATCCAACTTCCTGTTGGACTTTTGATCACTAAGTGTCCGGTCAACCTAGACTCACTTGAACTTTTTGTTGTCAACTTTCCATTGGACTTTCGATCACCAAGTATCCGATTAATCTTGATCCACTTAGACTTTCCTCTTGCTATCAAGTATCTAATCAATTTTAACCTATTTGACATCAAACATTGAAATCCAACTCAAATCCACTCGCGCTTGATCAACTTTATCAACTTTGATCTGAAGTCAATTGCACCAACAAAAGGTTCATAAAATAAAGTATTTCTTTATAAGTTCTAATTGACTAAATTCAGATCTAGTTAATTAGAAGGATGAGAAGTTGATTGGATAGGTTTCTCTAGTTGATTATCCAACTAATAGTTGGCTAAAGATTGATTATATTTGCCTAATTAATTGTGTGAAGGCAAGTAAAATATAATTATTAGGGATGATCCTATAAAATAAAAAGGTGGATCCATTGTCTCAACAGCCTCTTAGAGCCGACTCTATGGGTATAGAGTGAGGTAAATTTAAATACACAATTAAGACTTGCATGATAGAGTGAATTTCAAATTGTGAATTCCTATAAGATTCGATCTTATAGGATTTTGAGTTGTGTTAAATGAAGGATGTAGGTAGTGCCACACAAATATTTGCAGCAATAATTTTAAAGAATATTTTTATTTTTATTTCCAATGATTTGGATTTTTTATCATTATCATAATAATTGCCTTTTTATAGTGTCATCATTTTGGTAAAAAAAAATCAGAATAGTGACGGTCTGTTCAATCATAGCGAGTTCATTTATTTAGTTATAACACATGATTTCATTGAGTTATAACAAATGTTTTATTTATTTTAACTGCAATAAGTGCTACCATTTGATTAAAAAAAAACTTAACGAAACAAATGATAAATTCGAAACAAATGTCTTCGTTTGGTTGTAATAGTTGTTTTATTTAATTATAATAGGTACATGACAAAGATTACAATCAAATATCTTCGTTTGGTTGTAATTTGTTTTATTTAATTATAATAGGTACATATAATAATAATAAAAGAATATAAATGTTTTCAGGGATGAGTTAGCAAGTTTTGTAATAAAAAATTAATTAAAATGTAGCTTTTAGAATTTGATTATGTTTTTATTATTTCTAATAAATAATATTTAAAAATGAGTTTATAATAAAATTTATGTGCAAATAATATCAGTGTAGGTTATTAAAAAAAATTAACGTTGTATACCGTGCAGAGCCAAATTTTATAATGTTCAACTTAAGATACTCAAATTAAATATAGTCTAAAATAAATTAAATTATTAAAATAATTATTATTTAAAATTGACTTGATTTTTTTTCATAAATTTGAATTTTATTCAAGTTTAGTTTGAATTTGATTCGTTTAGATAAGATCAAGTTCTCAATTTAAACTCGTTTGAAAATTTATAATTTTAAGCTTATTTGATAGATTATTAAATTTAATAATATAAATTTATTTATTTTAAAAATTTATTTATTTATTTATTATATTATTGAGAATTTTATTTATGAACATTGCTCATAAATTTTATTGATGAATATCAATATTATTTACATGTGTATATATATATACAGAGGTGACATTCTGCGCGATCCCCTGTGCGACCCCTGTGTGCGACACAGCTGACCCCTCAGCTTCCAGCAGCTGTCGTCACGCCGTCCGATCACCATCGATCGTCGGACCAGGCCCGTTCGACGCACCACTTGTCGGCGCATCGGCCGATGTCGGATTCCGACCGGATTGTGGTTGGAATCCGGCATAACCGAAAACACGTCGGCAGTGGCACGTGGCGTTCCTGCGACTAGATTCCAGCCGCGATTTGGCCGAGAACGCCGCGTGCCACTGCCGACGTGTTCCGGCCAAATTACGCCGGATTCTGACCACAATCAGGTTGGAATCCGACACCGGCCGAAGCGTCGACGAGTGACGCGTCGATCGGGTCCGGTCCGGCGCCCACCGATGGTCGGGCGACGAGGCCGCAATGGTAGGAACAACGGCGGGTTAGGCGTAGAGAGCACTGTGCATTCCCACATTTGGACGACCATATCTGCACGATCACGCGTGATTGATGATGATTAGCTTGGCGCGCATGATTGCGCACCGGAATGGCGCGCATAATATCAATTATATATATATATATATATATTCAATTAGTTTAATAAGTTATTTAAGTTTATTTATTTAATTATTTTAATATATTAAATAAATTTTCATCAAATTGAATATCAATTTTATTTATTTATTTTTTACTTTACATGAGGTATTTAACATTTTCAATCGATTAATTTTAAAAATGATCGATTTGGTTCCACAAGAATTTTTACTAGACCACTATGATAAATTAAAAAGTAATGATAATAATCTAATTTTTCTATTGTGAAAAATTATAAATTTTAATTTATATTTTTATATATAATCGTGTGATCAACCACGGGAAAGAACGACAGATTTTATTTTATTTTTAAAAAAAAAAGAATAATTTGATTCGTTTATCCTCCTAAAAAATTTGATTTTTTTTTCAAGAGAAGGGCAACTCCCTATTTTTTTTATGTTCATTCTGCCTTATGACACGGTTGGTGTGGAATTGGACTGCGAGAGAAAGCCGGTGGACGAGGTCGCGAAATGGTCTCGTTGGTTGCTACTTCGCTGTCTCCTCAAATAGCCGGCTCTTCCGTTTCGGCGAATGTCACTTTGAGCTCGTTTCCTCGCTCTTCCTTGCGGGCACAGGTTGTTTTCCGCAATTTGCAATCTAGGGCGAGCTCTGGATCCCTTTTTCGACGCCACTGCTCCGAGAACAACCACAACCACGGAGATGAACTGTTCGACGTAAGGCCCGCGCTTGGCTTCTTTCCCTTTTTGTTTTTTTTTTGCTTCTTTTTTTGTATCCAACAATGGAGAGGTTCAGATGGAATCGTGTACAGCAGGCGTTCTCAGTGCTTCCGTCAAGCATACCATGGGACAATGGGGACGTATGGTCAACATTCGCAGCTTATTTCTTCATCTTGCACGTACCTTTGAGCTTTGGAGGACTCTCAATCGTTGCCAGTATCCTTCACGAGCCTGACCTAGATCCCCTCACCATGGTGAGTGAGCTTATTTCCGGTTAACAATTCTTTTTGATGATTGTTGAACATGTTCGCTTCATTCAATTTAAAAAGACGACCTTTCTTGATTGAGCAACTACTACACAATTGCAGGTCGTCTCCCTAAGCACGCTGCAAGTTATAGAATATGCTGGAGCTTTGACTCTGTTGTATTACAACGCAAAGAGAAAATCCAACCTTTGGAGTTTCTTCCTAGGAAAAAACTCCCTGGAAGAAAGAAGTTGGGTTACAGCATCTGCAGTGGGCATTGGATCTTTGATAGGGATGATGTTTCTCACATCTATTGTTGCTGATATGCTGTTTGGGCCTAAGGTCAGTTAGTCTACTTAAATGTAATTTCAAGAAGAAAATCTATTTATTTCGCAGGACCTTAATTTTTCTTTTTTGCATGTGTGTGGGAAATGCTTTTTCCTCTAATGGAATCAATAGTTGATACAATCAAAAGATGGAAACATGTACTGTTAATTCACTCAAGTAGTTGTTCTTACAACTCTTTACAGGATAAATCTCCTCGATATCAATATTATACGCTGAAAAAAGATCGCTCATGATAGTCTGGCAAGATTTTTGCATGACTAAATGTTTTCCCCTAGTTAATAAAGTGTTCTTTGGTTGAATGTTGTATGCAGTGACATAGATTCCTCTGAACAGTATGGAGCGGTTTGTTCTTTTGTTAAAATAAATTGTCCGCTGTCATTTTTTTTCAAGAAGTATAGACAATTGATTTTTCTGTTTGAGTGACTTTTTAAGTCAAAATGTATGTCTCACACCTGATTATCTAGAATATGTTCTTAATTATTTGAAATCTTCCATTTTTGAAGAATCAAGTAACTTCTGTCTTCATCTTCGTATAGGTATAAAAGAACTAATGTTCTAGGATCAAAACTATTGTTATTGCAGTCATGAATGTCATAGAGATTGATGGTTTTAAATCTCAAAAGGTACCATGGTTAAAAATCTTGTTCACGAGCTGGGGTTTCAGTCCCTAGTCGGAATAAGCCAGTTTTGTGACGTTTTGGTAGTGGATGCCATTTGTTCCAATGAGGAGGAAGAGGAGGAGAGAGAAGAAAAGGAGGGGGAAGAAGTGGAAGAGAGGTAGAGGAGGTCATAAATTATAAAATTTTTAAATAAATTTAATGTGAGAGTTTGATAATATTTAAATAAATTAAATTTAAATTTAAAAAAAATAATTTTTTATTTTATTTATTATATTATTAATAATTTTATTATTTAATATGATTTATAAATTTTATTTGTGAATATCATTCATCAATATTGTTCATTCTGCCTTGGCACGGTTGGTGTGGAATTGGACTGCGAGAGAAAGCCGGTGGACGAGGTCGCGAAATGGTCTCGTTGGTTGCTACTTCGCTGTCTCCTCAAATAGTCGGCTCTTCCGTTTCGGCGAATATCACTTTGAGCTCGTTTCCTCGCTCTTCCTTGCGGGCACAGGTTGTTTTCCGCCATTTGCAATCTAGGGCGAGCTCTGGATCCCTTTTGCGACGCCACTGCTCCGAGAACAACCACGGAGATGAACTGTTCGACGTAAGGCCCGCGCTTGGCTTCTTACCCTTTTTGTTTTTGTTTTTGCTTCTTTTTTGTATCCAACAATGGAGAGGTTCAGATGGAATCGTGTACAGCAGGCGTTCTCAGTGCTTCCGTCAAGCATACCATGGGACAATGGGGACGTATGGTCAACATTCGCAGCTTATTTCTTCATCTTGCACGTACCTTTGAGCTTTGGAGGACTCTCAATCGTTGCCAGTATCCTTCACGAGCCTGACCTAGATCCCCTCACCATGGTGAGTGAGCTTATTTCCGGTTAACAATTCTTTTTGATGATTGTTGAACATGTTCGCTTCTTTCAATTTAAAAAACGACCTTTCTTGATTGAGCAACTACTACACAATTGCAGGTCGTCTCCCTAAGCACGCTGCAAGTTATAGAATATGCTGGAGCTTTGACTCTGTTGTATTACAACGCAAAGAGAAAATCCAACATTTGCAGTTTCTTCCTAGGAAAAAGCTCCCTGGAAGAAAGAAGCTGGGTTACAGCATCTGCAGTGGGCATTGGATCTTTGATAGGGATGATGTTTCTCACATCTATTGTTGCTGATATGCTGCTTGGGCCTAAGGTCAGTTGGTCTAAAATGTAATTTCTGGAAGAACATCTATTTATCTCGTAGGACCTTGATTTTTATTTTTTGCATGTGTGTGGGAATTGCTTTTTCCTCCAATGGAATCAATAGCTGATATAATCAAAAGATGGAGAATTGTACTGTTAATTCACTCAAGTAGTTGTTCTTATAACTCTTTACAGGACAAATCTCCTCCATATCAATATTTTATGCCGAAAATTACCCCCCATCTAGAAAAATGATCGCTCATGATAGTCGGCAAGATTTTTTGCATGACTAAATGTTTTCCCCTAGTTAATACAGTGTTCTGTGGTTGAATGTTGTATGCCGTGACATAGATTCCTCTGAACAGTATGGAGTGGTTGTTCTTTTGTGAAAATAAATTGTCCGTTGTCATTTTTTTTCAAGAAGTATAGACAATTGATTCTCCTGTTTGAGTGACTTTTTTAAAGTCAAAATATATGTCTCACACCTGATTATCTACAATATGCTACTTATTAATTATTTGAAATCTTCCATTGTTGAAGAATCAAGTAACTTCTTTCTTCATCTTCTTATTGGTATCAAAGAACTAATGTTCTAGGATCAAAACTATTGTTATTGCATTCATGAATGCCATAGAGATTGATGGTTTTAAATCCGAAAAGGTACCATGGTTAAAAATCTTGTTCACGAGTGGGGGTTTCGGTCCTTAGCCGAAATAAGCCAGTTTTGTGTCGCTTTGGTAGTGGATGCCATTTGTTCCAATGAGGAGGAAGAGGAGGAAGAGGAGGAGAGAGAAGAAAAGGAGGAGGAAGGCACTACAAAATAAACCATAATTAGTGACCGAAATTTGGGTTGTTAATCGATCGTTAATTGGACTTAGTGATCACTTAGCGCCTGAATTATTTGGTTGCAATAATTTTGATCGCCAACTGACTTTAGCGAAACCGGCCCGGCAGGATGCCGGGCCGGTTAAGGTTCAAGGCTGCTTGAACCGGCGGTTCAACCGCCGGTTAACCGGCGGTTTGAACCGCCGGTTCAAGTTTTTTAATTTTTTTTTTTGGGTAGCCGTTGGAACCGTAGCCATTGAACCGAAACCGGCGGTTCGGAGCCGTTGGAGGCTTTTTTTCTTTTTTTTTTTGATTTTTTTTTCAACGGATGAGATCATTTGACCGTTTTTTGATCAATGGCTATGATTTAGTGTCCGTTATGATCCAAATTCTATAAATAGGGAGCTCATTTCATCATTTTTCACACACTTCTCTACTCTCTAACTCTCATTCTCAACTTCGTAAGTTCGCGTTCTTTCGTTTCCGAGCTCCGACTCCATCTTTCGACTACAATGGAAGGAGGCCGCGGTGGAAGTTCTTCACATCGATCTCGGAGGGGGAAAGAAATAGCGCACGAGGATCCCATCATCCAATCCACCGACGATGAGATCGAGGCCCAACACCTTCCGACGCCCGAAACACAAGGAAGTAATGATGCAATTACTTCTAAGGTTCGGGAACCTCCTCCTCTTAAATCTACTATTTTTACAAAACATTTTGAGAAAGTCACTCTTCCATCGGGAGAAATGCGTGCAAAATGCAAGCATTGTAATGCTTCCTACAAATTCCAAGCCGGCGGCGGCTATGGGTCGTTAAAACGACATGTAGAAACGAAGCACCCGACAGAATATGGACTTGACTTATCTCAAACATAATTATCTAGATTTTCTACCGGTAGTAGTACTGATTCTGGTTTATTTTTATATTCTGATAATAAATTAAGAGAATCATTAGCTAAATTTGTTTCCGTAGAACATTTGTCTTTTAGTTTTGGATCTAAATGCACATTTGAAGATTTTTGTAAAGAATCTCTTAATCCTAGTGCTAAACGTGTTCCTAGGACTACACTTACCCGTACAATTAAAAAATTAGTAAAACAAGGAAAAAAGAATTTAATTGATGAATTTAGTAAATTAAATAATAAAGTTTCTTTATGTGCCGATATTTGGAGCGATCATTGGCAAACTCATTCCTATATGGGTGTGACTTGCCATTGGATTGATAGCTCTTGGATCCTCCAAAAACGGTTGATAGCTTATAGAGTTTTTGATGAATCACATACTGCTCATAACATTGCACAATTATTATGTTTAATTTTAGAAGAATATGGATTAACTCATAAAATATTTTCAATATCATTAGATAATGCTAGTTCTAATACCGCTTCTATAGATGAATTAAAATTTGTTTGTCAACCTGTTATTGGTGGTTTATTTTTTCATATTCGTTGTGTTTGCCATGTTTTAAATTTATGTGTTCAAGATGGATTAAGACTTTTAGAAAATTATATTAAACCAATTAGAATTGCAATTTCTTATTTATGGTCTCATCCATCTATGATGAAACAATGGGGTAGATTTTGTAGAGCTAATGGAATGAGACCTAAAAAATTTCCACGTGATGTACCAACACGTTGGAATTCTACATATCAATTATTACAAGATTCATTTCAATATAAAGATTTATTATGTTTATTTTTTACAGAAAATAGTAATACTAATATATATTTATTTTCACAACAATGGAATATTTGTAGTAGTATTTGTGAAATTTTAAAAGTTTTTAATGATGCAACCGAACAACTTTCCGGTGTTTATTATCCTACTGCTCATTTAGTTTTAGTGAATTTTTGTAGTATAGTATTAATTTTAAATGAACATATTAATAATGAAGCTTTAACTTCTTGTATAGTAGCTATGAAAACAAAATGGGAAAAATATTTTTATTTAATTCCTGAAATTTATTTAGTTGCATTTGCTTTAGATCCTAGATTTAAATTAGAAGTTTTACAAGAAATGCTAACTTTATATTATGACGCTTTAATTCCTGTTAAAGATTCTTCTTCTCCTAATCCCGCTAATATTATATATATTATTAGAAATTATTTATCTGATATTTATAATCAATATTATGTTAAATATGGAACACAAACTAATATTTCTGAAACACAACAACAAACTACTAATGTTAATTTAAAACTTTCAAAAGCACAACTTTTATTAAAAGAACGGACGAAACGTCCACGAGGATCCTCAAGTTCCACACAGGAACTTGAGAATTATTTTACCACTTCTTTTGATTTTAATGAAGCAGACAGCGAAGATTTCGATATTTTGAAGTGGTGGTCACAGAAGGCTTCAGGTTTTCCCGTTCTCTCGGTAATTGCCAAAGAAATTTTAGCATGTCCAGTGTCAACTGTTGCTGTGGAGCAGACATTCAGTGCCGGCGGCAACATATTAGATGAACGACGATCAACTATGTCTCCCGACTCATTGGAAGCCCAAGCATTACTCGACGATTGGACCAGAGCCGAGAAGAGAATCCAAGGAATGCAACTTTCAGAAGACGAAGCCGAAGAATTTGATACGGAAGGAACGAATACGACGGGAGGAACGGGAGGAAATGGAAGTGAGTGAATGAGTGATGTAAAAGGGTAAAAATGTAAAAGAACTACGTGGGCTTTGATTCCCCTATACCCTAAGGGGATACGTAGGCAACTTAATAAGTGCAAGCCCTTTTTTCAATAAATTTTAAATTTAATAAATTTTAAATTTTAATTTTTTTAATATAATAATCTCGAACCGTCGCGAACCGTGGCGAACCGAACCGTGAACCGGCGGTTCCGAACCGTGAACCGTAACCGTCTTGGGCGGTTAAGGTTAAGGGTCGACCTGCCATGAACCGTCGAACCGGCGGTTCCGAACCGTCGAACCGTCGGTTCCGAACCGTGGTCGGGTCTTATATCAATGAGATTACAACAAATAATAAAATTTAAATAGACGCCCCTTGTTAATTATTATGTATTAAAAGGATCTTTCATCTCATCTTCATTATTTTATTTTCTAAAATTATTTTTATTTTTTATATTGTTATAACAACTATAAGACCATGGCTGCTACTCAATAATTATAATAGTTGTCACAGATAAAAATCATAATTACTACAATATAATAATAATTAGTATTAATCAGAAATAAATTATCTATAATTGTAGTAGCATGATTATCTATATTAACCAATTCATCTCTAATGTAACATGATGTTGATCTATATTAATCAATATTGATAAATGTTAATAAAAAATGAAAATGTATTATATTATAAAAGTTATGAATTGTAGATGCTATACTATAATATTATTAGTATTGATTCAGAATTATTATTATAACATAATATTGATTAATATTAATTAATGAGATGAGTATCTATATTATTTTCTATAACATTATTTATAAAGTACAATTGTGAATATTTTGAGTATCATTTATAATTACTATAATATACAATATAGTTTATTAGTATTAATAAAGTTAAAATGTCCATAGTATAATAATTATGAACTAGTAATTACTATAATAATATTAAAAATAAAAATAATTTTAAAAAATAAAATATAACAGGACAGGATGGGATATTTTTTAATAATAAATGAAAAAGGAGGATTCCAATAAAAAGGAATTCTTCCCTTTTGATTTTTGTTTTAAAAAATTTGACACTAAAAAAATGTCGAGATCTACAAAAGCCTTTTTTTTAATATTACAATGATTATTAATTAACCCCTCTTTAGATTACTAGTTTATGAAATGATCACGTGCCAACCGCCTAAGCAAGTGCTACAGCGTTTTTTCAAGGCATTATTTTTGGATTAACATTTTAATTACTGTCAGAATATAATGGTGTGTTAATAAAACCATAAAAATCTAGGGCTTAAATGAAATTTTCTCTATTTCCTCTGGCGGTTTACAAGAAGATTCCATTCACACTTAATTATATACGAATAAAAAAAAATCATAACGAACCTTCCTTTATGAGTTTATTATCAAATCCAGGCCTTGGAAGGCGACGCTGCTACTGCCTTCTTCAGTTCATTCTCCACCTCGCTCGGTTTCGCTCTCCCACTCCCCGAGATGCTCTCCGGCGGCGGCGCAGATCTCCCCGCTTCCCGCCTCCAAATCGAGATCCATGACGACGACCTCTGCTCCAGGCTCCTCTCCAAGCACGACTCCGCCGGAAACCCTTCCTTCCGAGTTCTCTACTACGGCGTCGCCTCCGGGGCCGTCCCCTTCCTATGGGAGTCCCAGCCCGGAACCCCCAAGCACACCAGCTCCGCCGCCGCCCTCCCTCCCCTCACTCCTCCCCCTTCCTACTTCAACCGCACCGGGAGCAAGCCCGTAGACGAGAAGCCCTCCAAGTCCCGATTCATCCACGCCGTGCTCCCCAAGCTCAGCTTCCGCAAGGTCCACATTTCTCCCTCCTCCTCCCTATCCCCCTCACATTCTTCCGCGGGACGCTCTAGCAATGCTAGGACGCCGCCCTATTTCTCGCACCAGGACTCCGACGACGAGAACGGTGTGCCACCCTTCTCGAACCTGTGCTTCTCTATCCGCGGCCGCCGCCCCGACGTCCCGGTGAAGAATGCCTTGCTCGCGATGGTCAGGCGTGGATCTACCCGCGGCGGTGTCCACTAGAGTTGGCGGTCGGAGATCAACAGCTCTTACAAGATTTGGGGGAAAGAAAAGGCATCTCTTGGCTCTCATCTGCCAAAGAAGAGAAATTGTGAGTGTAATAGTGATAATGGGCTGTTTGTGAAACTATTTAAGAATAAAATCAGATTTTGATGGTCTGCGTTTCATAACTCGCTGTCTCGTCTCCTTTTGTGAAGTTTTGATCTTTGTCCTTGTCTCTGCTATCGCTATCTCCCTCTAGTTGCATGTAAGTTCATGATGACAAATGGAGTTTGGTTTTAATGGAAGCTTCAAGGTCGTATCTTCGAAGAACAAGGATACAAGAACATGAACCATAAAAAGAGAAAAAAGGACTCAAGAGTCAAAGACAGATCCAAGAAACATGATAAGATGGCTGCAGCTTCCACCTAACATGGTTGATGTTCTACAATCTCTGTAGTGACACCATGTGAGCATCCATGCGCAATTGGGGGGACCTAGAAAATAGGTTTCAAGTACATTATAATTCAAGGGGAAAGCAACTTGTAAGATCTCATTATTTTACTTGCAAGTCAAAGTTTCACAGTCAATTGTTTATTCAAGTAAAAGAATCAGTTAAAGCAGAGAAACCAAACTTAAGAACAAGTAGTCATGAATGAATCACTCAGAAAAACCATGATTCAAGAGGATGAGTTTGATCCCACATCAAATCATCTCACAGATGATGCAACTCCCACAACAAGCATGTTGACTGATGCCATTATCATCGACTCCCACTACATGATCAAAAGAGACTCTTTCAGTGTGGATGGATTGTGTTGCCGCGTCTGGTTTTGTTCTGCTCCTGATCATGACTGGAATGTGATGATTCGAATCGGAATCGCCATGGGAGGAAGAACAGCGAGGAGAGGGAGCTCTCCAGTTGCTCTATCCTTACTGTTTACGACTGAGAGTAGTGGGCGATCGTGGCCGTTCATGTAAAGGGCTCACTGTAACGAACGGTCAAGGACATCTTGTACATCATCAAGGAGGTTTAATGTGACTCGCCGGACTTCATACGAAACGAGAGCGAAAGCCGCTTGATCGGTCAATTTGTCTCGCTCTTGCGATTGTGGCGATGTTTTCCGGCGATATCCCCCCTAATCAAACTATTTACATCCACAATCTGAATGAGAAGGTCAAGAAAGAAGGTTGGTTCAATTGTCGTGCATCGACAACGTATTAGTTCTTCGGTTTAGGGTTTTTTTTTTTGCTGGTGGAAGTTTTTCTTGTTTTTTTTTTTGAGATAATACCTTCTCAGTGAGCATATGGAAGTATATACTTTGGCTTTTAGAAAAATTACCTGCAGTTCATACTTAAAGCATTTGTAAGAACTTTTATCTCTTTCATACTTGAGCGCTTTCGTGCTCTTAGGCAAAGACAGATTTTTTGAAAATACAGTCCCTAAAAGCTCTTTGTTACCTTTTGCAAAGAAGGAGATATGTTATGGTAAAGGATTTGGCTGCCATCTATATTCATTGAAGATGGTCCTGAAATTCTTCATTTTTGGGAAACAGGACTCTGTTGTGCCTTATTAATATCTGATCTAAATTGCAGCATGTGTTGGCCTTTTCTATGTTTTTTGAAAAGATTAGTATTTCATATCTGTTAAGGAATAAAGTTGAATCTAGAATTTTTAGTCTGCTCATTGAAGAAAGTAATGAAGGAAAAGTTGGGTATGAATATATTATAGTTGTAGTGTACTTTTTCACCAGGAATTTAATTGTATTTAATTGGTAGGCTTGAGGAACCAAAATGACATGCCATGGATAGAATAGGTAGGCAGATCTGTAGTTTGTCAGTCATATGTATACTAACTGTGTTTCACAGATCTGTTCAGTTGTGATGCTATGGATGAATGTATACACTAACTTGATATTTTCTGTATTCATTTCCTGTATCAGGTAATTTCATAAGAAAATATAAGAATTAAAATCAAACAAAACTTCTAGTTCATAGGTGCAACTCCATTGCCTGGATTTGTGAATTTGGGAGTAATAAGGAATTTAATTCCATTCTTCCTTACTGGATTATCCTGGTTTTCTATGGTACAGAATTGAAACGGTCTCTCTTTGCTTTATTTTCACAATATGGAAGAATTTTGGATGTTGTGGCCTTGAAAACACCAAAGCTTAGAGGCCAGGCGTGGGTGGTCTTTGCAGAAGTTACAGCTGCTAGTAATGCAGTACCACAAATGCAAAGATTCCCATTCTATGATAAACCAATGGTGAGTTTTTGGAAATTTATGTTGCTATTTTTGTTTCCAAAGCAGGAATATATACTCTCTTAGATAAGAGAATACTTGGTGATATTATCATGTTGGTGATTTAATTGTGTACTAGTCTTGTTTGGTACTGTCATGTACATTTTATAAATTAAGAATTGGGTTGATTGCTGAATCTATCAGGCATGTTGTAATAAATCTATCACATACTTTATGTGTGTTAACAAATCTATCATGAACTATTAAAATTAAAAAATATATATATCACATACTTTATTTAAATGTAACAAATTTATCATACCACATCACCTTTCATGTCGCCTCCTCATTGCACACGGTACCTCTTCCTTGCTATTCATCTTTGTCTTCGACACCCCAACTCACCTTCGTCATTGTCACCTTGATGCAGGAGCATCTAAAGATTTTTATTATTAATTTTGATAAATTTTATTTTTTTAGAGTTTTTGGTATTTAGAGTAGTTTTGAAAAGTTCTATTTTTTATTTTAAGATTTTTTAAATCCATTTAGGATTTTTAGGATTGAGTCTATTAAAATTTTTTCCTTTTTATTAGGAATCTTTTTTTTAGAGTTTGTTAAGAAATTTTCCTTTTTTATGAGGAATCTTTCTTTTAGAGTTTGTTAAGAAATTTTTCTTTTTATGAGGAATCTTTCTTAGAGTTTGAGTCTATATAAACATCTTGTAAGTTGATGTTTAGGGGAGTTTGATTGTTAATAAAATTTCCTTTTTGGCAAAACCCTAGAAACGGCGCCGTCGGCGGCTTTCTACCTCGTTTTCCAAAGTTCTCGATCTTGATCCCTTCTCAATCCTCCTCCAATCTTCCGCCTTCGAAATAATCGCTATTTCGTCCGGCGTCAGTTGGTATCAGAGCACATCGGATCCGATGGAGGGCCGTCGTGGTCGTGGACGTGGCGGTCGTGGCCGCATTCATCAGGTTCCGATAGAGGAAGTTTCGGTTTAATAATAATTTCGACAATGCCGTTTATTTCCCTATCTCTTGTTATTCTTTCGAATTAACAGGTTTTAGAAGATTGTTTCCGACGTTCACAGTCGAACCTACGGATTCAATATTGCCCCCGGGATAATCGCTATCCCGTCCGGCGTCACACCTTGATAGTATTAGTCCCTCCCTGGAGCTCACACGTTGATCAACACTCGTCCCCACTGGCAACTCGTAGTTGAGCACCTTGCACGCCTCTCTTGGCCACCCACAGGGCCAAGCAAGGCAGTGTCAATATAGCCTCATGGATCTTTTTTGTCACCATCTTCTTAATGAAGTTTTTTGATTCCATACAGTGACACTCTTCACCTCTACATCTTGTAGTTGTCATAGATTGAAGAAGCTAGAAGAATAACCGCATGATAAACCAAACTGTGCAAGAACTTAGAGCCTAAAATAGGAATCGAGAAACCACTTGCAACCTTCATTAATCATTCTCCCATGTGTTTCTTCTTCCTCCTTTTGGTCACACCTCCATGTTTGGGTTTTTCTATCAAGGTTTCCTCTAGATCATACCAGTCATTTCATCTAAATTGGATCACACAACAGTAATATGAATGACCAAATCCTTTCATTAGAGTAGAATGCAACATTGGTAATGATTAATAGAGATTTCATTGTAGAAAACGCAGAGGATGATGGTAT
The DNA here is from genome assembly GCF_044706935.1 of Curcuma longa. NCBI lineage: Eukaryota > Viridiplantae > Streptophyta > Magnoliopsida > Zingiberales > Zingiberaceae > Curcuma > Curcuma longa. Next base: position 2,161,349 of record NC_133876.1, on the reverse strand, counting down.
GAGGAGTATGGACTCTTGACAGGGAGGTTGCTCGCAGAAGGAGTGGTTATGAGGATTGCAGAAGAGGAAGTTGACAAGCTAGCCAAAAAATCAGTTTGTTGTTAAATATTTTTCCCTTCAAGATCATTTTCTATTTCAAATTCATGTTTATTTATTCTTTAAATAAAAAATGTCAATGTTTGGTTTTAATAGAGTAGAAGAGTTGGAAGCAAGCTGGCTGACAAGAACAACTATTGAAGAAGAGCTAAAAAGAGTCTGAAGCATGCTTTGAAGAAAGGATAAATTGATGATTAGATAAGTTGACCCATCTAATTAGTGATTTCTAAATAAAAAGAGTCTTCAAGGCTAATAACTGATTGACAGATTTCTAAACGCTTGATAAATTCATTATGCTTTAACAAAGAATGTGATAAATAAGTTAATTTTAAATGTTTGTGATAGATCTGTTAAAACAGCAAAGTTCGTGATATATTCAGCAATTAGCCTTGAAGAATTTGATTAATAGATATTCACTAATGTATTTGGTGCAGAGAATACAATATGCTAAATCAAAATCTGATTGTGTTGCAAAAGAGGATGGAACATTTGTTCCAAGAGAAAAGAAGAAGAAGCAAGAGGAAAAAGGTAGACCCCCTCTCTTTAGTTATTGTGAAAATTTGATGCCTTGTGGAGTGGGGACTATGCATTGCAGACCTAATATAACTCTTTCTTAGGTTCTTATTGACAATGTAACTTATTTAGCATGTAAAAGTGTGGCATGTTGTTAATGATAAATAAAGAGTGAGACTATCAATGAGGGAACAGGAGGTGAGAAAATGAGTGTGATGTCAATAAGAATTTAAAATCTTCATTATAGATTATCAAAGATCATCATGTTTGATGATATCTTTGGTGCCATGTGAAGCATCAAAAGAACTGGTCTGCGACAGACATGATCAACTGGGCAACAAGGTTGATATGTAACACAGACTTGATTCATCAGATTTATGATAGATAACTAAGTTTTTAGACTGACAGAACTTGAATATCCAGAAACAAGTTGATAAAAGATATCTATATATCTGAGGTTTGACAATCTCAATCTTGTTGATTGATATATTAAGCAATGAACAGTAAATGATGATTTGTAAGCCCCAGTTGAATGTTCCCTATGGGTGAATTGATCAGATTGTGTAGGAACAACTCCGGTGCTCTTTTTGTTCCAAACCTTCTGGAAGAGGTCTTTAGGATAGCGACTATCATGCATGATGGTTGGCCTTTGGTTACGGATGAGTCCTGCTTTGATTATTAAAGCGGTCGCTAGGTATGCTGGATTTGCTCAGATGAGATCCAAAGCAAAGTTCAAAAAAATTAAGGATGAGAGAGAAGCCAAGGCTCAATGTATTAAATATGCCTTGGGGAGTGTTCACCTTGTTGGCCTTTGTTAAGGGGCACAGATCTCGTGCCTATTGGATGTTATATCTTTGCTAAATGAAGATTATTAGATGATCCTAGCCTCATCAAAGCTATGGTGATTCAAAGTGTAGTCTCTCATTGATAGGGAAGACAAGTTCCCATTTAATTAGGTATCCGTAGGTACCAAAATTAAATGGATCTAATTTTGGGTATCTGTTTATCATGATGGACTGAGTTTGGGTGTTAATATATTGGTTACTGATAGTTGGATGTGTTTAGGTACTTGCAAGTACCCACAAATAGAAATACATATAATATTTATTTATTTGAATTGTTAATGGTAATTTTTAATGTATAAATTGTTAATATGTGATAATATTTGTCATATTAAAATTATACATGTTATTTATGGACATTATTGAATGTTGTTAGTATTATTAATAACTTATATTAGTCTTTCATTTTATTAATTGTGTTTATGATATTTGATGTCTAGGTAACTACCTACTCATTTTATGGCGGGTTTGGATATCTAGCATGCCCATTTAGTTAAATAGGTGGACATGAGTTTCAATTTTATGATTTAGTGAGAGAATTTCATAGGTCGTGTACTCGATTAGTTAAATAGCTGTAGGTTCAGTTAGTGAAGTACATTGTGGCTACCTGACCCATTGCCATCTCTACTTATTGATTTTTATATAGCTGGAATTTATTTGCATAATTTTCGTGAATTAAAAAGTATGAGCATTTGAAAATTTTCCCAAGGTTTAAAGTTTATATATGATCACTTGATAGAATTCTTGGTTACATAGTTGCCACCAGATCTCACTTGACATCCAAGTGTTGTAACTCCTTGTAGTTATGGTTTCATCCCTGATATGGTAGCTTAAAACTATTCTTCTCTTCTTTAGCCCTATTATGGGCATCTAGTATTCTAAGGACACTGGCCCTGCATAGTTGGGGCACTATGTTCATATGTTGCATGTCTAATAAATTAAAGCTTGCCACCTAGTAAAATTTTTTATTTACTAAATATTTTAATGATTATTGTTTTTCAAGATTCATCTTCGTTGGAAATCTTTCTGATAGTATTATTAGTTTTGCATCATGAACATGATGTATCATTTCATTCTTTTTCATTAGCTGCTGAAGAGCAACGTCGAGCTGAGGAGGCACAACAATCTGCTCAAACTAATGGAGGGATGCCTGTAAGTTCAATTTTATTAATAAAATTCAATTTCCTTTTTTTAAATACTGTTTATTTTCACCACCACCACAACAACAACAAAAAAACATATAGGAAAAGCATGTACCTTAGGAATATATTGTTAAGTTTTGTAATTCTTTTACTTGCTATATGGTAATCTGATCTTTGTCATATGACTATACTTTGCTACTCCTAGCTGTTTCTTAGTCTGCATTGTACACGCGATGACCAAGACCTGTGGACTGTGTCTTTAAGATTGTGATCGCTAATGTATCCCATCACCATGAATTTGGTGCATTTAGCAGGTAAGTATTCCCACTTTCTTAACATAACTAATCCATTCAACCAGATTTTATAGACGAAATTAGATTCCCTAGACTCCTCTTTAAGGCATGAAATCAAACTAAAAAATAACAGAAAAAAAATCACTCACCACTATATCTGTAAGAACAAAAGAAAATTATTATCACAGAAGTATATGGGATGGATAAGCTTTATGTGATCTTCTTTCTTGCTTGATACAGAAACTTTTACTAGACAATTCTAGAAATCAGAGAAAAAAGGAAGCTGGTACAACCTAAATTGTTCGATATATATGTTCACAAGAAGAAATGCATATAAAGACTTGAAGTGAAGTGTAAAGTTAATCAGCGTTGAAGACTGAAATATTAAAGTGATTTGATGGAAAGTCAAAATTTAATCTGTCTTTCGTATAGGCAATAATCTATTTCTATTACTTGGATGACCATATTTTATATAATTTTTGTTCAATTTTATTATTTCTATTAGCCATCCACATGAGTGAAAGTTGCTTTCCTGCTTCTTATTGCCGCAGAGTTAACATGAGCTTGTCACTCTGTAATTGTTGTCATGCACTTTGATCTCCTTTATGTTGACAATTAAAAGAGACATGTTTCCTTTATGTTTGCATTTTGATTTGTAAGCAGTTATTCTATCAATCAAATTAAACTGCTAATTCATATTCTATTTGCATTTTATTTCATCACTAAGAATATCTGTTCTCTTCCTTACCAATTCCATTCTTAAACAAGGGAAATCCTCCTTTTCTCTCTTCTCTCTCATTGTTCTTTCTTCCAAACTGGCATGCTCTAAAGTGATAACACGTAACACCAAGTTGAGATATCATGATTGACTAAATTGTTCTCTTTTTATGGATGTTTGTATTGTCAAAATCACATTACTAACCACAATAGGGGCAACCACTCTTTAGTATGGATCTTATTACTGAAATATAAAATGGCTTACTTTATTGTGCATGTTTTTTTTTTCTATTTCTGAATCCATCTTTCATCTTAAAAAAAGCTTCTGTGCATAATGGCAGCACATCTTGCACCCATTAAAATTTGAAAGCATTCTTCTGAATTTAGCTTTCCGAATCTTGAGGGATGTTCACCACGGGCAGTTCACTTTCTAAACGATATTTATCTTATTGTTGCAGTCTTCTCAAGTTCCCCGTCAAGCCAAGCCCGGTTCTCAGGAGCCAGCTGCTGCTCCAAACAACATCCTTTTCATCCAGAATTTGCCACACGAAACAGCAAAGATGGTGCTTGAGATCCTTTTCCAGCAGTACTTTCAAGATCACTCCACAAAACCCTATGGCCATCACCTATGCAAAGAAACGACAGCGATGTGTATTCATTCCGTCATTACAAAGGAGGTCTATTGATGTCTAGGATCATAAGAGGTTTTTGTTGATCAAAAGGTATGAAATTTTCTTTGCTGAGGTGTTAGATTAGCTCATGATATGAAATTCTCTTTTACATCACGAAGGGCATTAGCTCACAAACATATTCTTTAAAATGAGAAGAAAACAAAACAGTTTATATTTGTGAATAAGTAAAGTTTGTGAAAATTCTGATAAACGATGGAGATGGAGGATATGTGAATCTTACTGATTTAATGTTTTGGGTTATATATATATATACCTTGGACCCTAGGTCATGTTCTCTTCTGCCAAGATGTGCCCAGGAGGACGAACAATATCAATTCTACATCACCTCAGTCAAACTCGTACTTCTCCAACTGTGATTTCAGTGAGCGATTCTATTCTGATTAACAGCAAAAGCATATTATTTGGTCAACTGTATGCTCCATTCTCTCGTACAGTGAAGAGAAGAAGCTCAATGTCTTTTGCCAAGAATTCAATAGGAACAGTCTCATCATCAATGCAGTATCTTCTTCCTCTCTGTGACCATGCTCAACACAAAACCTTGTCATTAAGAAAACTTGAAACTTGTTGCTAGATTGAAGAAAGGCCCACGCACCTTCAGTGGTTCATCGTCGATAAATTAAACACAAACACAAGTGTAACAAGTGTTTGTGTTATTTGATTAGCTAGGTGGTCCAAATGATGCATCGACTTCATCCAAAACTTTTGAAAAGTATTTTGTATCGGTTTGATTTGTTCGACCCACCCAACCACATTATGTATTCAACTAATTTTGTCTGGATCATTATATTGCTTAATTTCTTTAATTGTTCTGAAAAGATGGAAAGGTCACTTTTGAGCTCAAAAGAGAAGCTATCAACAGCCTCCTCTTTAATTTAATTATGGGGTTGACTGCAAAAGACAATTAAGAAAAGTTTGGCGATTAGTTCGATTAAGCTTACCATATATAATTTTGCATAATCTAGGTGTCTCAAAGAAGATGATCTTCTTTCTTCATTTATCAGGTAAATTCAAAACACAACTTATACAGATGTAGGGACAATCCCTTATTTAACTATATATGGATTGTTTGTCCAAACATTACATTAGGATATATTTTTTTTGTCGTTGTAAAAGTAAATAATATTGGCATATTCATAATAAGATTTAAATAGTCCATTTTATTTCATGAAAATGGAAAAAATCTTACAAACTCTCTAATATATATTTCTCCAATAGTAAATAAGAAATTGAAAGATTGATATACTAAAATAATTTGACAAATCTATTGTTGATGGGTATGGTAGGACTAAAGAGAAAGAATAGTGAATGGTTATGGTGTCGGTTGGGAGGAGCCCACTTCTTATAGATCTATAACACTTTCAATCCTCTTATGTTTTATGGATAGAGCATTCAATGGTTCATGGAGGTGTAGACCAACAAGAAGGTTCATGAGTAAGAGATCCTCTTCATGACGACCCATGATGCATTAAGTCAAGCTATTACTCGATGAAGCACTCGTATCGTTAGTGTCTTGAGTCTCCTCTTTTTTTCTATCACATCTTCACTAAAGGGATAGTTTTTTTGCTCTAAGAATAATATGAGAGAGTATTTAGGATGTTTTGGAATTATTAGAGTTGGCTAAGTAATGATTCAAATTAATGTCACTAATATCCAATATAATAATCATATGATATTAATTGATTAAGACATTAATAATATATTGAATTATTATCTCAAGAAAGAATAGAGGAGATCCGGTGATATCAACCACAACGATGATCTATCAAGGTTATCAAAAACTAACCAAAAAGAAAAATGAAAGATTATAGAAAATAAAATAAATTAAAATCAAGAGCTTGAGAAACTTAGACTAAGAGAAGACCAGAGATTGGATTTCTTTTATATATATTTCAAATTTTCTTATGGTAATTTTATGGCCAATTTACAAAAATATTCATGATTTAATATAATTAATTGTTTTATGACTATTAAACACCACCCAATTTAAAACATGATTAATAAAGATAATATATGAAAATGACACTATACTATCCTAATGTATAAATGAATAGACTCCTTCATAATGATATTAATTTATTTTTCAAAAATATATATAATTAATTATTTTATATTATATATTTTTTTGATTGGCTTGAATACATGATTCATACAACATGACATGAATTGTCACTCTCACATTAATAATACCTTTCAAATCTCCCCTATTTATATTTCAAATAAAAAAAAGTAAGTTTATCCATTTTGAATATTAGATTAATTTGACTAGCACATTAGGATTAACCCATATTGTCATATTGAAGTTAGGTTATGACTGACTTGACCCACGAGTCGTGTAAGCATGACTTAGCTTGAGTCTTACCGCAACGAACTAGTTACGCTCATGACATTCATATGTATGTGGCGTTATGGCCGGAGATAGTCATCAAAGGAAGATAAATCAACTTTGAGATCCTTATTTAGACTCAACTCTTCTAATAAATACATTGAATCATCACTTGATTTCTAAAGTATTTTTAAGCAAAAGTTAATCAACCCTAACCACTCTCGAAACCATATCAATGAATATTTCCTTAATTAAAAAAAGAGATTTTTTAGCCACAAAATAAAATTAAAATGCCATTTACTAAAAAAAAAAAATAAGATAACATAATTAATTAAAGGTTCCAATATTTTTTGCCAATGTAGACCCATGTGAGACAGCTAATTAATGCGTGTCCAATTGTTATACCCGACCGTCACACAATAGATTAGAAAAATAATTTTATTATTATTATTATAAGAATATATTGCACCTAAAATATGATCTCATTTAAAATTTAAATGTTTATTTTGTCCTTTTAAATAAAAAATAAATATGATTTGTAATGGATTTTTTTACTATCTATTATTGGTGGTCAGTCAACAAGATAATTTTGATATATTCTAAACTATATAATAATCATATAAGTCAAAAGCATGATTTGTAGTCTTGCTGTCAATGAAAGACAAATGACGTACACTAATGCTCACTTTTGACCTTTTAATAGTTGGGCATGCAATTTATATATTATTAATGATGTACATATATTCCTGATTTTCATTGTTTTGTTACAAGCCTATTTTCACACATGGAGGGTTTCATAGTAATAATTTTAAGATTGTGCCAATCTGTGAAAATTGAAAATATAATAGATTTTTACTTATTTATTTATTTATTTTAGACAATTCAGACATAATTTTAATCCAATTTCTTATATCTAATTCAACTGGTGAATGGAGATGCATGCTTTACAGGTTGTTTTCATTTCATTATTATATATGTCTGTATGTACATATATAATAATGTAATGAAAACAACTTTGAAAATCATATTATATCTATATATATATATATATATATATATATATAAAAATTATTAATTAAGGGAACATCTTATTCCCCGAATTTTCTAAGAGTTTATCTAAATTTTTAAAGATATATTGATAACTCAAACGTAGTGAATAATGAGCACCTAAATATTTGATAAAAACATTTTTATAGTCATATTAATAACTTTTCAGCATTCAAAATAAAAAATAAATATATTGATGAACTCTTAGAGCATCATAAATAGAATAATTGTTTTATTTACCAATTTGATCGTAAAATAAAATCATCAAAAAACCACCAAGGTATAATATCAAAATACATATTTTTATTCTCGAGTAATAGTACAACTAGTAAGGTACTAACTAGTTACTCAAGTATCCATGATTTAAATCTCAACTAGACGTAATTAAGATATTTTCCTATAATGGAATGAAAAATCTGGATCATTAGCTCGGCATGGAGTCTGCACATGCTTCTAGATTTACCCTGGTGAGCTAATGGAATAAAAAATCTAGAATCTAAATCTTTAGTTGTTGAGCATGGAACCGTGCGTGCTCCTAGATTTACGCGGATAACTAATGGAAAACTTTAGTGGAGTTGGACTGGATGAATAACACACATTATAAAGGAAGATAAAATTTAATCAAATAAAATTTGGAGTATATATATAGACTCTAATTAACACGGCACATTACCATATATATATATATATAACACAAATTAAAAAGTAAGAGTATTAATAGACTTTAAGAACACGGCACATTACCATTTTGACCATTAAAAATTGCATCAAAACAACTAACCACTAAAGTATCTTGTCCATTGGTCATCTTGATCATCTTTTAGTTGTTGAAATCAAAACGCAAGCGCATTAATAACTTTTATGATGACTATGAACACAATGATGAATTTACTATGTTGACCATTAAAGACCATTAGAATGGTCAAAATATTTATTAAAAAAAATATACTTCAGTGGTGTTTTAGTGGTCGATCAATTTGATGGCTGGCTTTTAGCGATCAAAACGATAGTTTTATTTTCGTCGTGCTCGTAAAAAAGTCATAAAAATATCAAACTTTAAGTACATTAGAAGGGACAGAGATTCCGTGCAGGTCCCTTTGAATGTAAAACTCAGTTTTTTGGATGATTCAGTAGATTCTTTTTTAGGGTTCTTCTGCTGAAATCGAATGGTGAAGAAATTGGCACTCAGAATTTGGCAAATTGTGAGAAACAACAAAAGATTAAAAAAAAGGGTATCTTTCTAACTAATTCATGGAGGACGCGGTTATTTTAAGTTTGTTTATTACTATTTATGTATCTTCGCCTTTCCATTCTTTGATTTCCTTCTCTCCCTTTCCCGCAGACAGTCAGTACTCTCTTCTCTCTCTCTCTCTCTCTCTCTCTCTCTCTCTCTGGTACAGGGAGACGTAAAGGCCAATGGGGTTCGCCTCCAGGTCCCTGTTGTGTCCCTCCCGTAGTTGCTTTCTGCTGCTGCTGGTGGCGGCGGCCGTGGCTGTGCCTCCGGCGGCGCAGCAGGAGCAGGACAGAATCATAGGCCTGCCCGGCCAGCCTCACGTTGACTTCGCCCAGTACGCCGGCTACGTCACCGTCGACGCCTCCGCCGGGCGCGCGCTCTTCTACTGGCTCGTCGAGGCGGCGGCCGCCGCGCAGCCCGCGCCGCTCGTCCTCTGGCTCAACGGCGGCCCGGGGTGCTCCTCCGTCGCCTTCGGCGCCTCCGAGGAGCTCGGCCCCTTCCGGATCAACTCCGACGGGAAGACGCTCTACCTCAACCCCCACGCCTGGAACAGAGGTGAGGCTTCTCCAAGATTCGATTTTTATGCCTCTTTGAGGTGAATGCCTCCTTTGCGCCTGTTCTTGACCAGTTCTTGGCGTTCGCAGTGGCGAATGTGCTGTTCTTGGAATCGCCGGCGGGCGTCGGATTTTCCTACTCGAATACCTCGTCGGATCTCATCACCGCCGGCGACCACAGAACAGGTTACTTCTCTGCCCATTTTTCTTCCTCCAAAACCACCTCTTTTCCTCCCAAATTGGAGACCAATACCTCCGAATCTCGTTCTTAATTAGCTGTGGACGCATACAATTTCCTTGTGAATTGGTTCGAGAGGTTTCCTCAATATAAGCAGAGAGAATTCTACATCGCCGGCGAGAGTTATGCAGGTACTCCATGATCCAGCTCCCCTTCCAAACTGCTCCATTGTCGGCCAGAATTGATCATTTCTTGCATTTCAGGGCATTATGTTCCTCAACTATCTCAGCTAGTTTACGAAAAGAACATCGGAGTCCAGAATCCCGCAATCAACTTCAAGGGATTCATGGTGAGATCTGCAAGTGATCTGCTAAATTGCCCCCTTGCTGTTGACTGAGTGCTTGAACTTTAAATGCAGGTGGGCAATGCAGTTACTGATGACTACCATGACTATGTGGGAACCTTCGAGTACTGGTGGACTCACGGCCTGATCTCCGACTCGACTTATCGAATTCTAAGGATTCGCTGCGATAACGAAGATTCTGAACACCCTTCAGATGGATGTATACAGGCCCTTGATGCAGCTGATGCTGAAATGGGGAACATTGACCCTTACAGCATCTACACTCTTCCTTGCAATGATACTGGATCTCTTAGGCGCAACTTAAGAGGCCATTATGTGAGTTTTTGCGTCGAATTTACCTATCCTTGTATCGAATTCGATCTTGTGAATTTCATCCTCCTGAATTGTTTTCGTTCCCACAGCCTTGGATGTCCAGAGCATACGATCCTTGCACTGAAAGGTACTCCAAGATGTACTATAACCATCCTGAGGTCCAAAAGGCACTTCATGCCAACACAACAGGAATTCCATACCTTTGGGACTCATGCAGGTTCCTCCTCTTCAGATGATCTTAAGCTCAATAGTTATGAAAGTATGCTTCAGTTCCGAAGCTAAACTGATCGCCTTTTCGATGCAGTGACACTGTAGGAAACAACTGGGGAGATGCACCTAAATCCATGCTTCCTATTTATCAGGAACTCATTTCAGCTGGCTTAAAGATATGGGTTTTCAGGTACACTTGAACTTTGATACAATTGCCTGCTTCAAAGATCATTTTGGCTGAACAAAACCTTTTTGGACAGTGGAGATACAGATTCTGTGGTTCCGCTGACCGCGACAAGATACTCCATTGATGCCCTCAAATTGAAGACTGTTAAGAATTGGTACCCTTGGTATGACAATGGCAAGGTTAGTCACAGTAATCCTTTCCCTCATCCTACTTGAATCATGCTCAAGTAAGAATTTCCTAGGAACCATTTCAGTTTACTTTTGTGCCAATTTCTCAGGTTGGAGGATGGAGTCAAATCTATGAAGGACTGACCTTTGTGACGGTGACCGGAGCAGGACATGAGGTTCCTCTTCATCGTCCCCGGCAAGCTCTGATACTCTTCAGGCATTTCCTGAAAAACAAGCCAATGCCTGAAAGTTAACCAGAAACAAAAAAAGAAAAAGAAAAATGAATTGGAAGCTGAAAAAGAAGGAAAATGGAATTAAAAGATGAAGGATAAGGTTCTTCTCCTCACAAAGAAAGCTTCACATATATATAATTAATTATATATAGTTGTTGTCATTTTCAATTTTTTTCGCAGTCATTATAGTGTGTATCATGTAATTCAAGGCTGCCTTGAATAAATAGGATGGTGATAAACAGATGGATTTCTGCATTTCATATAATTCATGGAATAAATCAGCAAATGCCATTGATCATTAAGTTGTTTAACAAACATGAAAAGTAGCATCAAATGATGGCCGAATTGCATGTGGAGCTTCATAGCTCCTCTCCTCTGTGTCTTCCATCCAAGGAAATCCGAAATCATATCTCCCAGACATGCTCAAATTGTGGCTGTTGCAAAAGCAACAGAAGCATATAATTTGTTTGGAATAATGGCTTGCAAAATGTCCTCCTTCAAAGCATTTGAATTAGTAAATCTTGCCCCGGGGGTACGACGAAATGGTCAGAGGGGGACGGCTGAATCTCGTTGAGAGCTAACGACTACGGTGTTCGAAAACTTAGTGTGTTGGGCTGCCGGACTATGGGTCGACTCGTTTCTTAAATTTATGTAGTGGCGAAATGTGGAATTGAACTATCTATCTTAAAATAAATAATAAATCTAGTCACAACTCGAATTCATGGACTCAATATTAATTGCCCCTATGAACATAAAGCAATGAGGAAATATTTAGAGAAGCAATATGAGGATTATGATTGGAATTCTAAATAAAATGAATATTCTGAAATATATATAAGTTGTATTTTAGATTTAAAGATGAATAAAAAAATACCATCTATTTTCATGACCTAAATTGTATATAAAAAATCAATCTTTGTATCTCAATGCGTTATTAGTCTAAATGAGAATACAATTGTCTTAATTAATTTTTTTTATATCAATGTCATTTTTATGAATCTAATGGCATAAATAATAAAATTCTATTAATCATTTTTTTAAAATAAATAAATATTTTATATTAAGAAGCGTGAGTTAGAAAATCAAGGAACTTAAGCCTGAAGGATTTTACCGTGTATAGCAATTTCCAGTTAAAAGGGCTTTCTCCCGACTCTCCTTCGTTTGTTTTCGTCTCGGTGCTTGCTTCGTGTCACCGCCATGGCGAAGGAGTTCTCGGTTCCGCCGGTGGTTTTCCCCTCTCCCTCTGGCAATCCCAACGTGCCCCAGCAGCGCCGTGCTTCAGGGCCGGGGCTGGCGCCGCCCTTCCAGCCTCCTCGACCTTCGAATCCCGGCGTCGCCAACCCTAGCATCCCCTTCATGTCCTTCGACATCGGATCCACCCCCGCCTCTTCCTCCTTCTCCGCCCCCGTCTATGCCTCCTCCAGCGGGGTCGGGAGCCTCTCCGTCTCCGGTTCGTTCGAGGACGAGCCGCCTCTCCTCGAGGAGCTCGGCATCAACACCCGCCAGATCTGGCGGAAGACCCTCTCCATCATGAATCCCTTCCGCGTAAACCCTAATCTCCACGAGGACGGCGATCTATCCGGCCCTTTCCTCTTCCTTATGGCATTTGGTCTCTTCCAGCTTCTCGCCGGAAAGTTTCACTTCGGAATCATCTTGGGTTGGGTCACCGTCGCCTCTCTCTTCCTCTACGTGGTCTTTAACATGCTTGCTGGGCGGAACGGAAATCTGGATCTGTATCGGTGCTTGAGCTTGATTGGGTATTGTATGCTGCCAATGGTGATCTTCTCGGCGCTGTCACTGTTTGTGCCTCACGGTGGTGTCGTGATCTTTGCGATGGCTTTGGTGTTTGTGCTGTGGTCTACACGAGTTTGCACGAGGCTTCTGGTTGAGCTTGCTTCTTGTGGGGATGAGCACCGTGGTCTCATAGCCTATGCTTGTTGGCTCGTTTACTTGCTTTTCTCTCTGCTTATTATATTCTGATTATGGGTGAGAGCGTACGACCTTATAGTGCCCTATTTCTGTAAGCATTTCACTTACAATGGATTTTTCTCTTTTATTTAGCATCTATCTCAGCCGTTCCTCTTAGTAAATTCCCAATTTGGATGCGGATATCTCTGATTTCTTTACCTAGGAAATACAATATGTTGGATTTTTGTTCATTTGGGACCAATTCAGTCATATGATATGGTGTTATCAATGGTACAAATGTATTTGCATTCTTTCAATCTGTCAACAAATAGTACTTGTGCTTAAATCAGGAAGAAATCCTTTTCATGCAAGATGCAAAATTTTCTTTGCTTGCATTTACATTGGAAGTGTTATTCTTAATTGGGTTCTCTGATTAACAGTCAGAACAGCTTTCTCAGTGTTACATCATTCATTGTTGTTGTAGATGCAAATTAAATCTAGAAGCAATTAGTTTTATACTAGTTTTATTTTAGATGGACACTAGCGCTAATTTGGCTTGGAATCTTGTTTTCTATTAGCTTGCTAAATGCTTTATGGACAAGCTGCTGTGATCTATCCAATGTGATTGGAATAAGTAATATAAGACTGCCTTTTCCGTATTTCTAAAGCATAACTATTTTTCTTTAGTAATCTACAACCAGTTTTATCTAACTTATATAGAGGAAAGGGGTATTTTTTTGGTGTTTCAGATTTTAAGCTTGCTTACTTGGTGAGAAGTTAAAGGTGCTAAAAATTAGGGATGATAGGAAAGTTATTTATGTTGGTCAGGAAAAGTAGTTAACTTTTCTATCATCCTTAATTCATTTCCTCTCATTCTCTCCAAGTAAACAAACAAGCCTAGAGCCAGGCCTCAAATGTGATCATTAGCAAGAACAATTAGCACAGTGAGAATTAATTAAATGATGCATGTCAGAAGATTTGTTTCTAATTCACAAAATGTAGGTTGATTTTATTACTGATCCCCAGTAAACATGGGAGATCTATGTCGTGCCCAATTGGTGCAACATGGCCCAAGAAATCTATCGATGAACACATTAATACATTGGTCACACATAGCAAAAAATAGGACAATCACACTAAACTCTGCTACTTCTTTCCCTCTTGAATCAGGAGGAATTGCATTTGGACCTATGTTGACCATCGTCTTACTTTGGTTTGATATGTTACTTATCGCCTCAACTTGTTGACCAACAGACTGCAATTTGTGGAAGGAGATTTTTTAGGCTGTGATTGAGTACCTCAGTCTACCCATCAATCTGTGGATGAAAGACAGTCAGAAAATTTAATCTGGGCCCCAAATAACTTTTATTGGCTTTTTTCAAAAAGTATTGGCAAACTATACATTTCTGTCTGAAACTACAAATATGGGCAACCTATTCAATCTAACAATCATCCTAAATCCTAAAGAACTTGACTATTTGCAATGCATTATTGGGTTTGCTACACGAAATGAAATGTATCATTTTGAAAATCAATCCCCACCACTACTGGAATAGAGTTGTGGCTTCAGGTAGTGCGAGATAAACCCAAAACAAAGTCAATACTAAAGGCTTTTCAGGGCTTATCGGGAAGTGACAGTGGTGCATAGAGATTTGTGTGTTGCCTAGTTGCCTTATGCATCTAACGCATGTGACATTGTGCTACAATCTAGGTAACATCTCATCACAATGAGGGTCAGCAAGGGTAATGTTTTTTTGTAGATTCTAAAGTGTTCTACTGGACCACCCGTGTGCATTTTCCAAATCAGAAAGTCCTAGAAATGCATAAATATGTACCCTTATACAGGAAACCATCTTTGATCCCAAAATCAACCAAATCATGGCTATACTCATCTTGAACATCTAGAAAAATTGTCTGAACCATATTTATCCTTAAGAGGATCAAATTCTACCAAGGTTGTCGCATTAAGCCTTGAATCGTGGATCATTTTAGTGATTTTTGTGAACTAAGAATTGAAGTGAATTGTGAATCATAAGCTTCTTGTTAAAAAGACAAATAAGTAAAAAAGAAAATTTAACTATAAGTTATAAGAATATCCTATTTAACACCTAATATAATTGATAAAGTTCGTTACCACAAATAATAAAGTGAATTATTTAACTAAAGAGTGTAAAGACAATATTATTAGAATAATATTCCAGAATATCCTAAAAAATTTTCATTTATTTTATGAAGGATTAAATTATATAAAGAATTGTCAAAAATACTAAACTATATCACAGTCATTTTATATAGTGCTGACTGGAGATGTCATCATCCTCATCATCTTGATTTTGTATATCTATTTCTTTATCTTCTTTTTCCTCTTAAGCTTCTTCTTTAATAATTGCACTCACTTATAAGGGGAAGAAACCTTTAATGTGCCAATAGGTCAACAAGTCATCAATGCAGGTTATTGAGAATGAGGTTTGGGAGAGACAACGACTTCTGCTGGATGAAGAGGCTTGAGCAATAGAAGAGGGTTACTTATGACGATGGAGGGGGACGTCCGTTGATTAAAGGCACTCAAGGAATCTAGTCAATTTAAATTATTGAGGATGCTCAAGGAATACAAACGTTGTAGCATCTTCTGGTCAACGATCTGCTGTTGTGCGACAAAGATCTCCTCTAGTTGAAGATGCTAGAAAAAGAAACCATCCTAGCTGCAGACGAGCCTAACCATTTGAGAGATGTCTAATGGGGTTGAGGATGATGATCCGTTGCTGAAGAAGCAACGTTTGACGAGTCAAGGGTCACAGACAACAAGTTGTTATTGAAGAAGTAGCCTCTGGCAGCAATGGGCCGATGATGATACGATATGAGAAGGGTCAAAGAATAGATATTAAATAGAATAAGACAATATTTTTCTGCCAATAAATTAACTGTGCTCTGAGGATCTGAATATCTACTTGAGTATCTAATAAATGGCTAAGTTAAGAATTGGGAATCAATTGATTGGTATTGGTTTGGTCTGAGTCCATTGAGTGTTGATTGCAATATGACAATCAAAAAATTCTTCAAACCAATATGCTCATTTTTTCTAATATTTCGTTGTCAAAAGATTGTTTTTTGCTGGATAAGCTTATTTTCAAGTCTGTGCTGCTTAAGTAGCCTATATCTTTTTCAAATAAATACCTGTGTGTGTGCCTTGTGAAATTCATACATTGTCAGTGTTTATATCATAGTGATGTCCTGTGTGTTTGCTACTCAAGCAGTAATTGCTTGAGTTATTTTCACCAAACGGTTGAATTTTATTGGTATTAGAAAAATTCTAAGGTGGTTTCTATGGATTTATTTGATAAAGATTAAATATCATAACACTTATCTCCATATCTTCATTCCTAACCAGAAGACATTTTTCAATTCAGATGTTAATGATAATTGCTCTATCTTTTGACAGAATTTCACCTTCTTTTTGCCAATTCCCTTGTATTCGAGTACCCTTGTGTTTGAATATAAACCAATCTGGATTGTGCTTTTCCCCAACTATAAGCTTGTTTTGCAGTAAGATGAACATGAATGTTTTCAGACCTACTTGTCCTTAGTTTGCTTCTTTATTATGGATGATTATCCCTTTATTTATACTCGTTGTCAACTCTTCAGAGAGGACAATTGTAATTTTTTTTCCTATCTATTTAAACAACATACAAGTTTTACTGTCAATATATCTGCAGAGTGCAGTTTATAGACAGTAGTTTCTTGTGGGTCTTTGCTTCTATTAATGCACTTTTGGTTTCGGAAACAATTGCAAAATGTTTTCTTTTGCAACTGTTTCAGCATCCAAGTGCTGTTGAATCTGTTTCACATTGCAGAGCAGTTCTTTGTAACACAGCTAGTAATTATCACTTCCTGCTGGTTGACGGTTGCATAGGTGAAAGCCTAATTGACTTGATCGATATGTTTGTGAGCACGAACAGTACATATCTTAGTTAAGGTATGTTATCCTTGAATCATTCACATTTGGATCTAGAAATTGCTTATAGAATTGGACTTAGATATCATTTCTACAATAATATTACTTTTTTGTTTATAGGAGCAAGGATATCTAACAGTTTGTCACCTGTGCAATAGATAATTTTATATTTTTAATTTAGAAAATGGTAAAAAGTAGTAGATTTGATTTTGATTTTATATGTATAAAGTAAAATTAGATGACAATGCCTATTTTTATTTTCTATTTAAATTTATTTATAGGAAGATTGTAATTGAATTTTTTGTTGCTATGTATTTAACCCTTCAGATTCCGTAAGACACCTCCAACTCCTGCTGCACCTGATGAGGGGACTATGGACGCAGCCACATGAAGGGTGTAAATACAGATCACCACTTATCTTCCCATA
The DNA here is from genome assembly GCF_044706935.1 of Curcuma longa. NCBI lineage: Eukaryota > Viridiplantae > Streptophyta > Magnoliopsida > Zingiberales > Zingiberaceae > Curcuma > Curcuma longa. The sequence continues at coordinate 2,143,958 of NC_133876.1, read as the reverse complement.
GGTTCGCTAGTTGCCTGGGTTGGAAAACATAAGCCCCAATTCACTGTTGATGTTGCTAGTTCTTCTAGGATCCAGGTTCCATACTAGCTATTCCTCTATTGAGTTGGCATTAAAAATTTCATTGGGTGATATCCAATCCATTTGTTTCCAAACCTAAACCTGTGGATTTTCCACCTCTGACGCAATGCGAGCAAGCAATAAAAGTCTTGTGGCCCTTTTATCTTCCAAGGATCTTGGATTTGACTTCTTGACCTTGTTAGATGCTCCACTAGATGTCTGTACCCTTCCTCTTGGAGTCGTGTCTGATAATGATTGTCGCCTTTCTTCTGATCTTCTTGTCAAATTTAGCCTCCAAAAGTATGTCAAGAGTTCAGAAGACTCTTAACAGATTTTGTTGAATTGCTTTTATACACAGAATCTGTATAGCTTGGAGGTAAAAATAACAACACCGGGGCATTAGAGACTCCTAAATTGGTTGGAGTATTTAACTTCAATAGCTTTTCAAAATTATTAAGTCATGATCCTTGTAAAATACCTGTCAATAGATCTCATTTCTTCCTCCCTACATTGTCTTGAGACTTAAAGCCATTCCAAGTGAATGGAGCTCACATGTAGCTCTCTTGCCTTACAAACGATTCCATAGACATTAAATGCCTTGAATCTTCAACTTAAGGCTAGGAATGATAATAGAGTAGATAATACAAGTAGCAATGATCATATCACTTTGGTACACTTCTTGTGCCTCAAGGACTTCTGTCTCTTTGACAGGTAGCTCTACATGGGAGAGACTTTTATATCACATAGAGAAGGTTTTGTTGTTCAAGAATCATCCTCCTATACATCTCCCAATTAACGAAGTTTGTGCTATTGCGCATAAAATATCTCTCGATGATAAAGCGAGTGATTTAATTCCAGTTACACTTCTCAACATGACGGTGTGTTTTACTAACATTTAAAAATACTGAAGTATTTGTTATCGATTTCATCCCATGCAACTACTATATTATTGAGTCAACGGCCTACGGGGCACGGTGTCGTGGAAAGTCCATAGTGATGCAAATTGGAGCATTAGAATTAGAAACTCTACTCAGAAAGCATTTTTGCTTATAGTGAATTTTGAGCTGTGAACGTCCTATGCTGTGGGCTCGATGTGAGCATTATTCAAATTTATTTTGATGGTTGATGATAAATTTTTGTGGAATTGGATTGATCTGTTTTCAAGATTAATCTGTTAGATTTGATAGACCTTGATTGTGATCAATAAATTCGTAAACCTAGTCAAGTCAGATCTATTAGTTCATGGTCATCTCATAAATATATTTGTAAGTGTGACCTTAATTGTTGACAACAAATTCAAATGATATGTATGACACAGGACGCTTTTCATGTCCTCATGCCTTCTGCATAGGAGTTTTGGCACGAATTGAAAGTGAATTTCAAATATATATATATATATATATATATATATATATATATATATATAGTTTTTAAAATGACAATTTACTAATATCAATTTTTATTACAGGTGTTACCAATTTGATTATAGGCTGTTATCGATGTCTACTGTAGAAGGTATTACTCCATATTGCAGTGTTAGACCACCCATAATACTACCATTTGGTACTACTTACAACTATAATACAAATTAATATCACTCGTCACTCGTAACACTTATCCATTTGTAATATAAATTCATACATGATGCCAGGGGACTTTTCTTCCCTTCTAGATCAGTAGATCCGATCCACATGGAACAGATCTGATAGTCCATTAGAACTTGAGAGATCTCTATAATAGGACAATAAAAGTCATGATAAAAGAGACTTCTATCTACATGGAGCGGATCCCTATAAATAAGATAATAAAAGTCAGGATAAAGGAGGCTGATTCATGACTTTAATCGTCGGAGGAGTCACAAGACCAGCTCGGACATGAGGAACGGGAGCAACAACTTTGCCGCCTGTCTATATATGGGAAAACTACGACTGAGATAACGTACTTGGACTTTAGTTCGGACTTCGGAGTCCACTGGGAGGTCATTTTATATATTTTTATTTGTAATTATTTATAAAATCAGTCTTAAATTTTCTAATCAAATTCTGCCGCGGTTGAAAAATCTAAACACGCAAAGGAAGAAGGGGAAACACCCCGATCATGCGAAGCGGGCCCAAGTCCAGGCTGCCTATCTGGTCTCCTCCTCTACCATCTCTCGAGGACCTCTTCTCTCTTCCTCTCCTTTCACCGTCGTCATGGAGGAGAGGCCGCAGCCATCGGTTCCTGGCTCAAGCTGGAGCCGGCACCTCTGGTGAGGCGAAGATTGAGGCTGTCGAAGAATAATTAATTAAGAAAAAGAAGCGGAGCCAGCGGAACTCCATCTTCTTGGAACCGTTAATCCATCTGTTCGATTGATCTGAACCGTTGATCTGTCGATTCTGAACCGTTGAATTATCAATTCTGACCATCGAACTATTGAACCGTCGATTTCATGGTCGAGTCTATATGCCATCCATAATACTATCATTTAGTACTATTTACAACGACAACACAATATAATATTTCTGGTAACATAGATTAACGTTATCCATTTGTAATATAAATTCATACCATTTGTTTCAATAAAAAAAAAAGATTGCATTAAAATTGGCATGATTAAATGCACGCTTTTTAAAATACATTTACTTATATTATTTATTAAGATGGCCTAAAGCGTGGATTTATATAGATAAATATTTGTGGTTAGCCGTAGACGTGCGTCGTTTCATTCTATAAATCGATAGGTAGATCATCCTTGGACAATGCTCACTGACTAATTGTATTGTATGCTAGTGCGCCTCGGAGTCTCTGTCAGAGCCGTCCCTAGAAAGTTTGCCTGTACAATCCTACATAAGATTGCAAAAAGACGTGATCTCAATGCATGCTTGTGGATCAAGAACGATAGTGGATTGAGAATAATCTTTTTTTAATACATCCCTTAAAATAACATCAATATTTATGGACCCAAAAGGTAATAGATTGGGAATAAATTTTTTGGTATATTCTCGGAGAACTTCAGTTCTTATGGACCTAAATGGGTAGTGGATTGGAAATAAATTTTTTTTTTTGAACATAAAAGGCTCAGTGCTTATGGACTCAAAAGGGGAAGTGGATTGAAAACAACCTCTTTGAGTACATTTTCGAAAAGCCTCAGTATTTGTGGACCCAGAAAGGTAGTGGATCGGGAATAATTCCTTTGGGTGCATCCTCGAAAAGCCTCAATACTTGTGGATCCAGAAGGGTAGTAGATTGGGAACAACCCTTTTGGGTGCATCCTCGGAGAGCTTCAGTGCTTATGCACCTAGACGGATAGTGGATTGAAAATGACCACTTTAGGTACATCTCTGGAAAGACTCAATGCTTGTGGATTCAGATAGATAGTGGATTGAGAACAACTCATTTGGGTGTATCTTCGAAAAGGTCACTCAACTAACTGACAGGCAGAGACATGCTTACTCAAGGGTACCCACTTCAATCACCCAAGTAGCGAGAGTTTTCCTCATGGGAACCTCTCCCTGAACCTTATCCCCTCCGATTATTTTGTCATACTCTACTTTATTAACAGTACAGAAGACTCTGTCCCAAAGGCAGTAGAGAAATCGTTAATACTCTTAGATCAAATCAAGGATCAACATTGAAATGAAGAGCCCCTAATCTTAATGTGAAAAGATGAGATGGTCCTGCTCTTCCGTCACTAGGTTGGTTCAGTCCTGTCAACATGTGAGACCCAATGATTGTCAGATTTATGATAAAAGGTTGACTTTCATTTTGCCTCCAAAGAGGGAAAGTGGGGCAAAATATAACGCTGACTCTCGCTCATTGATGCTGATCTTATTCTCTCCATAATCTTAACGGGATCGAGTTTCTCTCTCTGATCGACTGGGATTTTTTCTTATTCTACCTATAATCTTAGTAGGATCAAGCTTTTCGTTGGCATGTGATTGATTTTTCTTATTCTCCCTATGACCTTAGCGGGATCGAACTTCTTCTCCTTGATCGACATGAAATTGATTTTCTTATTCTCTTTATCACTTCAGCGGTATCAAATTTTTCTCCCATGTTGATGCGTGATTGGTTTTCTTATTCTTCTCACGATCTCAACGGGATCGAGTTTCTCTTCTTGATCGGCGCGAGATTGATTTTCTTATTCTCCCTATGACTTTAGCGAGATCAAGCTTCTCTTTCCAATTGACACAGGATTGATTTTCTTATTCTTCCTACGAACTCAACGGGATCAAGCTTCTCTCCTCGATTGGTGCATGATTAATTTTCTTATTATCCTCACGACCTTAATAGGATTGTGCTCCTCTCTCCACCTGTGTGGGATTGGATTTCTTATCTCTATAATCTTATTGAGCTCTTTTCTCTGCCGGTGCATTTCCGAATCTCTCCCGATTGTTCAACAACTTTAGTCTCCATCCAGATTAGCGACCTCCCTAACCTCCTATCACTTTTATAACTTGACACCCAGACATCCCACGCTTCCTAAATTGGACTTCATTCGATTTTGCTCCTTAGTCCAACTCGGAAGGGGGACTATTGATACCAAGGAACTCTACTCCCCTTCCAGCTTAGCAGATCCGACCTACATGGAGCAGACCTGAGACCCAATAGCCTGTTTGGACTTTGAAGCATATCCTTATTTATAAATAAGACAACAAAGGTTATGGTAAAAGTCCATACTATTTTTCTTCTTTAATTTTATTTTTCATCCCTTTTCAAACCAGCAACGACTTGACCATCAGGGGTTCATTGCCGGCTATGCCGGCCACATCGGCGTCCATTGATGCATGTTAACATGTAACTTCCGGAGTAGTTCGTTGGATTGGAGGTGAAGACTCTATCGATGTAGATCGAATAACCCCACCGTATCATCAACGTTATGTATGTGGGGCTCTTTTAATGCGTGCCATATCGAATCCTCCCAAAGGATGAGCGTGTTCCATCACTGTCTATGAATAATGCTTCAGAGATCAAGATCTGGATTGACAAGAACTCGGCCATTTAGGTCCAAACGTCCTTTAATGAGTACAATTTGGAGAAGTAACGTGCTTGCTTATTCAGGATAATTGTTAAAATGGTTGTTTTTCATGATTTTCTTCGTGTAAAAAATACCACACTACAAGCCTTAAATTTAGAATAATTTGTTAAAACTAAAATATTATTCTATTTGCACTTTTAAAATATTAAATGAATCCAAATTTAGAATACTTTTAAAGGTTCATTTCAAGAAAAAGAATCCTATAGACAAGGATTCCAGGGGAGTTCCTTTCGACGGTCATTTTCAGCCAGCCAATTCTGTCAGAACGTAATCTTGATCGTCCATTGGTGTTCTATTTCAAGGATAAAATTCCTGTTTCCTGTCCAGTACTGGACAGGAGGCGCGTCCAAGAACACATACGTGGAATGGAAGGGCAGGGCATTCATGGAGCTGGCTGCTATCGTGAGCGTGACGTCACGCTCACGAACGCAGCTCGGTAGCTATCGCGCGCGTCGATCGTCTCGTCTCGTCCCCTGCGCTTCCTACAAAAGCAATGGGAAACCACCACCTCCATTTCCGCGTTGACTGATTGCCCTCGCCCATCGCTTTAATTAATACAATCCAATTCACACTTCAAACCATCTCCGTCCCCGTCTCGATCCCCTCCTGCTTCTACTTCTGCTCACTTCCCTTAAAAATTCCATGGAGCATCACCGCCGCCACCGCCTCAACCCTTACCGACCAGTACCAGACGCCCCTCCTGCAGTAGCAGCACCACAGGACCCCGACGGCAGCGGGGGTGGTGTCGACCAGCGGCTCCCTCAGTGGAGCCACGAGGAGACGAGGGAGTTGCTCTCCGTCCGAGCGCAGCTCGACAAGAGCTTCTCCGAGACGAAGCGCAACAAGCCGCTGTGGGAGGCCACCTCCTCCTTGCTCCTCCTCAAGGGCTTCTCCCGCACCCCCGACCAGTGCAAGTCTAAGTGGAAGAACCTCGTCACCCGCTTCAAGGTTTTCCATTTTTGTTATTTTTTTTTACATTTATCGCCCCTTAATTCATCCAGTTCATGGTTGGGTATTGATTTGGTGCGCGGGATGGCAGGGGAGCGAGTCGTTGATGGAAGGCGAGAAGCAACAGTTCCCTTTCTACGAGGAGATGAGGAGGATATTCTCCGACCGGGCAGCGACGACTCCGTCGGAGAAGGGGAAGCGGCCGGTGCAAGTGAAGGAGTCGGAGGGGGAGGAGTTGGAAGAGGAGGAGAGCGGGAAGGTGGGGAAGAAGAAGAGGAAGCTTAATCATCAAGTCGCTGCGGGGAGGAAGTCGATGGCGATCAGCACTGCCATGCGGGAGTTCATGCGGCGGCTGATGGAGACGGAGGCGCGGTGGCTGGAGGCGGCCGAGTCACGTGAGTCGGCGCGGCAAGCCGAGGAGGAGGAGTGGCGGCGGCTGATGCAGGCGCTGCGGGCCGAGCGGGCAGAGATGGAGCGGCGGTGGCGGGCGAGCGAGGAGGAGCGCCGGGCCAGGGAGGAGGCGCGCGCTGAGCGCCGCCACCAGCTCATAATGGCGCTCCTCGACAAGCTCATCGCTCAAAAGGATTAACTAAAGATTCATGAAGGAAATAAATGGAAGATAACTGATGATCAGGATGAGGAAGCATCAAGTGAAAGATAGAAGAAAAAGGTTAGTCTATTTGTTCTCTAATTACAAAGCTTTACTTTCTTCTCATTGATCATTTTTCATTTTCAAAGAAATTTATTGAAAGAATCAATTAAGACTCGATTATTCTGCTCAAGAAAGTGCATAAAGATGATTTTGAACAGCTTTTGAAGATGCTTTGCTTGCCAGCTTTGGATCAGTATTAGTTCATTAGCATGCAAAAATGCTTCTTCTGACAATGCAATTAGCTATCTCTTTACTCTTTAAAATTGAAGCCAATTCCATAACCAACTCACCCAAATTAGTAATAGTTTGAGGTGTTCTTTCAGTCTTACACTTGAGGTTGTTTCTGAAACTGATAAAGGAGGGTGTAATGAATTCTTTCAGTTTCCATAATGTTTGTTGGTGAAGTTTGTTCGATATATATAGTTTGGTTCTTTTCTTGGGTCAAACAGACAATATAGGAGCTCCAAGCTCCATGCATGAAGATTGAAGAGTAATCTCTAGTTTTTGAGTTTTTGAATGTGTTTTAATTGACCTGAAGATTATTGATATATTCACGCATAAAGTTCAAACAGAGTTATAGAATCAATGTGATGAATTCTGTCACGTTAGGTTTTGAATTCAAGTTTTGTATTAAAAAAATAATACACAAACTCAAATTCAACAAGGATGTATTATCTATATACTTCGAGAAGAAGGAATTCAAATTTGAAAATGAGTATATTTGGTAGCTGACCAAAAAGAGATTTGGTACTATGACTTGCAATCTAATTTATCTACATGGTTTCGATTTCACCAAACAAATTAAATTAGTGTTTTTTCCTTCCATTTGCAAAGTTTGAACTATTCCTTTCCTCTTTATTTTATTTTATTTAGGTAAAACTATCTCAACTGCTCATTGAAAGACAAGATCATATCTGAGGATTAATTAGTACTTCTAAGTAAGACTTACTAACTAGTTTTTTTTTTTCCCTTCAACATCTCACAACTCTGCATGCACTGCATACTTAATTTAATCAAGACAAATTAAAAGGACTTCATCAGTCTTGATAATTGCCTCTCAAATCTTAGTTTACTGGATTCCTTGAGTATAAATTTTCTCGTTTTTGGACAATAAGGTTTTAATCCTTTCCACTGCGCAATGATTAAGTTTCTGATCTTTGAATAGGTTAAAGAGCCAGAGTCTTCAAAAGAGTAGAGGAAGTTGTGACCTGTGAAGAATGGAGCAGCACAGAGAGGATGCTTTGCCTGACAATTTACTGCAAGTTTCAGACCTTTTTGCTAACCATGGCAACTTGGAAGCAGGATCACATGGCCAGTTTTTTTTTCTTCCAGATTTCTTCACATGGTACAGGTCAAGGAATTGTAAGACTTTAATCCTGTCGTGTAAACAAAAGTATACAAAAATTTAGAGAGGTGTATTTTAATCCTTCAAGATTAGTTCTTCTGAATTCATTGGCTACTACTGCTACTGTGTCGTTTACTTGTCTATTGCAAATGAAGAAGATGGATAAAGAAGGCTGGGCATGGATTTGATATGTCAACCTAAAAAATTATCTTCTAATTAGGTTTAGTTGGATTAGCTTGGGGGATGATTCATAAATTAATGGCAGGATGGAAAGTGAAGAGAAAATGCATGCTCTTTCTGTAGGTTCTGAAGAGAACATAGCAACTTGTCACAAGATCATCATATGAACTTATATACTACCAGTCAAATAGGTAATTATGTGTAAAATGGACAAGTAGATATGCCAAAAAATGAGTTCAGAGTTTGCAGAGAAGTAGACCTATATGGAATGACCATCTCGTATGTACCCTTTAGGATCCTTCCCACAGCTTTATAGATCGACTTGTTTAACCCAATGGAGAGTAAGTGTATGAACACAAGTAAACGCCATGAATTGTTATACTAGAAGTTATATTTTATGAGATGAAGTTGTTTGACTAGAATAATTTGGCCTAACTTTCTTTCACTTCCGTATTTGATTTGTCTCGGCTGAATGAATCACGATGAGTTGTGAAAAAGAAGAAAACTTGGAACACGAGTTTGAATGGAAGATATATTTCAAGGTTTTCTAACCTTTTATCAAACTAAAGAACCAAACCTTATTCTTCATAAGCTAGTTTTGCCTACCTATGTTAGACTATAACCATCGTCGAGTATTGATTCGATTGATAAATAGCTAAAACGCAAAACGGTAGGACAAACACAAGCGATATTCAAAGCGTTCTAAGTGCTCGAGCCACTAATTCCTAGTGACTTCCTTGTGGCAAGTGATGGAAAGTAAAGAAAAGGACAGGCATTTTATGGAACACGAAAGGGAAAGAGAGCAAAATATCTTTGCTTTCTTTATTATTCATGCGTAAGTATTTCTGATACAATCTTCTGTATACATGTTAAGGAATACTAAACAGGGGCAACCTTTTTCTCATCAGCCCCCTCGTCACGGAGAGCAATATCTTCCATGAATATGGAGGAAGCTAGCCATGAACAAAGAATCTGGCTTTTGTGCGATATAGAGCACTCAGTTTCTCAAGAACTGCGTTGTCGATCATCTGTCTGATAATACACGATGTCTCCAGTATCAGGTACAAAGTGATCACGATTCAGACTCCTTGCTAGGACTCTGAACAAATGGAGTGGCAAAGGCCCAGATTTTTTTGGTTCTCTATAGTATTTTCCAAGCACTGGTTTAGCTGCTTCAGTCTGATGCAACAAAATGAGATTAAACTTCTAGGACTGACAAAAATTGCACCAGTAGGAATGAAATTAGCGAGGAAATAGCAAAGTAGCACATACAGCTTCCACGAGATGGTAATGCGGTATCTGGGGGAAGAGGTGATGTATGACATGAGTTCCAATATCATGGTGGATGTTGTTAATCCATCCATAATCCCTATCTAATGTCGTCAAACCGCCTCTAAGATAACTCCATTCCTAGATGATGTGAAACCAAACATGATTAGATCATACGGCAAGCCACAAATTCAATTAGTAGCAATTCGATACAGAAGCAAAAGAACTTGATCAAATAATACCTTTGAACGGTACCAGGGAAGCTTGTCTTCGTGTCCATGGTGATGCAAGTATGTGACAAGATCCAACCACATAACAAAGAACTGTAATTGAGCAAGCAGCATGCGTTATCAACCGCGTCATTGCATAAGACAGGTGAAAACAGTGAGGATCCAAGAACATACCACATAGGGGATTCCATAAAGCTTTAGCATCTGAATCGGGCCCATGAAACAAGTCAACCCTACAAGCAACCCCACCATGGCAATCCAGCAAGCAGTTGATGTTATAACATCCTTCTTTTCACTAGGAAGGAAGAGATCACTGCTTGGATGGAAGTGTGTGCCGGTCTTCCCTGGAGTCCTTGCAAACTGTCATAACAGTGTTCATGAACATAAAAAGATTTAGCGAAAGACTGTTTAAGAGTATCCAGTATGTTTCTCGTGTGAAGAATTTGGTAGCTTACCAAGTACAATGGGAAAGCTAACAAAGGGAATGGCATTGCGAACCGAAGCACCCGAGTTAGAGTGTCCAAACTCTTGTACACTTTTTCTGGCAACTGCAATAAGTTAAGTTCAACATTAAGAAAACGACTCGATAAAAGCTACTAGTATCTCCACAAAAATTCTAGTTGAAGTGAGAGATTTATTCACCGGATGCCAGGATTCATCGTTCTCGACATGTCCATGGCTCTGGTGATGAGTTCTGTGACTAATTCTCCTGCATAACAAAATAGTACACACTCAATTCTAGTCATACCATTGTTTAACCAACAATTTCTTCCTAAAAACTTAAGATTTTAGATTAGAACAAACAAATCTTTTAACAGGGCATCAAATATAGCGATCGGAAGGTAGAATCATTCATTTTATTTGTGGGAAGTTGAATCATAAACAGAATTGGGTAGTTCATTAAGTGATTTTGGAATTACTCATAACTCAATCGAGTAGACAGCAACAAATATGAAAGTTAAATCAAATACTGACTAGGGGCTTGAAGAACGTATGCTTACCATCCATGGTAAGGCACAAGAATGGAAGAGTGGAGTAGGTGGCCGACAAAACTATTCAGCTTCGGATTGTTGGAAAAACTCCCATGGCCACTGCAAAAAATCCAATCTTTGATGAGAAAAAAAAAAGCAGCTACAAGACTGAAAGGCAGAAGCGATAATCGTACCAATCGTGGCCGAGAACGAAGAGGGCCCAGAACATGGTCCCCTGCGCCACCCAATAGAGTGGCCAGACGATCCAGTTGTCGAGCCGCGCCGCCGCCACGGCGAGCCCGAGCACGACGACGACGTCGCGGACCACGTAGCTCATCGACCTCCAGGGATCCTTCACCCAGCAGTGCTTCGGAATGGCGGTTCGGATTTCCGTCAGCCCGAACGGCGGCGGCATCCCGGGATCGAAATCCTCCGCCTTTCCCGCACCCTCGTCCCTCGGTTCCCCGTTCGACACCGCCTCGTTCAAGGTCGGCACCCTCGCCGGCGCGCTCACTCCCAGAGCCCATCCTCTAAGGCGGCCGAGTCCCACGGGACGGAAGGAATCGACCAATCCGTCACCGCCGGAGACGCTTCTCAAAGGAGTGATACCAACGGGAGATCGGAGACCGGATCTGGAACGACGGAAGGCGGCGGGAAGGGGTCTGAAGCCACCGTATCCGGAAGAGATGGCCCAACTCGCCATCCCAAGATCGCTCCTTTCGGGTCGCTCCTTCCGCAGAATCCCTCGTGCAGGGTTTTGCAGAAGGAGAGAGATCTTGATGGAAATCTGGTCCTGGAGAGGAGATCAAAACCCACTTTCGGCGGCGTCTCACTGGGTTGTTGGGGTTTGAGGAGCCTCCTCATTTTATTTTATAGCTACATGGCCGAGCCGATGGTTGACCGTGTGGTCGCGGGTATAACTTTGCCGTATTTGAACACGAAAAAGTAGTGAAGAAAACCAGGAAACGGATGCAAGGAAGTAACCGTGGTAGAAGGAAATTAATGTTTCCTTTCTTGGGTGGGACAGCTTTAGGCCTATAATAATAATTAGGTGTGTTTGGTTAAAAAAAATCAGGTATGTTTATCAAATAATCATATAATTAAAATAAAATATAATTTAATATTATTGACTTAAGGTTAGATAATGAATTAAAAATTTAATTATTTGAATATTTTAATATATAATTTAGTATAAAATATTATATCAATGGTCGAATTTATTAATAAGAAATATATAATAAAAATAAAATTTTAATAAAAAATTTAAGTTAAAAAAAGATTGTGTTCCTGTCTCAGTCCTAACGCTTGTCGCTCATCCAACGCTCTCGCTCATTGCTCACCGCTCGCTAAATATCTGGCGAGCCTTTCTGCGTCGCTTGCCGCTCGTATGTAGAACATCTGTTCGTAGAATGCCCCCGTCGAGCTTTTCCAAATCAATTGCCGCCTCCGTCCCCTGCCCTCCGACACTCGCCAAGCCTTTAGGGCCTTCTGGCGCCACTGCCACCCATAGAACGTCTACCCGTTGAATACTCCCGTCAAACACTAGCCTGTAGAATGCTTCTTGACACTGCCTACTACCTCTGGTCCCCCGTAAAGCCTTTTGACACCGTCTACCACCTTTGGCATCTCAACGAGTCTTCCTCGCGAAGGAACGGTGATAAGTCTTCTGCGCAAAGGTAACTGATGCACTAACTCCGGAATCGATAAAAACCTCAAAAAAAAAAAAAAACTAATTGCTGACATTATATTTCATAATGAATTACTCGGGAATTATTGATAACTTAAATTAAACAAATTTTTGTTGATAATATGAGATGGATAATCATGGTGATGAAGAACCTCAACCGAACGCCCGTCAGGGATTTTCAATTTTCGACGACGTGGCCGGCGCACATGTGGAAAGTAATGCGAATTGCTTCTGCCATCTGAAACACGTGTGGACCGTGGACCACGCGTCGTATTCCCACGCGGCAATTCATGGTCAACAAACCCAATGAAGTACCCGTCTCCACCGTTGACTAATGCTCCTCGCGGCATCAATTTTCTTTTTTTTTTTTATAAAAAAAGTTATTTTGAATAGCCAAAAAAACCACAGAGGAGGAAATTGAGGAACGTCAAGTTAAATATATATAAATTATATTTTAATTTATTAATAGATGAATATCGTCTAACTTCAGGACTAATTAAGCAAATTCTAAATATCTGAATTATAAAAAATAAAATAAAAGAAGACAATAAATATCTTATTTTTTTAATATTATGTGAAATTAGATTCTCTGCATTGTACAAACCGCACAGGGCAGATGATAGAAACTCAGATGAAAAATGTAAACACGTTTTGATTTGATGCCTTATGCATGAGTCAACAATAGTTGAAGAGAAGATCTTAGATAGTGAAACCAAAAAGTCGAGATGTAAACCAAAAAGTCTAATGAATTGGAATGCACCTTCCTTCTCGTTCAAAAATTTACAAAAGAAGAAAAAGATTCAAAGTGAGTTTAGACAAATAGAGGCTTGCTCTTATTGTCCAAGCCAAAAAACAAATGTCTTCTACAAATTAGTCATGCAACCTTCTTCCTTTAGATTAATTGATTTATAGAGGAACGCCAAGATTGATTGCACATCTGATTATATGGACTGAGTCGTATCGATCTATGGCTGATGATTTGAATTTTTTTGTTGGAAAATTATTTTTCTAACCTTATGAATTCTATAAAATATGTACAAACTCATATTAAAAAAATAAAACAACAAGAGATCTAGTTATGTCAGAAAAATATAAAAGGAGATAATGAACATGATTGGAGCGAAAAAGCTATTGTTCTTTTGTGCCAGAAGAGAGAGAGAGCAAGGGGTGTAAGGTTTGATGAAATCCATATATATTTTTATAATATTGCCCACTTTTAATCTAAGTCCTCATGATTTTATTTTTGAATTATACTCAAAAGGCTTCATACCAATAAAGATACTAATCTAATCTATTATCAATCTATTAATAATAACAATTTAGATTAATGAGTTCTACACAGAAACCTTCAGATCTAATAATTCAAACCCTCTGTAAATATATAAGTTGATCAAACGGGATAAAATTTAACGTTCTTCGCATCACAAACTTGTGTCAGGGAAGGATAAAGATGGCGATGTTGGTACCAACTGTTTGTTGGAAATTAATGTGTTCTAATCATTTCAATGTTCTAACACCCTGGAATAGTGGTTGCACACCTTCAACTGTTCTATCACCAACTGTTCTTGTTTTCTTGTCGACTAATTTGGTTGCCTCTCCATTTAAAGTTATATTATTGTGATTGTGATCCAAACGTGCTAATTTTGTGGCCTGGCCATGAGTCGCGGTCGTGGCCAGCTTGCGCCTTTCTCCTTCCTTGTCTCTTGTCCTTTTTCTTGAATCCTTCCTTCTCCGCTATTTCCCTCTATTTTTTTTTCACTCCGACGATCATAATAAATCCTTTCTCCATTCCCCCTCCAGAGTAAAAAAAGAAAGCACTAATGATCGGTGAAGTCAATAGAGTCTAGAAAATTGAAATAGACAAGCACAATCAGGATGCCACTCTCATTGATCAGTAAAATCTATTTCATAGCTAATCATATATTTATGGATCAATTCCTAATCACCATGTACTAAAGATAATTTTAGAATGTTAATTGCAAATGATGAGCCATTTGTACTTTCCGATTTATTCTAATAATTAATAAAAAAATTTTCATATGACTGAATTGATCATCTTCATAATTAATCAATTTGACAAACTGTAGACTTGCATTACCAAAAAAAATAAAAAGTAAAATATATTGTCAACTTGTTCATCAAGCTGCACATTTAGATCCTAATCCACTAAACCCCATAAGAAACCTCACCATACAAGCAACCATCACTTAGCTCGATCCACTAAACCCCAAAAGAAACCTCACCATACAAGCAACCATCACTTAGCTCCCACAACTCAAGTATGACCTCGGGGCATAACTAGTTGATTAGAACAGAATAGTTGAATTGAAGATACTTTATCACCGATTCTAGTCGAGAGAGAGAGATATATATATATGATGTTGCCTCGTCGAAAAGCGCCGGTTTTGGCTTCAGAGATGTTTAGAGCCAAGCAAGCGTCGCCATTCATCGGCAGCGGCGGAAGGAAGAACAGGAATTACTCTGTTTTCGTGATGCTCATGTCCGTCTTCCTCTTCATGACATTCATCTACAACGAGGACGTGAAGTCGATCACCAAGTTCCCTTTCAGCAGAAGCAGGGCCGCCGGAGACAAGTCCTATGGCGTGGTCGGCGAGATCGGCCTCGCTGTGGTCGACCTGATAATAATTAGCGACCAGGAAGTAGACGCCGAGGTTGCGACGGCTGAGGTGGAGGAGGAGCGGAGGCAAGAGGTGCGGCGGGTGGTGGTGGATAGAGTTATTAGTTCTAATTGGATAGAGTTTTGATGATAATTAATTTCAGAAAATGATGATTAACACGATAATTAATTTAATTAGGACAGGCAAGGATCGTTCGATGAAGGATAGACGGAGTACGACGAAGTCGAACAGCCGGTGGCCGACCAGAGAGTGTTGGATACATGGGCGAATTGGGTGAAGAAGAACGTGGATCCAAAGCGGACCATGGTGTTCTTCATGAGCATGTCTCCCGACCACATTAAGTACGTTAAATAATTATCCTTTTTTTCTTCTCTTTAATTAAATAATTGTAGTTTATTTTAAAAACATTGGAAATATTTCATTCTAACCAAACAAATCCATACCCGATTATCAACGTCATTTCTTTCCATTACTTTTGTCGTAGCATTGTAGATCTCTTTAGCTGTTCCAGTCAGTCATTTTCTATTTTTATTAACGTTGAACAAGAAATGGCAACAAAGAACATACGACATTCAATTAAATGAAATTCTTTGAATTTGAATCAGGAAGCAACTGATCTTTCAGGCCTGATTTTGGCTTATAAAAAAAGTTTGGAAATGGTTAAATCGAAGCAAGAACCACTTGAATTCAGATGAGAGAACAGTCCAGCCAAGTGATTCTAACCAAATAACCTTTATAATATCTTATACAATTAATTTAAAATTAAATACAATTCATCTTCCATGGCAATTACTTTTGAGTGTTACAATTCATCTGCTTGTCAGCCGAAAATATGAAAGAGAACCTCACCTCATTCACTCCTGGCTCATCAGTGTTCATTCTTTGTTCTTGAATTCGTAGCAGGTTGTTGAGGCAATATAGTAACTCAACTAAGGTTGCGACAACAAGAACTTGGTACCTCCAACAGCAGATGTTAAATGACGTCTCCATTTGAGATCTTGATTGCCAGAATGTGCGACAGAAAGGACCCAGAAACTTAACAATAAAATTCCACTTCCTACCAACTGTCATGTAGTTTCTCGTAGATTTCCAGCAAAGAAGAGAAAACCACTCCAAAAAGATTTGCCCGAAAAGGTCGGCTAAATGGTATGTCATCTTCTCAGGAGATCCATGCCATTTTGGTCATCTTCTCTGCTTCAGTATGCGGAAATGTTTAATGAGTTCAATTAGGCAATACAGCTATCAAGAAAGGATAAGTAAATATGCCTACTGTTATTTATATAAGCACAGGGAAATGTAGTATAATAAAATGACAAAATCTAATCTTCTTCCAACAGTTCACAAAAAAAATCTGAATTAAGTGCACAAACATAGACATAGAAGTCGGTTTAAAATGATCACCACCTTGGTTAATCTACAATCACCGTCCTGCCACCAGCAAATTTTGTACTTTGATCATGGCATTTACAATTCATATGGCTAATGAATTTTTTACTCAACCAATTTTCTACTAGAATTTCTGGTTCGAAAACTTGATCAATCATAGGGGAGGCATATTATCAATGAATATATTATCATTTTGTTATTGAAGGATGATTTTGCCCTAGAAGAGGAACCTGACTTCAACATTCAATTTGGCTTTGTAATCATAGTTATCAGGATCATGCAATTTTTTACTTGTATCTTACTATATAATACGAGTCACATGAAAAACGATACAGATGAATCAGAAGCAAATAGATCCACATGACAATTCGGTTAAATTCAATACAATGCAATATTTGATCCCATAGAAATCTTATTTTAAACGATTCTAAAGATAAGAAAACTAATTGATAACAAAATCTAACAAACTAAAAGTCAATCTCACCCATTAAAAAAAAGTAAATTAAATCTAATGCCCTAGAAATTAAATCAAATTTATTATAAAGAAACTATTAATGAATTTTATATTATATAAGTGTAATGCAAGGTTTAAAATCTCAAATTGTGCTCCACAGTAATATAATTAATTTTAGTTAAGTTGTAACTTTTAACTAACTTTTGTTTGTATTTGTTGATCCAAGGATGCCACTTTTAACATCTAGCAATCATTCCCCATGATTTTAACATCAAATTCCATAGATGATGAGGTTCCACAACGACTACATCTGCACCATCACTCTTTGGGAATGTGGACATGGCAATCACATATCCTAACCTCGATTGTTTATGTGAGTATATATTTGTGTTCTAATTGTTTATATTTATAATTTTTAAATCATGTAACTTAGATGATATAATAGGAGATAGAGCTCAATGGCGTAAAAGGATCACAATAATAACACAATAAAAAAATAATTTTTTGTATCTCTATACATTTTTATTTAATGTACGACATGGGTCAACTAAGCTCGAGGCCAAACTAGATCAGGGTGGGGATGTTATTTAGGTGTGCCCAACACAGGCATGACCTGTTAACACTTCTACTTATGATACATGTAATAAAATATTTTATTCCACCAAATCCTACAGATTCTAATAGTAGAATTGTAGCATCAAACGTTTGTCTTTGCATTGATAATAATATATTAAAGAATTTAACTTCAAAGAGATTGACTTTGAACATGCTGTAAATTTGAATTCTTAGTACTTTACTAGAGTAAATGCACAAGATTGTACTCTCCATGTTGGCTTTCTCAGTAATAACTTAAACTTATTGTAGTTCCACACTAAATTGATAGTTTAGAAAACAATGCTGAAAATCAAGGACATGTACTAAAAATTGCATTGGCAATGTTCTAGCTTACCTCTGAAGAGATCGCACAAGATGATGCCTTTTTACTTCAATTGTATGATTCTCCTGCTATGACGAGTTTAGGCCTTGAACAAAAATGAAACTTGTTGATTTCAAAAATTCCTTTTGCTTGAGTTGATGGAAACAATAATCGCAAGAGAGGAACCATAGATAAGGACATTGGGGCCTTCGATTTGATATTTTTAACAGCTGACTTCACAAGATGAGATGATGGTATCCCATACCAGAGAAGGTACCAAGAAAGAAACATAGCATCTGATCTACCCCTATCACTCTGATAATCAGGCCACTTTCCTGTCTCCAAATAATTGAAGAAGTTCTCACTAAGACTTTTTGAACAGGTCAAAATTTCATCTATGTGCTTCCGAACCGACTGAATGAATGCACATTGAACAATAGATCCAATTGGAGAAGACAGTTTGCCAGTGACAAGAGAATCATTGTAAGCTAAAGTAAGCTGAAAAACAAAAGCATGTAAATATTTTAGTATTCCATAGTTACAAGTTTGAAACTCTTGCTAATATATTTAGCTTACTAAATTTTAAATAGATGATCATGACAAACTAAAACGAATATTTTTCAGAAATAAAATACAACATGAACAAAAACACAACCCCTGGTTCCTAGGAGGAAAACTAGAAAAGCTTGCCTTTATACTAGAAAGAAAAAGTGAATCTTCGAAAACAAGATGGCTGTTGTTAGCCTGCTCCCACATTGACTCAATCAAAGCATATAATGAGAGATAGATCTGCATGATCATCCATTATTACAGAGCAGGCAAAATGGTAGTAAAAATAGCAAAATAAACAACAGGAAACCTTTCATAAAAATGGTGTACCTGAAGAAGAGCTGGCCTGTCTTTGCTCACACATTCAAATATTAATTGTGAGCAAAACTCCTGGAAATTGGGATCTGACCTGTAGTTCTCAAGTGAAAAAAAAGTCAAATCAAGGATATATACCAAGCTTTCTCCAGATCTCTCTTGCAAAAAAACAAACACAGAAAAAGGCGAATCAAATAAATTACAAACTGTGGAAAAATTAGTATCCGTGTGGACAAGTAAATATGGCTAGTCCAGGAACGTATAGTTGGAAATTGTTCATACTAGTTTTGGAAACCTTATATCTTTTACTAGTGCTTTTATTAGTACTCTACTATTATTTGTTCACATGCAAACATCAACCTGGAGAATTGTGCACATTAATAACATCATTCTTTGAATATAGATATGATGTGACACTCTAGCTTCAACCCACATGTTGAGCTCTAAGCTAATGCATGAAATTCACAAGCTTATAGTCAAGCTACTATTAACTTGGCTTACAAAATTTGCCCAGGTGTCTGAGCTCGACAAGGGTAATGGGTCATATGGCTCATTTGAGCGGGAGGTCATATATGATAGTTACTAACTACCAACATCCTAACATTAAACCATCATGGAAAATAAATCTTCATCCATATTGGGCCCAAAAGGTTGGTTGTTTTCGTTGGTTCAGTAATATATTGAGCACAAAAGGGTGGCTATATCTCATCCTCACGTACCAAATAAGAGTTTTTTGGGATGGCTTTTCGATGAGATTTAACATGGTAGCGTTAAGGGATGTGAATTTCACACCAGTGGAGCATTCTGGCCAGAGGAATGCAAACAACTTGCAATTATTTTTTCCCTAAAGACTATTTTCTTATGCCCAGGGAGAACTAGAGGGAAGTGTAGAAAAATTAAGAGATTTTTTAAACAAGGTGCACATATATATATATTTTTTTTTTCAAATTTCACTAATATATTATAAAGTCAGATTTTTCTAGGAATGTAGATTCATGTTGAATCACGTTAATTTGCTTGTCTTTGTATCTATCTTCGTTCTACCTTGGGGGAGACAATTTTCATTACATGTACTTGACTTGAGTTTCTGTTGTTCTACGAAAGGATATATTTCATCACAAGTGCTTAGTTAAGGTTGCTATTCTTCCTTCTAGAAACAGTGATTTGGATCCACAAGTGTGTGGTTTGAGTTAGTGGAGTTTGTAATCCCCACAATTTATTTAGATTCCGCACATTGACCAATGACAATACCATGTACAAAGCTTGTTAACCAACAGCAATTGTACCAGTCTAAACATGATTCCAAGGTTGTGTAATCTGCAGTGAGCTGCATACGTTCAGTATATAGTTCCTTCATCCTCCAGCTCCTTAGATTTTTTTTTTCCTTCATAGGCTATGATTTCCATTATTGCAGGTCAAAAGTCCTCAGAAGGCTGATGTCCAAAAACTAAAAAAGCACGCACAATTTTCCTACCAAATCAGAGGACAATTTTTTAGGATTTTCACAAGATTTTCTTTCTTGCAGACTAAAGATCTATCACCAAGGCCAATATCCAAATCACATGAAAACACAGGTTGGCTCTTCCAGCATCCTAAGCACTGAGCTTATTTAGTACCATAAGTTTAGTCGAATGTGTTTATTGAAATATATTAAGAAACTGCAATTTGTCCTTCCAAACAAAAAGTTAATTTAAAGAAGAAAAGAATTTTAAAAACAAAGCACTGAATTTCTAAAGACCATTAATATTTAATAGTTTCTACTTGTGAAATTTCCATTTGATATAAGATAATAATCACCAGTTTACATTTGCACATAAAATATTATTTAAACAAAGCTAAGGCAACATAAACAAAATAGCTTAGGTACCAAAAGCCAAAAACTGCTTGTGAATTATGACAATACAATGCAAACTCAAATCCAAATGCACCTAGAAAAAGCTACAGTAATGTGACAACACAGATAAAACAAATTTGAAATTTTAATTTGCAAATATTGTCGGTAGAAAAGTCAAAATGAACAGGGCCTGATACTTGCCTGCTCCTCCAGGAGTCACAGCAAAGTTGAGCAAATGCAATCAAGCTTGGATCACCAGAAAATGTGCTAACCAGTTGATCCATTTTGTATAAATCAGGTACAGGGTTATTGCTGTTTCTCGTGTTTGCATAGTCCAAATCCGTCATATCAAAAACCTGTTAATGCGGCTTGATAATTAAAAGACAAAGTACCCACAGAAAATTTAGAATGTAAGTCTACCTTATGCATTGCTCTTGAAAGCAAAGACTGACAACCGATGGGGTCATCCTCATAGGAACAGGAACCAACTTTTCTCTTGACATATAAGATACCACCATTAAAAGGGTCACTCTTATCCTCAAATCTCCACCAAGGTTTTTCTATTTACAAAAGAACACAAGAACATCAATCAAATATACATATATGAATGGAGACGGAGGAATTCATTGTTGCCAGAAGCACCTTCAGGTATAACTTGTATGACTTGAGGCCAATATCTAGGCCCACAAATGTGAACAGTCTTCAGCTGCAATTAAAGTGAATGAGTCAAATATCAATCCTACAATTGGGCCCTGGGTTACTTTCCACACATTTCTTGAGTGACTATTTTGATTTTGAGGATGAACAGATTTGTAATCATTCTATACAGAATAGTGAAGGATGTGGAATTCTGACAGAACAATGAGCATAAAATTTAGACAAATTTGTTGGATTTTAGGCAAGGTTTCCAATTAGTAAAACTAGGAGTTGGTGAATCACATATGTAAATTATCCAATCAAGGATTTAGCCATTATTGAGCAGTTTTTTTTACCAATGTCTCTATTTTATGGGGAAAAAATAGAGTTTCTATTGATTTGAAAAGGAATAGTGAACAGATCTGCAATTTTGACTCAGTAAAGTTTCAACAAGCAATGAAGTCAAATTCAAAGAACAGGGATTGATGTTGACAATTTTAGGTAAAATTTATGATCAATAGAATAGCAAATGATAAAAATACAACAACCAAACTTTTATCCCACTAAGTGGAGTCGGTTATATGAATCCTCCCCTACATCATTGGGCTCGATTTCCTATTATAACATCATATCTATATTTAAATAAATTTTTATTGTATTTTATCATTGTCAACTAGGTCTTTTTTAGTTTCCTTCTTCCTCAATTAATGTGTGTATTTGTCATGGTCTCACATCACCTAACTGGAGCATTTATTGATTGTCTAAGTATATATCAATATCATCTTAAATGCATCTTTTGAAATTTTCTTTCAATAGGTGTAACCCCAACTTTCTCTCTAATATTCTGATTTCTTTTATTGTCCATCTTCGTATGTTTGTACATCTATCTTAACATCCTCATCTTTACGAGACTCATTTTTTGCTCATATGCTTGATTCATAACCCAACATTCAGCTCAATATAATATACTATGTCTAACCGTTGTTTTGTAAAACTTTCATTTAAGCTTTAGAGATATCTTATGATCACAAAAAACATATAATGCTCTCCTCCATTTCAACCATCCTCAACTTTTCCATTCTTTTGTAAAAAATGATCTTAAATACTTAAAGCTCTCAAAACAAGTAACTCACCATCTTCTATCTAACAATTATCTTGCTACATCTAATATCACTAAACTTAAATTCCACTGAATAAATTCTAACCCTGTACATGCAAATTACACCGGTGCATGAGGCTTTGCGAGGTCGGGGAAAAGATCCATTGTACGCAGCCTTACCTTGCCTTTGGCAAGAGGCTGTTTCCAAAACCCGTGACCTTTAGGTCACAAGGCAGCAACCTTACCGTTGCGCCAAGGCTCCCCTTCCAATAAAGAATAAATTTGAAATTATAAAGGAATGTGCTATAAACATACCACACAACGTTCTGGCAGAATGCAAGGAGTAACTTCACAATAGCTGGACTCAGCATAATGTTCTGTCTCTTTGATTGTAATTTCAATTGGACAATATACTGGAAGACCTGTATCAACATCCACCGTCTGCAGCCGACGAGATTCAGCAGCAATTACATACAAATGCCGCAGGGCCTGTAATTAATGCCAGTGAGATATTGTAAAAGTAAATATAAGTATGATTATGATGCAGAAAATCTCATGTACCTGAAGGTGGCAACGATTGTCATTTGGACCTGTAGGAAAACGAGGATAAAGAGTAATCAACAGTGCAGCAACAGCACTGTTTCCAGTTGAAAAGGTTTGCATGCCACCGCCAAGGAATAAAAACCCAATGGCTAAGCTAACCTAAGTTATAGACAGTCATTAGCAAAACATGTCAGAGGCAAGCGACAGATGCATTATGCTGCATCTAAGTGTAGATTAAAACATATTATTACAATAAATTATGCAAAAAAAAACACAAAAAGGCTGTTCACAGAGACAAAAAAACAGAAATATCCTCTGTATGTAGACTGCAAGAGTATTCACAAATGAAGCCTGTAACTCATAAGGCATAGTTAGGTCACATAGATATTACTGTTTGCATTTTATATTGACAACAACAAAATCAGACATCATTCATTTCAAATAGCACGTTCATATAGTTTTAAGTAAATAAACACAACATTTATGATAGCAAAACAACTCTAGTAGCAAGACAGCTTGGTTGTATACCCTTATTCTTGTCCAGTGAAATCTCTAATGAGAAATGGTCGCATTGCTCCAGATTTTAGCACAAATCGGTATAAAAGAAAGGGATAGGTTATATTTTGATGGGCAATCATATAATTTGATGTGTATTGATACTGTCGTTTCAAACTAAATAATACTAAGTGGGAATTGAAGAAGCAATTTGCCTACACTAATTGCAGCCTCAATAGTGTCATAATCCAACTGAAGTCTCCACTTGCCATCAACTTGGACATACACTGCTTTAATCATGTCAACGTGTAGGATACTAATGTGACCATTACAGAAGGTAAGCATAGTTGTTAGAACTGTATGGATCAAGATTCAGATCGATTGTGTAACAATTCCAACATACATAAAGAACCAAAATTTAAAGGAATAGTGGAGATTCAATTCAATACTAATGCTAATCATATTATATATAATGTTAAAAAAACGTCCACTAGAGATTAATTAATCCATTAAAATTAAAACAAAATCCAATATAAAGAAAGGAAGAAATGATTTGATGCATGAATCTAAAAATGGAGTGCATCCAAAGTGTCCAACATGAGTGTGGATCCAAGTGGTCAACACCGTTGTTTCCAAAAAAAAACCCAAGTGATCAATAGGAATCCCAGAAAAGTGCATGCGTGTAAACTAAAAATATCCTTATATGGGCATGAGCATAAACAGAAAAAGTTCTTGTATTGATTGAAGTGTTCTCCAAAACATGGTTTGCTAAATTCAACTTTGCTCTTGTACAATTTGGCATGATCAAGATTCAAAAGTGCAGTGTACCATCCACAATATCACAATACTATTCTGCGTGAGAAAAATATTCTCCTCCTTGTATAGTCTAGATGACACTTTGATTCCAGATGATGACTGCAAAAATCAATGAGATTGAAACTCTTATCTCCATCAATACCTTCATACCAAGCATTGTAGACAGAGGTTGCTAGATCATGGGGAGATACATATCTCACAATGAAAATGTGTATTTAAAATGCTTGAAGAAGTTGATATCTCAAGTGCAAAATCGATTAACAATTCTACGAATCAAATGTCAGAATAATATTAGAACAGAGATGCTTTATATTGTTGAAAATACTGTAAATCCATAAATAATTTGAATCATCTTACAATTCTTTTAAACTTGGTATCTCCTTTTTATATGTTATTAGCCAAGTTCTTGGGCCTTTGGCTGCTAGGGTCATTGGGAGGCAAGTCTAAGGGCTCTTTAGTAACTAAGGCAGATTAAACAAGGGTCTATAAAGCCACCTTCAGATTATAGGATACGTTGATGCAAATTAGACAGTTTCTCCCTCTAAACAGGAGATCCACAACAAATAATTGTATTCTTCTGGGAGTGAATATGATATCTTCCAAACTACATAAGCACAAAGTTAGAATATGGGACCATGGAATTGCTGAAAATGAGCTTGTTTGGTTAAGTATCCAACGATTGAGCTGTGTATTATAGGTCACAATGGTCCAATGAAAGTATAATGGTAATCAACTATGAAACACAGACATTGATCATCTCTAATCCAGCCTTTTATGTGGCTAAAACCCATAAAGTCAGATTATCATTTTACATGAGATATGGTTCAATGCATTGATTATTGCATATCTAGTTTGGAAAATCAATTGACAAATTTGTTAACCAAGTCTTTGAGAAATGCAAGAATTGAACAGACTCAATCATGCTTAAAAACGACTTTGAGTTAGAGTTTTGAGAACCTAATTGAAAATGTATGATTGACGTGAGAGTATTTATTCAAGTCAAATAACTTCGACCCATACAAAACCAATGTGACAAATATGGAAATGCACGTGTGGGGATTCAGAGCTAGATGGCGGTTTTCTCAGAACAAGAAATATACTGTTGTTCTTTGAGCATAAAATAACAGTAAATTTTGGATTTGCATCAAACAACCGTTAATATTAATCCTCAAAGGCCAAGATAAAACCAAAAAAAAAGAAAGAACACAAATCTAAGTTCACAATGACAACTTTTTGAAAGACGACTTAAAAATAAAACACATGCTAGAAATTAGAAACTATGACGAAATAAATTTAGAACATCTTTGACTGTGTTGTCATCTATTACTAGAAAATAAAGATCCTTAAAACTTACAGCCATTTGAGTTCCATAATTTATTTGTCCTTCTGTAGAACCTCGACCACGCAAGTATCTCAATAATCGAAATGTTTGCAAATGCCCTGATCCTGCCATAACCTAACTCCAAATACCAATACATCAGATAAAAATAGAATATAATTTTGAATATAAAAAATCAACATGTTATACAAAGTGCAATAAAACATTGCCTTGTAGAAAGAAATTGACATTCATAATGTACAATGGAATCTGAAAGCAACCAAAATTCTCCTAGAAAGTAATGAAGGTAACAAGAAAATTAATAAAATACTATAACAGAAAACAAGAGAAGTTCACAAACCACATCTTATGACTAATCCTCTTTGTTGAAAAAAGGAAGCACTTAAGAAACCTCAAATGTAAAATAACAAACAGCTCCAAAACCCGTGCAAACACTACATTGCCTAAGCACAATACCATAACACAAACTTTCTTAAGGATGCAATGCAACAAAGTCATTGAGTGCAATACAATTGCAAAGACCCATTTCATTAATACTCATTCTCAAGTAGAGGCTAATAAACTATGGTTTGTTACATTTTAATGCAAATTGATTAAAAGACACTCAAACCATAATCTAATAGTCCTGATCTTCTGCAGCATATATATATTTATGGAACATGTATAAAAGGGCATGTGGTCCCTATGATCAGGACTGGAATAAAAACATACTTCACAAATCCAAATTGGAACTGGAATAGAAAGTGATCATACGATCAGGACTGAGTATCTAGTGCTGCTGATCATATAGGAACACCAGATATATATATGAACAACATCAAACAAAAAAAAGTGAAGATAGAAAAAGGGATTAAGGTTTTTTTTCTCAATTTTTGTATACTTTAAAAGTCAATTTATATTACTATTAGTAATTGTGTGCAATTATACAAAGTACCAGGTACAACTTAACTTAAAATTAGTATATGATGATGATATTATAGAAAATAATTACATTTGTTGGTCTTGTCTAGTTATTTTTTACGTTGATATATATTTGATGGATTTATCTATGTGGACTTTCTAATGAGATAAAGCCACCCAAAATTACGGATTTAAATCATGTTCTGAGTTGGGGTTTCAGTCCCGGCTAGAATGAGATGGTGTCAGTTGCATGTCAAACGTACAAGCATGTCATGCCCAAGGCACCAAGGAGGAGGAAGTGGAATTAGGGAAGAGAAGGTTTTTGTTCATTTCTTCATAGACATAGGCAAAAGCTCTGAATCCTCATGACCACAACCAGAAGCTCGAACCACACCTTGTGAACAAAGGTGAAAGCTCGGAATACTCGTGAATGTAGGTAGAAGATCAAAACCCACCTCAAAGGCATAGATAGAAACTCACAAACATACATAGAAGTTTTTTTCTCTTTTCAAAATTTTTAAAAATTTACATACTAGCTCGGCAGGCAATGGCAATATACATACATGCTCAAGCTAGGCAAACCCTATTTCTAGTTCGTGCTTGGCATAGCCCATTTGTAGCCATGTCAAGTTGGGTATAACCCAAAAGAAATCAGCCCCAATAAGCTCATGACATGCACCTAAGCATGACCCATTAACACCCATATTGTTTTTAATCTCTTGTGCATATTTCTTGTATCTTTAATAGAGATTTAGAAATTTCACAAATGCATCAAGCTTTCACCTATGGAAATTCCATTAGGGTGGATCAAGGTTGATGTTTTAAAGGTGCTAACCTTGATTTGTAAAGGATTACCCCATAGCCCCTCGTGAAAGAGTGGTTTTATTGAATTGTTTGTGAGAAGGTACGCACCTTAAGCGCCTTAGGTTGTGAAGTAGGAGTGAAGTCTCCAAACCATGTAATATCACTTATGTTAGCATTTTCTTATTTTATTTGTGTATTAACATGCACAATTTATATCACATAGGCTATCACGTTATTGTCACATACATGCACTCACCACAAATCATAATTCTGTGTTTAATCAAGAATTTAGGGATGTCAATTCACCCCTTAGTCAGCTCATTTATGATCCTACATTATTCTTATACATTATAACACTTTCTCTCTAGGCAAGTTATGTTCCCATAATCTTCATATCCTCATATACTAACAAATGGTATTGCTTAGAGGAAAAATTGATACATGATTAGAAAACTTGAACACTATTACTTGGAGGTGCTACCATATAAATTGCATGTATTTTTCAATACTACATTGTTGAATTCCCTTTACAATTTATTTCTCTCATGACACATTTCATTTACTTCCACCTTATGTGCTCAGGAGCACTTTTTTTGTTCATCTTTCATCCCCAAGTGGAGACAAATTCTTCTAAAATGCGAAGTATATCTTTCTTGTTATTCTTGAGTGCAAAAGAGTTATTGATGCTACTCTCCTACATACCAACATGCCTTTTTTTTATAGCAAATATAGCATTCTTTTAGTCTTAATCCCTTCTCTACCACACCATTTACTCGAGTTTATTATAGAGGTTCACTTGTTCCTACTCTTGTTCTTACTTTGGCTCTTGTTGCTACTCTAATTTCTACTCCAGTGTCTTCGACTACAAAGACAGTGAGAATTTATAATCATTGACCTAGGATTGAGTTTGTGACTATTATTCTTCTAGATTCTCATATTCTTTTGACACTATTACCAGCCATCAATCCACTTTTAATTTTTTCCCTATCTATTGCTTTTGGATGATCCTCGGAAGTGCACTACTTCACATCCTTTTTCTAAATGCATCTCTTATACTTCTTTGTCACCCAAGTATTCTTCATCTTTGCTTTGGTTTACTTTGGCATCTATCCTTTGTCTCTCATAATGCCTATAACATCAAGGTATTGCCATCTTTGGCTGGCATCCCATACAATTAGCATTGTGATTCTCTCCCATGGTAGAATCTAAGTCCAATATGAGGAGCTTCACAAGGGGTCACCAATCCAGCAATTGCTCAGAAACTGAAGTGCTGTATTACAAAGATGTTGCTCGGTTGCACAAAAGCAAAAATTCAGCCCTAGCCCAGACTAAGTATACGAACAGCTGAAGCAATAGGCAAGTCAATCTAATAACCATAATTCTTCACCACTTTAGACCATGGATTTGCCTTATCAAGGGAAGCACTTCATCCCACACATTCTAGGTTTACTTTCAACTTGTACTAAAATAAAAGCAAAGCACAAAAAGCTTAGGGACAAGAGCTTCATGAAAAATATATACTTGGCACACTCGAGCAATTTTGTATGTTAGAAGGAAAGTCGGGTTATGAATCCTAATGTTAGACTCATGCCAGAACTGCGGAAAAGTAAATAACTCCAGCTATCTGCTATACTAATGTTAGAATCCACAAACAGCAACCAAAGGATACTGATCCTGATTGATTTCAGGTCACGATTGCTCCTAGATAATTTGATAAAGCAGTGGCCTAACATTACCAACTTCCAAATTACTCAAACAGCTTTTAAACTCTAATTTTTCAAAAATATCTTATCATTTTGTTCCAAACATTATCTGAAATATTTTGGAATTAATTATCAATGTTAAGTCTTGATGAAAAAGCTTGAGGGTTGCACTAGATATTGCTCATGGATCTCAACAATTAGTAAGGATAAAATCCATGTAGCATTTTCCAAATAGATGGGACTGACATGGCTGTCGATTTTGAAAATTGAACAAAAGGAGAAATTCAATGAACCATGAATAATAACATTTTTCCATGTACCATAACTTTCTTTTACTTTAAATGTAATAGAAAAATGCATCAAATGATTGTAGATTTTAAGAAGGATTAGAACAAAGGGCCTCAACTTTCATATCTTGCCGACTGTAAAAAAAACCTCAGTTCAATTGCAGTACACATGTCCAAAAAGATACTATAAATTAAACCAATTCATATTTATATCCATTGCACTCTTTGCTATAATGAAAATTTCGGCACAGTAATTCTACAGACTAACGCATGCAGTCGTTATTCAAGAAGAACCATTTTTTTAGAAAAGAAAGGCAAAAGGGCAAGAAAATCTTATGAAAGAAAGAATTCACTTGTTACCATAAGCAATAATCAGTAGTATTATACTAAAATAAAACTCTATAAGATTGAAAATGGAGTTGGAAAACTTCTGACCAGAGAGAGAGAGAGAATAATCAGATGCAAACAAATTTCTGATGTCCCACGATCCACATAATGCAGCAATCCCTTTGGTAAGACATTAGCCGTTGCCGGAATGTGCTTAAACTAAATAGACATTTCACAACTTAAGCATTGAGAAAATAGCATGAAAAGAGAAAAGCAAAACATGAGATTTTACCTCATTTAGAAAGTATAGAGCATAATTATAAAGCAGCTCCCGCGCCTCTTCACTTTTGGTGCCAGCATACTTCAGTCCTAGAAGCAGTTCTCACAAATAAATAATATACACAACAAAAATGAATAGTATCATATTAAAGAGAGCCTAAAAGAGGTGTTGCAATACAAAACTAGAAAAAAAAAATCACAATTTAAGATTCATCTTACAGTTCTACTATTGTAAATTGAGATACAGAAATAAGCTCTAAAGAATCAAAACAAAATAAATAAACAAATAATACATTTAACAGCAACTAAAAGTTCCTGACTTTTTTATTCCGTAGATCCATGTGCACAATCCAAATAAGCTGAGAAGAATTGAATCTTGATCAGGCAATTGATTCACTACCATAAGCACACAACAATAATCTAGCAACTTTCATAGGTACACCAAACAAATCCAGGGCTTCTTAACAAATATCACTAACCTATTTTAGTACACCAAACAAAGACAATGAATTATTTATAAACAAAGAAACTTGACTTCCAATCAAATTTCGGAACCTGCAGAAATAATATTATTAAAATCATATGACAGATATTTCTTTTGATAAAATAGGAGAAAATAATTAAAAACTAATGAATCTATTGCAAAGTAGAAAAACTAAAAAAATTAAATAAATAAATAAATAAATAAATAAATATATATATATATATATATATATATATATATATATTGGAAGATTCATTAAGATGAGAATTAGTCATTGAAAATTCAATTGGAGATCAATTATGTGAATTTGTTACAAAACATATTTGTGTGTTAGCTGAGTAAAATTAAAGTGAAAAGATGATAATAGCATTTCATATTCCCGGTCTACTATATTATTTAGTAAACAGACGTACAGGCGATGAAGCTGAAACTTTTAGAAGCCCAACAATGTTGAACACAGTTGATATTGATTCTGGTTGACAATTTTGCAGTAGATAGCCAAACAGAGATTATAACCATATTTTAAAAAGTGAGAGAGGTATAAGTGGCAGCAATAAGCAGCCAATTAATTAACAGAACTAAACTATCCAGAAAGAAAGATGGGTGGTCTATAGGAAGAGTAAAGAATTATATTCTTAAAACACATCACTCTAATGAGGATCTGATGCTACAATCAGTAGTGAAAAAAAAATACAGTGACTAATTTTAATATATTAGATGATTAACTCTACCTTAGGTTGAACTTTGAAATGTAAGACAGCAAGAAAAAGCTACGAAGTAAAAAAAAAAGAGTAGATTTAATCATTTAATATGTCATAGCAAAGAATTCTGGAACATTCATGTCAGCCCCAGTGGCCAATTAGCCACAGCCAAACGATCTCCCACTAAAAGATTATACATAAAAGTTTATTGCCAATTCTAGTGCAAATGTAATTGGCATATGGGAAATTAATCATACCCATGTAAAAGATGAAGCAGGGCCTAAAGTGTAACTATTGATCTAATTTTTATAGATGCAGAAAATAGAATGACAGAAAAATTAGAAGAGTAATGAAAAAATATCTTAATTACCAAGTGAAATGCAAGCACCGGATACAATGTTCACATATGCCTGGACAACAGACTCTGCATCGAACTCATCATCATCACTAGCTCCATCTAATTTCAGGACTGCTAATCGGATGAAATCAGGAATTTGAGATTCAATCCAATTAATAGATGGTTGCATGCTGAAAATGCCAAAAGTTTATTAACAACAAAGACATGACACATGCTTATATAAATGGTGAATAAATAAGGTACTTTACTTGCTCCACATAATCAAATTACGTGCAATGACACGAAGCATGATGAAGTCAGGCCTAACATACTGCAGATCATAGTGACTAATGGGAAGACGGAGTCTAGACACAATTTCTTCTGATCCTGTCTGTAATTTTGAAGGAAACAGGTCAAGTTCAAATGATCCATAAGTGCACTTTGATGAATTCCAAACAGTAGAAAAATAGATATGCACAATTTTGGAATATTTCTATTAACTTCACCTTCATAAATATCAGAGCTAGTGCAATTGTACCACCAGGAGCTGTCACGTCAACATTTACATGGGCTCCATCCACTATCTGCACAGGGAATGAAGAACATCTAATTCCCAGTCATATATGTATAACAATCATCAGACTTCCATCAAAAGAAAATTGTAATATTGTAGCACAACCTGCCCAAGAATGCGGACATGATCTTCTGCTGGTTGTACAACTACTGAAACTTTCTCCTGGAAAATAAAATCAAGTATGGTCAGGTTAGGAAAGGGAAATAAAATACAGAAGCATTTATTGGAGACATTCCACACAGAAAATTTACATTTTTAACTCCTTTCTCGCCAATATACTGGAAAATTCGATCCACAAATCGGTCTACGAAGCCAAATGCATCATTTCCTCGACCTTCCAAACATAATTAAGTATATCAGAAAATATGTAGGAAGAAGTAATATTGAAATAGAGGCACAAAAACCTAAAGCTACAAGTCCCAGAGCATATCCAGCAGCAACAGCATATCCTTCTCTTTCAAGCACATTGTCACCAGCACTTCTTCGACCAATCTCACCCTGTAGATTTTTCAATAAGCATTTAAAGTGGATCTAATTTTAATGCTTTCCAACAAAACTCCTCTACAAGTTGATGCTCAATGCTAATGGAAGAAAAGAGATAGCACAATAACAGCGACTCAGAACAGGACTCAAACTTTCAAATGAGCACAAAAATTAGATGCTAGAGCACACTGCAATTATATAACAAACACTAATGGTGTGGAATGCAAGTCTTTTTTGCTATGAAAAGATCGAAGACATGCAATGACTCGAAGACATTTTCCAAATTCCATTTTCATAATTCCTCTTTCCTTTATCACTTTATCTCATAATCACAATTTCTCCATTCCACAGTAACTCGAGAACTTCAGAGAAAACACAGCCAAGCTTGTTGTCCAAGCTTTCTGCAAGACCTTGCACACCTCACCGCTGATACTAAAAACCTCTTCATCTACCTCGACCAACTACCCATTTTACCCCATGTTAAACACTAAACACGACGCCCCATCAAACACAAGTTTAACTTTTATAAAATGAGGCACCATATACCTAAATCCATACTCATGTCAAGCAAGAATTTAAGTGTTGCTTGATGTAGGAGAATTGATCCCCATCTAGAATAAGATTGTGTCAACTCACTGACAAGTAGTGTGAGGAGAAACTTACCCTTGTTGTCACATTTCGAAGAGGAAGAAGCCCCTACCACCATTGGTACCACAACCATGTTACTTCAACTGTCATATTCCATTTTCGAGTTATATGTTGATTTGAGAGTAACAATATATCTCGCCATAACATTTTAATCATCAGCATTAAGTGCACATACTTGGGAGCGAGTAATGTGCAACTTTATATTGTTCTAACCACCCAATATTGTAGTAGAATTATTTAATTTAAGTGTTGAAAACTATGAAGTTTATTACATGAGAATGTTGCAAGAGTCATACCCTCATATACACAACACTCCTTTTGGTATTAACAAGGTAGTTGAGATACTTGTAACAGTTTGTTCCTATTTCTCCCTTAATGTTGGTGCAAATGATTTTTAATCGGTACAGACATATTTAGAAATATATTTGCACTGAAATCATATCATTACAACACAATACGGTACCCAAATCTTGTTTTCCTTATATACCAAAACTATAACACAGCTGAAGATTTTAAACTTATTATAAGCAACAAAAACAAATTGTTGTTTAACTTCTGCGATAAGCACATTAAGACAAAAAGTAAACACAAGGATAATAAAGCAAAACCTCATTAAGTGGGAGAATAGATCTTCTAACCTTCAGCTTGAAAGATAATTAGGTAATGGCACCATAGATACCATATATTACACGTCAAATTTTCATTCTCATGGTACCATTTAGCACTTCAGCTTATTAGCATAACAGTAAAGCTAAATTAATTAGACAGAATAGTACAAATAGGATTGCATTATCATGATAGTACGAGACATTTGTGTGCCGAGCTTCAAAGAAAACCATAAAAGATAATTTGTCCAGAAGAAAAATAGTATACCAAAAGAATCTTCATGGTGAATGGGTGTGCTGAACCTTCATAGAGAAGGCCAATGGCCACCAGAGCAGCAGACTGAAGACCATTTAAAGAAAACCATGAATTAATTATTTAGTTTATAACAAACATTACATAAGAAACACAATATTTTCTGGCTGGATATGAATTAAATATCTTCATATAAAAATCTTCAACAAAGGATTTTAAAAAATATGTCAAGGAATGAAATACAAATCTCCCAAAGCACAAGATAAGTTGTTGCTTCAGCCACAGAATAAAGCTAATTTATCTCCTCATATGATAAAATTTTTCTTTGCCCCACAGAGTTTCATACTTCTGCATACAACCCTCAAAATTTGAAATTGTAAGTTGTCCCAACACTTCATCTTAACCTAACGAATTTAAGGCAAGAAGGCAAAATAGTATGGTTTAACATAGCCTACAGAAAAAACAATAAATTAACAGCATGAATGCAAAGTTGGCAAACTTTGGGGGCAAAGTGTAATTTTCTCTCATTATTCATATTTTAGATTTCATTGGACAGTCACTTATCTCAGAAGATTAGGCTATTATGAAAAAGGTCAATTCATACTTTTCTATTATCAGTACAGTAATGAAAACAATGGACTGAAAAAAGGCTAACATATGTGCTAGTTTAACTGGAAGTACATTTTTTAATTACTAACTAGCAAGATTCATCTTCTACTCTCGTGCCATCAAAGACAGGTAGGTGAGCTTTTTTTCCAAAAAAAAATTAAGCTAATTGAAAAAACATATATCAACACTTTTAAATCTCGAGAAATTTTTTCATGGACTAAATCTATGAAAATTGAATTTCTTTTATTTGAATGTTAGTTCAATCCTACGGCTGGACAATAATTCTCTCTTTATTTCCTTGAAACAAATTTCTAGTTCTTCAATGGATTATCGCTGCAGGTATATGCAGTGTTTCCATTCAGTAACAGACAGTGGAAAAAAAGAAATCTCATAGGAAAAGAAAGTGACTAGAAGAGAACCAAAAAACAAGTTTTCCAACACAGAAAATATAAACAGATAAACATGAATTCTTCTTTATAAAATAGCGAATTGTAAGCCAGCTCCATCACAAATATATATTATGTATGCCAAAGTTCATTCATGAACTTGCTCCTAAAACATAATATGATCTCCAAGGAAATCAAAAGAATCATTCAACAGCAACTCTTATACTTCAACTCCATTTTTTTTGGTAATTCAGGTATCCAACTCTTATTCTTTCAACTCCTGTTGTTTGCTCTAGAGTCTAACATATTATGTTATCTTATAAATTAAATAAGAAAACCATACCATGATCCATCCTTTTATGTCAAAAATAAGAAACGGCATTACATTACATGAGATTTTAGAAACTGAAGCAAACTATAATTGTTTCTGTCCACTCAAATATCATATGTAATGTACAAATGCAGATAACACCAATAATGGAAAAGATATCCTACAACTTTATCACACATCAGTATTAGATATAAATATAACCTAGTCTAAGTCTACACATTCTTATGCCTATATTTTAGAAGAAAAAAATACATAAATTAATAGAATTAGTCTATTATGAAATAGACTGCAATATAATATTTTATTCACCAACATGATATGAGAGCCATCTTTCTAGATTAGGGTTTTCTGAAAGAGGTATTTCACTTGAAGTAGAGGTCACTCCCCCTTATTGTTCACTGGATCCTCTCTTTTCGCTACTCATTCTTGATGTGTGTCATGTGAATGTCTTTTCACATGTCCAATTACACATCGCCGACACTACAAGTCATATTGTTTCCTTCGTACTATGTTGCCCACCATGATGATAACAACAACAACAAAGATTAAACATCCTTCTAATCCTCTTCTTCAACTTTAATTACTCAAGTAAATTTATTCTAGTTTATGTAACAAGTTAGATATAGGTAGTCTATATGCTCTACCTTGAGGTAGCTTATGGTAGGGTGTTAGATAAAAATATAGTATATAAGCTAGTGTAAGTTTATTTGTTCTTATGTCTGTATTTTAGATAAAATTAGTTATGTAAATAGCATAAATCATGTTTAAAGTTTTATATGAGTCTATAAATGCATGTCATTGTCCTTTATTAAATTCATTGCAATACAATATTCTCCTACAACAAGAATAAAGTTAGATAAAATTTGACTCAGACCAGCATGCATAGTAGATTTACTGATAAAAAAAATCCCTCAAATGGTGCATTTGTTTTACCACAAACATTAAACTCTAGCTAAAGCGTGGCCAGGCTTATCTACAAATTTGCTCTTTGTAAATGAATTGATTTATTTTTTACCAAAAGAAAGCATTTAAAAACTATATAACCGCATCAAAAGGCAAAAATAAAAAAATAATCAGCTAACAAATGTACAAATGGGAAGAACATGGATGTGTTGCATACCCTTCAATTTGAGAAACCATAAATACAAAGAAGCACGATATACCTGCAAACTTGTTGGCAGCTCCAACTCAGGAAAAGACAGCTGGTGTCGAGAGGGAACATGGAGGTATAGCATCTAAAAGACAATTTGAAGTTAGGAATGAATCATGATCCAGAAGTTAAGATGAATGAATCTGCATCTATGAGAATCATGAACCATATATAATGCAGAAATGAACAAACCTCAAACTTGGGATCAATATGCATAAAGGGCAAGTTAAGAAAAGGAAAAAAAACAAAATTTTACTCTTTAATTGTGTTGAAGCAAGAGTGTTCCATGCCCATAATGTGCTAAAGCACATAATTGCATATAGGAATCCTTTTAGCACTTGTGTAGATAATGGATTCTCCTCTCAAGTAGCTAGTCATTTCAGGAAGGATTAGGATCCATCTAAATCAACATATTATCAAAACAAGAGCTTGTGTGTCTGGATTCAATATGTGCACACTAATACTTATCCTGACAATACAATACACTTATTGAATTTGGGTTTCAAATCTACTGAGTTTAATGTGCCCACTCCCATACGAAGATGGAATTTTAGGAATGAAAAATTACAAATTGGACAATTTTAATGGGGACCAACATTGTTAACGTGTCAAGTAATACATCAGACCCAAAGGCATAGATAGGAATGCATCATGCCCTATCTTTAATGCCCACGTTGTCACCTAGGTCGTGCCACCTTCTCTCTCTTAATGAGTGCCACCACCTTGGGACCCACAACGATCACCCCCAAACCCTCATTTCCTCCAGTAAGCACATCATACAATAGCTCACTTTCCCCTGGGGAACCATACTCTCTCACACATCATAAATCCTTCCTCTATCGCAATTGTTGTCCACCTTGCCTTAGGCAACCCGAATAGACCTCATGTTCCTCTCATCTTCAGTCTAAACCCACAGCACTTCTCTTGTAAATCTTTGTCCCTCTGAGGTTATTGATTCAGCCCACCCTTCCCCGTTTTGCCAAACATAATTGTTGACCTCATCAACAACAGCCAAGCACCCACATCAAAAATCAACACCCTCTTTCCCTGAGCTTGTTGTCTTCTTCCTCATTAGAGCTCATATCTTTCTGTCATAATTGCAGCCTTTTCTCCAATAATTGCTAGTAAGTAAATCCTGAAACTGAAACCTTATAATCACCCTTCTGTCACTTCTTGCATCCCCTCAATTTCAAACTTCTTCAACAACCTGACAGCCCTCTAGCACCCACTCCAGTCTATGGGTGGGTTAAGAAAACGACATGTTGAACCTGTCAAGAAATCAAAACAAATCAAGCCAGAAACAAAGGGACTGCCATTATTACTGATTTTAGCCCAATATCCCTTCGTAGTGTGTTTCGTATAGGGTGTGGTGCTTGCAAAGTAAATGGTTAACAAGATGAGACCATTACATTGTATACTTATCACTTCAAATAAAGGAGCCTTTCTGTTAGGTAGGAGATTTAGGACAATACTCTGTTGATAAATGAAATAGAGCACTGCACTCTTATCACAACTCTATCAGCCAATGGCCTTACGTGATTTTTAAGTCTGAGGAAAACTTTTGATGGAGAAGTCTTTGCTAAATATAATGAAGTTGATAGGGGATTCCATGATAAATTTTTGAACTAGTTTTGTTCTTGCCTAGCATCTGCTTTGTAAAGTTAATAGTGTCTGATCTTAAGTTTTTTCTAGCATAATTGGTACAAGGTAAAAAGATCCTCTTCTCTTATTTGTTCATTATTATGCAGCAACTGTTTTTAAGTTTGATAAGGTGCCCTAGATCCCTGCAGAGTTGGGGGAGTAGCTTTCTATAACATTATATATGTCGATGACCAGCTAATTAGAATTAGAGTTAACGGTAATTCTTGAAGAGAACTTAAGGAATCAATGGCGTTGTTTGAATGCTTACCAACCAGGGAGTGAATATGGAGGTCTGAGATCCTCTTTCCTGGTGGTAGAAATGCTGGACTATGCTGATAGTCTGAATATTTGATTATTCTGATTATTAAGAATGGTATTTCAAAGGTTCAAAATCTTGAGTCGTGCATAAGTTTTGATTTTGTACTAGAACAATATTGTTTCAGTACTGTGCCGACATTCCAATATATGGTGCTGGTGACAAATTTAAAGTGGAAGGAGGAAAGAGACGAAGAAGAGAAAGAATAGGAAGGGAAGAAAAGCAATTATATACATAGCTATTATATACCCAAGTTAGGAATTTGCCTCATGCAAAATGGTATAGTTTTGACATTATGTTGTATACAATTTCTAAAAAAACAAACATTAATTCAAGTAATCTTAATGTGTATTGTAGCATGTCAAAGGGTATTGAGTGTGAACACGATTAACATAGCGCCACATCAAGATTACCTGTGCCAAGTAGTAATCAAGTTTCGATAATTGATTGGAATGATTCACTTTGACTATGTTGTATGACATTTCAAACCATGGTATTTTCCTTTTGTAAAACTTAATGGTTATATGCTACAAGGGTCTCTGTTAGTGTCCTATTGTCCAGAATTTACTTGTCTAGAATTTCATGACAAAGCTACAAAATATAATAAAAGAAATTAAACAAGTAAGGAAAATCGCCCTAATTAATTGGCTTATCATGGTACTACATGTTCACACCCATACTATTGGATGGTTGAATGAGTTTGTTCTTAACAAAATCAT
The DNA here is from genome assembly GCF_044706935.1 of Curcuma longa. NCBI lineage: Eukaryota > Viridiplantae > Streptophyta > Magnoliopsida > Zingiberales > Zingiberaceae > Curcuma > Curcuma longa. Next base: position 2,105,044 of record NC_133876.1, on the reverse strand, counting down.
AGTTTGAAATCTTGTATTGTGTCGCGCGGTGCATTCAAAATGTGTTGTTATGATAAATTGTTGTTCTTATTTTTTCTTTTTCTTCTCATTCCTCCTTTGATCACCAATTAGCTACGACACCATAGATCAAAATGTCAGCACACTATTGAAGCAGTATCTTTTGTGTTACAGAGCGAAACTGTGTGAAACTCGAGATTTTGAACCTTAGACAAGATATCCAAAATATATAGAAATTATTTTGTGCAATGGTGACATGCAGGTTGTTGGAAGTCATGGGTTTAGGGATGTTTGGCCACTGAAAACTTATTGGGCTATTGTACTCAAGGGCAAATATGGCAGGTTGCAACCCTCAAATCGGGTACAATGGCTAAAACACCTTTTCTGGGCTCTCCAACATGTTCATAGGTAATTTAGTGTTAAATGGTTGTTGGATCAAACTGATGAGAGATGGTAGCGACTATCACTTTGTCCATATGGGGCATGTTGATGGAGAAACTAAGGCATCTGAGGAGATCAAAATATTAAGACCAAGAGAGCTCTTTCTCGGATTTGGTTCATAAAATTTTGACTATTTATGTCTTCTGGTAGAAAAAATGGATAGATGGGTGCAATGAGAGTCTAAATGGTGTAATGGCAGTGAGGTCACAGATGAAGCACCTAATAAGACCTTAACCTTCAAAATGTCACATAAGTTCTCACAACAAAGGTTCTTGCAAATAGAAGACAACTACAAAATACTTTTTCAGTCAAAGAAATGCAAAAGGTGACTAAAAATGGAAGAGGAAAGTGAAAAATCTCAGTTAGATACAACAATAATTATTGTGACAAACCTATATATATATATATATATATATATATATATATATATATATATATATATATCCTAGAAACCATCACAGGGTCAAATAAAAATGACAAAATAGGAACTACCACAAAATATTAACAGCAATGGCAATGAAGTCACAAAAACATTACTTGCGCTTAGAGCAAGACAAAGCCATATAATTAGGAAAATTTGATGCTACAACTATACAGTCATTTCATTGAAGATATTTCCTTTTCTCAATGACATAAACAGACAATATATTCTCATGGCCAGAACTTCCCATGTAGAAATAATCCAATGACCTTAGTGTTTTACTAAAAATAATTGAAATAGAAATTGTTAATAAATTCAAAAATGGATGAACCAACACCCTTCTTACTTTTGATACTTCAGGATGCATTGTTCCACGATAAGATGCTGCCATACCAAGCAGCATGCCGACTGTAGTAACATCATGTTCCTATGGCAGAAAGTAATATCCTTGAGAATTAATTGATAAGCAACTTGATTAATATGAGAACTAGTTAGTGGAAAACATGTAGTGATGCATAAGCTCCGATATGAGCTCTTCATCTACTTCCTTCCATACACAAGTCAGATACTGACACTAGACACTTACACTTCAAATGAAGACAAAATATTTCACATGTAAGAAATTTTAGAAATAACAATGTCAGACACTTGAAATCTCACACCTAGGTTCCAAGCGAATGCTCTATATCTCTATTGATCATTGTAAGAAATTTTAGTAATAGCAATCTCAAACACTTGTACTTGCACCAGTTGTCAGAAACACATACTTAAGTTCAAGTAACACACTGCATCAGAAGAAATGCTGAAAAAAAGTGGAACTATTTGAGTATTTTCTAATAAGAAAAATTTTTTTAAAAAAATCAAGAGATGACAAGAGAATCAGAAACTTCACCAACAGACTATCAAGAGATACTTTTTTTAAAGGAAGGTCGGAGGCTCCTTCAAAAGTAGATAGTCGAAGTACATAGCTATACTGCATCCAATATTAGTGTAAGAAGGGGGAATTTATGTACAATAAAGCATAAGGTAGAGTGAACCTAGATTTAGTTACACAAAAAAGAAATACCTCAATTTACAATCTATAGATTTCCATTTAAGTTATGATCATTGGTTAAACTTTCAATTTTGCTTCTCCTATCCAATTGCCCAAATGTTCCAGAAATTTACAACAGAGGATCTATTTTTAATTATTGTTCCAACTCCTGTTTACCTCGTCTAGAAGAGTACATTCCAAGGAGGGTGGAATAGTACGCCTACAGCCAATCCTACTTTGCCAAATTGCAGTCCTCAAATAAGTTTCTGATCAAGCATAGAGTGCCTTCTTATGAAGTTTAGGAGATGGAGAGCAAGCATTTTTGAAATTTGTTGAAGGTTAAACGGGTAAAGAGTTTTGACACTTCTTTGATCTGACTTCAGCAATCCACATATTTAGCTAAAATTTAATTGCAATGAGAAGGCAAGGTATGCCGGACCTAGATGTATGTGACCAACACGGGGTTCATGAGAAAGCATAGCGCCTATCCAGTGTTGTCGCTCAGAACAGCAAACTTAGATTATTGTGGTTTAGTGGTGCAACTTTTTATCCACCATTAAGTGATCAAGGCCAACATAGGTATATTGCTCAAACGTTCTTAATATATCAACTTGTTTAGAATGAGAAAAAAACATGTGATGTGCAACCAATACCTTGAGTAATTTATTTTCCAGACTGTAAAAGAACACTGATTGTTTAGACAATACAAAGACCAGTCGTGGAAGCTTGTAGAAACCCATGTAGCAGACCAGGATGGAGGATAGGACATTATTCATAAGTATGTTCAGAGAAAAGAAAATAATTTCCAAGAAATAATGTGGTATAATTTTTGTATGTCATGCCATATTTTTGGCAATAACAATTTTCTTAAAATATACAATTTATATGATCCAAAAATAAATTAATAAAATTTACATTTGAAAGCAACTGCTTAAATATTTTTAAAAATAAATTGATGACAAATATATTCTTAATAAAAAAAATTTATATATATCTGCATTTGAGACATCAAAATATGCACTATGCAATGACAGAACAACATACCACAAGCACACACCTTAGACAAAAGTGACTACTATTGATTCTTCTTTTTATTAGGCATTAAACAACTTACAATATATTAGAGAAGTTCTGAAATAATCCAACTAGTGTTGCAGCATTGATAAACCAACAAAAATATGATCTAGGATCAGTTGCAGTGGTGCTGCCATTTTCATATATTAGCAGCTCCTAGTAGTAAAACAAGATCTACAATCAAATTAAGTGACTCTTCTTTTAAATCATCTTATCTGTCAGGATCCTGAAACGAATTTGTTAATCACCATACAGACTTCTACTAGTAAAAAAAAGTCATGGAATTAATTGTTACTAGTAGGACATTGATTTCTTTACATTGGCAAGCATATATACAATCTCACCAATACAATCATCTTACAAACTTCCCAGAAGATGGTATATAGCTTCACATCGTTCAAAAGATGGATTTATTTTTTCATGATATCATGCATACACTTAGGTGTACAAAAGTTGTTTGATGTCCAAAACATGGATTTTATCCTGCTTTTGAAGTTTCAACAATAATAGTCAAATGCTCTAAATGACTAACAACCACAATTTTCTTTTGTTTTCTTTGGTTATTGTATAGCCCTTGTCCATTCAAATCTAATTAATTCAATAGTATAACTATAAAATCTACTGATTTTCAATGCACACATTCATTCCATCTTAACCTTTTGTTTCTTATACCATAATTTATGAGAGCTATACAATAATGTTATTTACTTTATCTTCTCTAATAAACCCAGAGTTGCATCTTAGCATGTTATCCCTACTACACTAACACATTTTATGTTTAGATAAAACTTGCTAATTCCTGAGGGTGTTGCTAAGGCTTAGGTATTAAGAATGGACTTCTATTGAACTTATATGGAGAACGGCCAAGAACCAAGAACTGAGGCACCAACAAAAATAAAATACAATGGAAATGAGCACATGATCTTACTTGTACATCCAGTTGGTGGCGACGGATGTATAGTGGAAGTAGAAGGCTAAAAGCTAGGGTGAAGCTTCTACCCTGTTGTCATGCAAACCCATAATTGCAGCCTTGGGTCTTTTGTAAAGAGATTATTTTTGTTGTTCCTTGGATGAAACATGCCCCCTTATATGCATCTAGCAAACAAGGTACTTCTGCTGATAGAGTACCAGTCCATGAATGGGACGAGATAGTAGATGACCTATAAATGGGTGACAGAATGATACTACAATAGCAACACATTACTTTCTGAACATCACTTGAGCTCAGTAAGAGAGAGAAATGTTTGGACCCATGATAAGCTCAGGACAGAAAATTGAGCTCAGGCCAGCCATTATTAGTACAACTGATAACAAGCCCTATTGTCCTGACACCAAACCTAATGTACAATAATTCATGTAATATGCAACAGTGATTACCAACCCGTTTGGCTTATCCTACATCCCATAGCTACCCTCAATAGAAGAAGATACCAATATGTTTGAGACAACATATATAAATGCCAGTTAAGTAGATAGAGTCTGCAAGATGTAAATGTCATGAAGAAAAGATGAACAAGCATGAATTTCAACTTGTATATAAAAATCTTTCCATCTCAATATAGTGTAAGATTGGAGGTTTAAAATCTTGTGCATTGCCGAAGTTTCACTCTTTAACTGAAATGGTATTCGCAATGTCCTGCCATGCCAACTCCAAATATTGTCTACTTAGCTTATTTACTTCCAACATAAGTGTATAGAAATCTTTTTCTCTTTTATTTTTCTTTTGAGAAAAAAGGATCAGTGAAAACTCACACACTCAATCACTATTAGCGATTAGAGAATGCATGGAACTAATGTTAGAGTAGAGAGAGTTCGAAACACCATGTCCTGAAAAGCATCCAAGGATCATGTTAAAAGGAAAAATAGCCAACTCCCACAATGCCATTGAATTAATTTTGCCAATAAACCATGGAACTCATTTGATGTTGGGTTAGGAACCCAGTACCCTCCACAGCAAAAAAAGTTATTTGAATTTATATTTTAGATAAATAAGTTAATAATATTACAAGTCATCTCGGCTATCATTTACATGGTTAATACCAAAACAAGTGTTGTGACTAGATAAGAACAAGATCCAAAGTATTGTTCCATGTTAGGGCTTTGGTTCCAGACAGAAACGATACAAATTCAGTATCATGTTATGCCATACTCAACATGCTTTATTACACATCGGTGTGCAATGAGATAATTTTAGATGTTTCATTTTTCTATTATTTTTAAACTTATTTTATTTAATTAAAAAAATAAAACTATAGTTATTAGATAATCAATAGAATTAAAATTGTTTCTACTATACTATATTCTATGCCGTACTCAATGAACCTCGGAATCTGTTAAAGCAAGACAAGATGAATTGTGGTGAATTTTATTCACTTAATCCCTTTCACTTAGATTTTTTGCTTTTAACAAAATTATATCAATTAGATAGTTAAATTAAATAAATGTTTTTAACTCATTTTTATTTCTATGTTTATCAAGATAAATTCATATTCATTTGCTACTGTAATCTTCTTTCACTAATTTGTTTACTTTTAAAAAAATGAATATGCAATTAGATAATTAAATTAGAAATTTAGAAAAAGAAGTTACAAAAAAATTACTATAATTTATTTTGGCACATATTGAAGTATGTAAATCATGTCAAATGTCAGCATAATACAATACTTATTGGCATAGAAAACACAGAAGATATTACTTATGTCGATCGATATGTGATTTCAATAATTTACCAAAATGGTATTTTTCGACTGTGTCACTCGACACCATAAGATTCTAAACTGTGAGAGGTAAACCTCGGGGCTAATAAGTCATCCAAGTATCTGATATAAGCAAAAGATAGCCCAAATGTCAGCATAATACAATACTTATTGGCATAGACAACACAAAAGATATTACTTATGTCGATCAATATGTGATTTCAATAATTTACCAAAATGGTATTTTTTCCAACTGTCACTAGACACCATAAGATTCTAAACCGTGAGAGGTAAAGCTCGAGGCTAATAAGTCATCCAAGCATCTGAGATAAGCAAAAGATAGCCATGAACTTGTAGATTTATATACTACATATATCGAACTATACCTGAGTTAAGTACCGATACACGTCTGCCATAGATAAAGCACTTAAATGCCCATGAAGACCAAATGCTAGAAGAATACCAGCATGAGTGAAGTTTGGTTCCTCAGGTTTGTTATATTGAATCCATGTTCTGGACATCTTACCCTGCACAAGAGTAGAGATAAATGCAATCAGGTAGATCTTTTGATAAAGTAGTTCAAGACAAAGGTTGGGCATTTTAAAGATAATCAAATAAATAGAGCATTGAAACCATGCAACAGAAATATACATATCTATATACCTCAAAGGGTGCCAACCTTAATCCAGAAGCAACACCATTATGAAACTCGGGCCAGGATCTGAGTTCTGAAATATTCCTTGAACTCGGATCTAGATTTACCTAGTAAACAAAACCAGGTACAAAATACTCTTGAAGGTCACATGGAAAAAGCAGAAGACAAAAGTCACTAAACCAGTAAAATATATATGCTAAAAATTAATATGGTACAGACCCTGCTGAGGGATCGTATCAAAGGATACCCCAGCATACAAGTAGTATAAAGCCCTTCTTTGGATAGACCTTGGGCAATTGCATGCTGTTTCCTTGCCCTAATTGACAATTCATTAATGCCTCAGTTGGAGAAGAGGTCATCTTCAAATAAAAGGATAAGAAAGTATTGAAAGATGAAAACCTCCCCTTCTGTCTTTTTTTGAATACCAAATGCATAATGTATCCACTGCATATGCACTGTGACTCCACTATGAACCATGACTACTCCAACTCTACAACTTACAGCCACCTGCAATATTACCACAGACCACCTATACCGACCGCTACTTCTATGTCATTACTAAAGAAAAGTGATAATTACACTGCCACCCCTACCACTCTACTACTTGCAACCACTTAAACCAATACAATGGACAAGGCATATAACTACTTAACTAACCACTACTCCTATAACTAACAGCTACTATGCCATCGTGCAATTGATGATTATACTGCTAATACACACTGTTGATAACCAACTGCTATTTCTAGCAGATTTCTCTACTTTGTGGCCTGAATTGTTGTTGTTTCTAATGTCCTTTCTCATGTGTGCCATTTGTACTCCTACATTGCAAGATCAGCTGTCATACCATAATAGACATTAGAAAAGGGATTCAAATGAAAGAAAGGGATGGAACCAGTTCAGTTTAGAAAATTGAGACAAATGACCAAAAATATCAATCAGACAAAACTGTAACAAAGAATAGGCAGAACAAAAACTGGCTTGTGAATCACATGGGAACAGATCTAAGATCAGGAGCAGACTCCTAGCTATTGATGGTAGAGAGAAAGAACAGGATGCACCAAGCACCTCTCAGAAAGGGTAAATTTGAGGCTGCTGGCTGCATTTGGTGGCTATAGTATTGTGCCAAGTTAGAACATAATCTTACAAACAAGAGAAACAATCAGAAATAAATGGAAAGAACGTATGTCCTGGATATTTCATTCACAAATATACATATAGAGTACTCACCTTCTAGATCATGCAATCACAAGAAAATTCTTCTACTAGTAGCAGAATATAATTACTACCACTAATCACCACTCCACAACTAACTACCCTATTAGTTACTGCAAATACTGATAGATTTTAATTCTATTCTTCAATTAATCAAGGATCTTGTGTCCTTCAGCTTTCTCCAGGTGTTATAGACTTTGAATTTCATCTTTTACACTGGACTGCATAATTGGAGTTGTGGGCACCAATTACTTAAGAAGCACCTAAGAAAAGAAAGATTAGATCCAGTAAAAGGTCAAATTAAGCATATGCGAGCTGAATGACCATCATTGTCCGAACTTGGATTACAAAAGATAGATGAGCCAAAGATTCTTGAGAGGTAAATAGTGCGGCAGGAAGATTTTGCTATCTCACATGGTAAGAAGGAAACTAGGGTAATCAGATAGGATTGTAGTCAGGGTAGTGAGAAAGAATATGGCAACTATGTTTCAGACTGCCATTTACAAAGCAACAGTACGATGAAAGACAAAATATTATATTCCACACACAATCAGAGAAGACAAGGGCAAGTCTACTAAAACATCAAAGAGCCATTTCCAGCCCATGGTTAAGTAGACTCAGTGTGGCTCACAAGAACACAGTTCTTCACGAAGACCACACAAAGAATCACACCTAATCAAACAATCACCAATCACAAGAATCACCTAAATCAAATGATCAAACACCTTGAATGAAACCAACTTGAAGAAGTGGTGCATAATGGAAGCAGCACAAAATCTCAAAATTGGTAATTCTATAGGCAACCTGGGCAAACAGCAACACTAGAATTTTAATGGTCTACAGAGATCTCCAGAAAGACTAGTTGAATTTTAATGGTCTACTAGAATCAAAATCTTAAGCTTTTTGATTCTTATCAAGAACATCAGTATAATATTACTATACATACACCACTGCATTCTAACTTTCAGAAAATCTGGGTAGACCATCCTCTTTTCCTTTCCTAAAAAAAATATTATAAGTAAACAAAATCTATGAGAGAGAGATACAGGAAGAGAGACCAAAATACTTCATATGAAGAACATGAATATTGGTGCAGATTTAATTGTAAACAGAATATAACTTTAATTGTAAATGCATAAGTCTGCAACGTGTAAATGGAAAATGATAATAATGATGATCTATATTAAGGTAGAGAGGACAAAGTACAAGATTGACCCAAAAAAATTTCACCCACTTTGACATGGCAGGGGAGCCATCTCTCTTGAGTTCTTGGTGCATCTGCATCAAGTGTTGATCCTGTGAGGTCAAAATTTCCAGCTCAACTCCTGGTGTTTCTCTTCTTCACCATGAGTTTTAAGTCTCATATTTCTGAATTTCTTCAGGTTACAATGTTTTCTACCAGCACCAGATTCAGATTAGTTTCTCTTATGAATTGGCAGATTTATCATGTCTTTTTTCACTCTGAAATCCTGCTGGAAGAGTCAAAAGAAACATGACAAAAGATTGTTAATCCTCAAAAGCCTGTTCTTCTATTCTTCAACCAAATTCAACTTTTCCTGCAGCTTCCTCATCATCACATCTATTCCAAGGATCAGTTTTTTGTCTTCTATTTCCTTAGTTAGTCTTTGCTAATTCCTTCTTCCGGCTGTTCTGAACAGCAGGTCCTTCTTCCTGTATCTTTCCTGATCTCCCTCCTATTTCACATGAAGGAGATCCAAGAACTGCATTTCCAGCTTGCACTGCTGGTTCCTACAACATCAGGTTCTTCTTCCTTTTTATAGCCATGGAATCATTGTAGTACGATTTCAAGTTCCTACAGTTCCATATCAGAACAGATTCAGTTGTTTCCCAGAGTGGGATTTTTATTAAATCCAATTGCAATTTCGTGTACCAAAGATGCCGAGTCATTCCAATACTAGTATTCCTTAGAATGGTGTTCTTAGCTACAGACCCTCAAACATTGACATCTCTGCATATGAATATCTATGCTTCTTTCAGTCGCAGACTATCACTTCATGTCATCCCTAGTTTATGAAGATGAATATATCACATGTATGGAAAATGTGCATGGGCAAAAAGTTGAATTCTAGATTCTGGTGATTCTGAGCATTTGTATGAAAATAACTCACTTTTCTCTGGCCATGTGCCTACATCTCATCCTATGATAGATGCTCTAGGAAATGGGTTATTCTCATTGATTCAAGATGTTGGTCAGGTCACACTTCCGCACCACCCTCACCATTTTCTTCACTTCAGATATACCCTATTTTTTTGAAATTACTTTCTGTTGAAATACTCATGAAAATGTAAAAATGTCTAGTAGCCTTTATTGTTGATCCTATTTCAACTTTGGGCTCGCAGAACAGAAGAGTACTCAGCATAGGGAAAGAGTCTGGAGAATTATATTAATTGACTATATCTTCAAATTCATTTGCATTAGTAGCTAGCTACCCTCCACTTCAAATCCACAGCCGTCTAGGACCTTATAACCTTCAGATGCTTCAAAGATGTTCCCTACTTTGTCCAATCTTCAAAATCTTGAAAATGACTCATGTGCATTAGGATTTGATCTTTATTTTCTCCTAGTATTCATAGACATGCTACTACACTTTTGTCCTTCATACATTCTAACATTTGAGAAGTTGCATATGCTCAAAGCATGCTTTTAAATATTTTGTTATCTTCATAGATCACTATTCCAAAATGGCATGGCTTTTCTTATTGAAAAACATTACTTTAAACTGTTTAACATTCTTTATTCCTATGTGTTGAAATTAGAACTCAATCTGATTTCTATTAAAACTTTCAGCAACAATGTCAATAAATTTTTTTTCATATCTTTGAATCAATTCTTTTGAGCCAAGGTCCCCTTTATCAATTTCCATATTATTTTACATCCCAACAGAATGGTATTGCTGAGGAATAAAAGGCATTTGACGAAACAGCTTATGCACTACTATAATATACAGGAGTTCCTCTTTAAGCTTATATACAATTATTATATCATTCTCCCTGCATACTACCTAATAAATCACATTTCTTTTTCTTTTTTTTTCATGTTTATATCTCCTTCACAATTTTTTCCTCATAATGCCCTTTACATACCTCCATATGCATGGGCGTACTTGTCTTATTGATCTTTTATCTCTGCTAGAGATAATTGTCTTCTAGATTAGTCACATCTAACCCAACTATGCTATAGAGATTCTTGTTGTTCTCATTCTGATGCTTCCTATTTCTACTTTATCGCCCCCTCCAAATTCTACTTCTACAAAGATTTTAGCACTAACCCTAAGGATAATTTGCCAGCCTCAATCAAGACCCACCTTGTCACACCCTCTAATATAAATGGCAAGGGGATAGGACAAAAAAGTTACACTCACATATAGGGGAAATACAAGATACAATTTGTATGCATTGTGTTGCTCAATTGGCCACCTGCCATAAAATTTAATTTACAATATAATTTTGATATTATTACCCTAACCTGGATACCACCAACAAGAGAAGTGGGGCAGGGATAGGGAAAAAGCATTCATCCAATACCACACCTTGCCTTAAAAGTTTATCTTACTCTACCCTATTGTCATTTCTAACAAACTCTACCACCACCACCACCACTAAGGACTTATAGTCAAAGCAAAGAGTTAATCTTAAAACTACTTCCTACTCGAGCCTTGTTTCTATATTTGACCTTTGATTTGGACATTTCTATTACTCTCCAAAAAGGTATCTACAACTACACCCTAACATCCATTTTCTCCATACATCTATTATTCTTTTGTCACCTAGCTATTATACTTTATTTTTTTTTCATTGACTTCACATTTCATTCCAAGACTATTTTGAAAGCTATTTTTATCCGAAATGGAAATAAGCTATGTGAGAAGATAACAACCTTAAATTTTAATGAAACTTTAACATCTAGTTTCTCTTCCTCTTGGCAAATCTGCAGTCGTTTATAATTGGGTATTCCCTTGAAGATAATGTGATCACGTAAAGGCTCAATTGGTAGCTAAAGGATTCATTCAAATTTATAGGATTAATTGCACTGGTTTTTGTTGTGGCTAAAATTGATACAATTAGATTCTTTTTCCACTTTGGCAATTATAATCTGGTGGTCGCTTCATCAACCACGAATCAAAAACATTTCCTTCATGGGAATTTTGTAAAATAGGTGTACATCGAGCAATCTCATAGTTTTACTGTTCAATGGGAGAGTGAACTTGTATGTCAATTAAAGAAATCTTTGTATAGACTGAAGCAATCCCTAGGGCATGATTTGGTAAATTCAAGTGTGTGTTTCACCAATTTGATATGACCATGATCACACACACTATTCAGTCTTTTATGATTTTTCTTACTTTGGAGCACACATACTTTTGATTGTCTATGTTGATGATGATCATAAGTTGAAAGTGTATCTTCATCAACACTTCCAAACAAAACATCCATGGCAATGCCAATTATTTTCTTAGCACAAAAGAAATGTAGTTTATTACAGAGGACGCATGTACTTGATATGATTGAAGAAGCAGTAGCTCTCGTATACCTCTTAAACCAGTTGATACTCATATGGATCCTAATATTAGATTGATAATGATCGGGAGAGATTTTATAAGCTTCAATTAACAACAAGAGATTAATTGGATAAAGTATATCACCATAACCAAACCTGATATCTTATTTGTTGTAAATGTAATTAGTCAATTTGTTAAAGCTCAATGTTGTAACCGTGGCCTTATTCATCTACAAATTGTTAGGTATGCAGATGCAGATTGACCATGCTCTCCCTGTGATAGATTATCCACGTCAAGATATTTTATTCTTCTTGGAGAGAACCTGATATATTAGAAAAGCAAGAAGCAAACCATTATATGTTAAATTGAATGTAAAAGAGCCAAGATACAAAGTCATAATTCAACCATGCACATTGTTTCTGATCAATGGACAAAACATGTTGAGATAGTCACTTACAATCCAAGGAGCTCAACATTTCTTTTGTTAGTTCAATAATTGGTTTGAAGATTTGTTGAATCATTGGAGGTCTTTGAATTTAGTATAATTGTGACAAGCAGGGGGTTTCATAATACTTTTAAACCACCTTGAATGAGAATGTTGAGAACCTAAATTGTTAGTAGAATGGAGCTTAATTATAGATGTACAAACTATGGGAGTGTAAATGAACAAGGAAAGTGAATATAAATTAAGTTAAACAGGACTACCTACCTAGGTTGATTAAACCATAACAATTTTTCCTCAATGCAACCCATATACAATGGAACATGATCCATAAAAATCACATGTAGCAACAAAAAATCCAGCATCTGCAACTCTTTCAGCTATCATGCTCACCAATTTTTGTTTTGTGCAAAAGAAAAGAGGTAGCAAAAGATAAAAATTCCAAAGCAGATACATTTGCCTTACTGTAGCATTTTGTTGTGCGGGTAATCTGCCAGCCAAAACAAGCTTGGGAACACAAAGAGCCTATAAAAATGAATTAGAAACATAATAACAGTAAATCACAAGCACATTTACAATATTCCAAGTAGAGATAAATTCACAATGGAAAACATGAGAATCTAAATGCACACCGACAATATTACTTGGATGAGATTTGTATAACAAAAGATCAACTACCTCAGTCAACAGAGCATAGGTAGTGGCTAAAGTGAATGCTCCACGACCAAATGGGAGAGCTGTAGTCCTTTGTGCAAGATTCCAAAGTTGATGCTGAAATAACAAAAATAGGAGAGTTCAATTTATGAAATGAATAGATAAAACATTTCTTAGGTTTTTCTAGGAGCCAAATATGTAAAATATAAGGGAGAAAATAAAAAAAAGAATTAGTTAGCATATGCATATTAGCTTATATCAAGTGAAAAAATATTTCAATGTCAAAATGATTGCATGAATTAAGTGAATATATACTATATGCTATAAGAGGATAACACCAAAAAGGGACATAAGGACGTCAAAATACTTGCAAATTAAAGCACATATCTTGATCCAAAAACCTACATCAACTGCATTCACAATAATGTCAAAAACCATTAGTAAGAAAAGCCAAAACAATCTAACTAAATACAAATGCATAATAAAACATGCTTTCCATGAAATGAAACTGTTATAAATAGACACATCACATATTCATCAAACTTAAAGACTAGTGCCATTAAATGACATTCAAAGAAGCAAAAAGAACAATCTATCCACCAGAGAGGTAAGCCAATTTAACCCCACATGTAGGCTGATTGATAACATTTTTTTGTATAACTTCCCATTGGCACTTTGTCTTTCCATTACCCACCAAGCAGCCACAATCTAGTGTATTGGGTGGTCGGACTGAAACGAAGCCTTGGTTGAAAGCTGTGATTGACAATTGATCACGTTGATGGATGCACTCTTCGACATATTAATTTATATGATATTTTTTAAGGACATTGGAGAGTTGTTAGGGGTTAAGTCATTCAGTCAAATAATTGAGTCAACAATATACCATGTTTTTATAACTTAGTATCCAATGTTTCTATTCCATTTTGATGAGTTTGAGACACCTTGAAAATGGTTGGGTTATTAATCCACTTGGTCAGGAATTTAATGCTGAGATAAATTCCGAAGACTAATTCTGCATGCCATATTGCAGAAAGACAGAGATGCAAATGTATCAAGATGATGTTACACACTGAAGAAAAGCAAGTGCTCGTGTGGTGGGTTTTGAGTCAACACTATACCATGCATGGTTTAAAATTTCGAACCATATCAGAGTTTCGATCTATGACCGAAATAATACGATTTCGGTATCATATCGTACTGTGACAATATGGTTTCGATATTTTTTTAATACAAAATATATTAATAAAAATAAAAAATTTAACTTGAATATTTAAAAAATATAAAATTTTAAAAAAATACGAGATATCTGATATAATAAATAAATTTTATTATATATATTTAAAATTAAAAAAAATAATATATATATATATATTAAATTAATGAGATAGTTTTATTAGAGTTTAATTAAGTCTAGTTAGATTATCTCTACTATAGATGGGAGTTAATTGAAATTATTAAACTAAGTTTTAATTAAAAGTTAACCCCGAGCACTCAAGCACAACCCAGTCCATCGCCGCTTGGGTCTCGCACACGGCCGCGAAGGTCCCACGACACCTTCACGGGATGTATCGATCTCTATGTCGTACTGGTCGGCGAGCAAAACGAAATATTTCACCCGTGTCGCTCGATACGGCACGAGATTTTAAACCATGATACCATGTCTATATAACTGAATATCCAATTTTTCTAGTTTGAGACACGTTGGAAATGGTTGGATTATTAGTCCACTTGGTCAGGAATTTAATGTCGAAATAAATGCCCAAGACTAATTCTGCTGTGTTATATTGCAGAAATATAGAGATGCAAATGTTTCACAATGATGGTATACACAAAGAAAAGCAAATGCTCATGTGGTGGGTTTTCTATCTTCCAATTACAAGTGCAGATAGTGTGCTAAGTTTCAAGTTTTCTATCCTAATGGTCGTTGTGTCTAATGATGACGTGTTTAACAGTGGATTGAAAGCCTAAACTTGATTCTTCCAACAAAAAAAAACATTACCAATCTTCAAGAGAAGCTGCTCAACACCAAAACCTTGTTCTTCACCAATTTGTCAAAACAATCATTCTAGAACAGCCCCTCCTAAGTTTACATGCTATTGTTGAAATTTGCAGTTGAAGTTGACTTCATTTTGGTGTTATAAGATTATAAGGTCCTAAGCTCCAGATCACAATCTTGATCGTCATGCCTTCAACCTTGTTTATAAAAAGCAAATTCATTCTTATCATCCTCAGGATTGGCACGCTCATTGTCACTGACAGCCTCGAAACAACCACTATGACATGGCAATAGTAATACATCAATCTCTGAATGGACCAAAACAAGCCATCGAGCTCCTTTGTTCAGATTGAACTATGTTAAGAGAAGCAAGACCCTGCTGACACAACATCACCTGAAGAGGAACTTGCCATGATATTTACTTCTTGTTGCCAAAGCTCCATCATTGACAACTTAAGGTTTGCACTGTAATCATAAAACCTAGGACAATGTCAGCCACTTGACTCCTTGGATTCATCTTTGTGCTACCGCTGATGGTAACATTCCAGTAAACAATAACTATAGAACATTGATATTGGATCCAGAATCCACTATGCTAAACAATTTTTGATTGCAGCTCTTCACCCCATTGTCACCAGTATAAGCATTCACCAGAAGTGACGACCTTCAGTGACTTGCCACTCTAATCTCCGACCCCTTGTGAAGCATTGACCCGCACCACATGTCGCTTCCTTGCTGAACTATCAACTAAAATAACTCATGGATCATGATCTCACAAATAGAACAAGCATTTTTGTCTATTTAGTTAAGAACCAGAAATTGTTGATGCATGACCTTCTAAATTTTAAGAAGTATAGATGTATAAATCACTAACAATGAACTTTTCTTTGATAATATATATGGAAGCAAGCCCCCATTACGGTGAAGAGGGTGTTGAACCCAGGACCTTGGCAATAACTTCCAAAGACTTTACCAACTTAATAAACTGCCAACTATATACTCAACAAAAAGTTAATCGATAAGCTCAACTAGTGCAAGGATATAAACCTAAAAATGCATTTTAACACACAATATAGAATGCAGCATAACACTCACTAAACATACTTAACGTGTTTTAAATTTCACAATTTTTTATAAACATGACCAATTTTCATCAACTCGTTATTTTAAAATTCAACCAATAAAGCTCTGCTAAGCACTTAGTCATTTTTGTAGAAAGAGGTGTCAATTGGTCAGAATAAAACATCAATAAATACCAGACACAAAGATTACAAATGCAGGGAATCCAAGACCAAAATACCTGTTGCAGGTCCTGATCAGAAGCGCTAAGATTACTGGATGTTTCCATAGCCACAGGCCTTGAGGAGCATAACAGGCGTCTAACCTACATAAGAAGAGCATGTATCAAAGCATATCAAAATAGTTGAATTGTTATATTTGAGATATGTCCTAAGACAATCGTCATATGGTTGTACTATTTATTGAATAAATAGAAATTTACTATTTGAGTGCACATTCACTATGTGTTTGATTAGTTCTTAAATTTATTTATTGAATGTCTGCAATATGATTCATAACATAAGAGAATTTGTAATTAGATCACAACTAGTGAACATCTCTACATGTGCAATTATAAATGTATTATAATTATCCATAGTCGATGAATTGATGAACACAGACGTCATCAATTCTGTTGAAACCAAGGTTTAAAATATCGAGCCGTGCCTGAGTTTCGGTCCTGGACCGGAACGATACAGTTTCGGTACCGTATCGTACCGTGCCGGTATAGTTTCGGTATTTTTAAAATATAAAATATATTAATTAAAATAAAAAATTTAATCTAAATATTTAAAAATAAAAAATAAATTTTTTGATAATTTTATAGGTTTTAATAGGACCTAATAAAATTTTTTGATAATTTTATAGATTTTAATAGGGCCTATTTAAATTATCCCGAATTATAACTTTGAACTATAGCTAGGAGTTGATTATTAAAATCTAATTAAAACCTAAGTTTTAAAAAAAAAAAAACATCGCGCGATCGCGGCGATCGCACGCGGACGCGGCTGTGCGGACTGTCGCGAGGCCCCGGCGGCATCGCCGGCTCCGGGCGACGCCTCCGGCGGCGTCGCCGAGGCCTCGCGACGCCTCAGGAGCGTCGCCGAGGCTGCGCGACGCAGCCAGAGGTTCCGCCCGGGGCCGACGACGCCGCCGGAGATGTCGCCCGGCCGGAATTCATGTGCCGGCGCTGTGCCGATGCCAGTGCCACGTCGGAACGAGATTTTTCGTGCGTATCAGGCGATACGGCACGAAATTTCAAACCTTGGTTGAAACTAGCATATTTTAAATTCTTTGGTTTACCAAATAGCTATTCTCACTGACTGGAGACATTGAATGTTGAGAGTTAAATGTAAATGCTAGTTAAAGGTAACTAGTTCATTAGAGTGACCTGCCATAAGACTTCATATGATTCTATGCATAAGTCAATGAAAATCTCAATGCAGCTTAAGTGCAAGTTTTCTTTGACTTACGGTATTCAAGTCATCTTGGTCACGAAAGCTTATACTTTGATATCTTAAATAAACATCTCCAAGGAGGTGTAGACTCAGGATGATTGGATAAGTCAAAGTGTCCGAAAATGCTTGGATAGCCCACAGAGGATTCACTGCTCTTTGTAAAAAGAAATGTATACACTGCGGTCGCTTGTTAAGATTGTTATTAAAAGTCTTTGACCAAAGCATTACATGTCAAAAATATGGTACTCTTGGATACATGTATGAGTAACTTGAATCAACATGACAAGAAAGTAAACTTAGACTAGATGTGACATAGTTAGTCTAATGGAAATTGACACAAATAGACCATGTCCTAAACGAAGCGGGTATAAAACGGTGAAAGGAACAAGACACGTTTTATAATAACTGCTGAAAAGTTTAGAAATGATTCTGGAATCAATCGTTGATTTTCTAATCAATTGGGGATCATGATGTACTATTAGGTGTCACTCACAATCATTCCATAATTAATGGTTGATTATAGAGGACCAACATAGCCGAGAACCAATTAGGTCAACGCACTACAAATTTCTTCAAATGACTTAAAACGAATTTGAGAATTAGATTCTCTGATCAAGAGAAAAAAAGTCTGATTGGACTAGACAAACGGCAAAATTGATTCTGATGGAAGAAATTTTGACAAATCGAAAGCGATAATGGATTTCGTCTTATGAAGACGAAATGAATAAAATTGATTTGGTTCAGATTGGAGGAGTTTTGGTTATTGAACCGAACGATATGGTTATAAACTCAATTGGACCAACTTGGTTTGATTTTGAACGAACTTAAGTTAATCGACATAAGGATTTTGGGTATTGGGCTAAGAGATGGGGATTTAGACTAGATTTAAACCCAATAAGATGTTATATAAGATATAAAATCGAAAAGCAACAAGCGGTTGGTATTAAATCGTAATGGTTAGGATTGATTACAATCATTCAAACCTTACCGCTATTAACCCCAATTTGCTACAGTGCTCAATCCAGTTTACTATAGTAATTGGTCCGGCTCGCTACAGTAAACCCTAGGTTGAACCCGATTCAACTCTTTCCCTTGCTTTCCAATTTTCTCCAACCGGCCGCCGCTCGCACAGCAGAATGAGAATCGTGACTTTCTCCACACAATCCCGATTTTGCCAACGTTGAGATCACACGAATCGCAATTTCAAGCCCTGGCCTCGCAGAAGAGAGAACGCCAAAAACCCTAGCGTCGCCCTCCACACTTGTCCCGAATCGCGATCGACAACCGCCTGATTCGCCTTCTCTCGCAATCACAAATCCCAAGCTGCCAGTGCTCAGCGCTGACCACGAGAAGCGAAAACCAGCCAAACCCGCCTGTCTCCAGTCCTTCTTCCGATCACTAGCCACCCCGTAGCTTTCCTACACGCCGGATTACCGTCGGTGTGTTCTCCCAAGGCTGGAGCTATTGCCACTGCCAGAAGAGCCGCAGGACACGAGGTTGCCGTCAGGGTTTCATCACCAAAAGATCGAGTGCTTCCAGAAATTTTCCATCTTTATCGGAAAGAGTTCTGGTCATTTGCCCTACGTCGTAGTACCCCGGGAATAAGATTGCCAACGATAGTTAGAAAGCCCCGAAAATGAACGCGATGTGTGTTGTTGCATGTTTTCAATTTTAAAATTTTCTCTCGAATCGACCATTGTTGCTCATCGGCTAATACCGAAGACTGTGACACAACTTGTGGTTTGGGAAGTCGTACAGACGAGAGTTTGACAAAGCCGCTCAATTGATGTCATTCTCGCTCAACGTCATACGTCAGGTATAATAAATTGTTATTCAAAATTTTTTAATTTCCAGTTATGTCATGTACATATTGTATCATGCATGCGTGTGTTGCCAGTGTTGTAATAATTAGCTTTAATTATTGTTTTTCTTTCCATTGCACACGTTTGTGAAACGTGTAAACATGTGCAACGCACCAGACCAATCCTAACACTAATAAGTACTAAGAACATTCCACTCACACAAATACCATCTCTCATGATTAAATCCTAACAAAGGAACACGGTGAAAACCTAGATGTAACATAAGCCTACACGATAAACTGAATCTTTCCAAGAGTACGACAAAGTCTATCAGCTGAGAAGATTTGAGCAGATATGTATTATGGAATGATAAAATATTTTAAACAGTATTGACTTGGCTTAAGTTTTGCTACAAGACAATAGGCAAGTTTAACAAACACAAACAATAGTTATGTGTAAGTACATACCACCCTTCTCAAAGTTAGCAGAGCATATAAACTTCAACAACTATTTATCTTCGCATGATCCCTAAATATTCAAATTCAAACAAACCAGTGATCTATGTAAATACAGTGGTAATAGACTGACACCATTTGAAAAGTAATATGCTTATGGTGAAAGATTCAAAAGATTCCCAAGAGTGCCTCTAAACTGCATGCATAAGACCTGTCCTCACTGAAGACAACTAAAGTAATTAGATTTCAAATATTACTCTTCTCCAATTTATCTCTAAATATTCTAAATTCATACAGGCGTCACTGATTTATGTTAACACAGTGATAATGGAATCCCAAGAGGACTTATAACTGCATGCATAAGAATTGTTCTTACAGAAGACAATTTCCTAAGTAGACTAATTAAGCAACTTCAAGTGCATTTCCAAGAAAAATTGAAGCACAGGCATAACCATATCCCCACCAAGATTACATTTCGATTGACATGGCACAAAAATTCAAAATGACATATATATTATAATTAAGCATTAATTAAATGAAAGCTTAAATAATGTGTTCACTTAAATCAAAATTGAGTTGAAAGGACGAGTTGAAAGGACAAACCTCATTCAACCTTAAATCACGGCCAAACCGCATCTGGGTGCTAGAATTGAAGATGTGTTCCATACCATCTTCAAAAGATTTATGAGCCGAGTCTAAGTCCTCAAGCTTCATACTATCCAATCCATTTATCTCAGCAAGAGATGAGGGTAGAGAAACAGGCTGCAAATGAAGCATGTATGGCACAGATATGGACACTAAGTTCATAGTGCTTTGAGATTCAGTTTCTTTGCTCAGGGATCTCAAAGATGCTAAAGCCAAGTCCTCCCGACCAACAAGAACATATGCAGGAGCAGGCCAATCAGTTGGAGGGGATTCTCGGCAATTGTCCAAGGCCTTGAAAAGAAAAATGTTTAATATTAAGTCACGTAATTCATATCTTCAGATAAAAAAGATCAAAGAAGATTTTCCCTAGTGTTTGATTGTCAAAAAAATATTAACTTCTCAAAGTAGAAAGTAGGAATAATTTGCAAATCATGAGCTAACAAAAGTGAAATATCAAAGACAAAAGGCAATAGTAATAGAGATGCAGGAAACAAGGAATGCTGGACTAACAGAAAAACCAAAGCAATCTGTTTTTCACAAAATAACAATAAAAAATGGTATGCAAGATTACATGACGCAGAGGAAGAGATACACCAACAGGTAGCAAGTCAAGTTGTTGGCGTCCAAATCTTTCCCCAGCCATAGCTAAGACTGTTAATTCCTCCCGTGTTTTTGCTGATCCACTAGCAATTTCACAATGCACTCCAGTTGAGAGTTTCCTACCTTCCCTTTCTGCACCTAAAAGTAAACAATAAAATGACACAATCTTTCTGGCCCAACTCACAATAAAGATTTTCTCTCTGAAAAGCAAAGAGGGGAGGTTATTCATGTTGGAAGCGTAGCATCCCTTCTGCAAACAATTTTCAATCCATTGGAATATAGATGGAGGAGTTCTTGGAGAAGCACAGGACTGGAAAGGAAAGCCTTCAGCTAAAAGACAGGGAAAGTCACGAACATAGTGATCAACATAATTTGACTCGCCCAAGGAAGCAGCAATAGCATTTAATAGTGAAACCAGCTGCCTAACATCTCTGCAAGTGCAAAATATGCATTATTGGAATGCTAATTAGTTAACAAGGCCAAAAGGAAAAAGTAGAATGTAAAATCCCCTCAAAATCCTGGCATATCAAGCCAAGCCATGTCACATGAAGTTTAAAAAGGGAGGATAGAGCACAATCAATATCTAAGTCACATGTAGAATTATATCACTATTTTAGTTCAAACAAATATAACAGATTATTTCTTTCATGGAAGACTAGTAAAAATAGAATTCACTCGAGCCAAAAAATTAAATGTTAAGATTCAAAATTGCACATTGCATGGTTGCTAAATTCTGTGCCCAGAGCATGTCTTCTAGGATATAAGCTAAGGCCAACAGTTAAGTTGGCCAAGGTTTTCAAAAATCAGCTCAATCTTGAACAAACGTTAATTGATTCCATCAGCTTTCCAGTATAGAGTATTTCTAGCTAATTTCATCAAATATCTAGTTTTTCTAAACACTTTCTTCTTCATGGGATGCCTATTTTCTCAAAATTGATCAGCTCAGCCTATGTCAATATCCACTCAACTTGGTCCATTTGTACAAGTATTGACTGATTTTGACAATTGTAGCAGCAACATGTTGCTGAAGTGATTGGTCTACATTCTTCAATTGAATATTTCTTCATATACTTGATTTTTGCTCATGTGAGTACATCTATCAAAAAGTATCTCATATCTCCTTGGTTGCAGAGAGGAATATAAAAAAGGAAGCAACGATCAAAATTAAACTATGATGTTGAGGAGTCAAGAGACGTTATGAGATCAAAACAGCTTCATGCAGAGTTGCTTGCAAAATTTTAGTTGAGTGGTGGAGAGTTGAAAAGGTGATCCATGCATTACAGCCAACAAAGATTTCAAAAGCTTAAAACTAATGATTATATTGGGTGAACCATTCACCTAAATAAATCATTAAATTTAAGTTCATTAATAAAGGAGGACACGATGAGAGATCATAGAATGAAGAGCAAGGTGTATGGAAAAACTAAGGCATTGTTTACCTAAAGGATAGGAAGTTAGATGGATGAAAGAAAAGAGGAAGGCACTAAGGATGGATTAGTCTAATATACTCATGTTTTCTTTGTTAATTTGTTATGTGCAAAGAAACAGGAAGAAGGAACATTTGAATTTGTTAAATGACACTAATGCAGTTAGAATGTTGTAGTTGTGATGATGTGATTATAGATACAGTTTCATCAAAGGCGTCAAAAATTGAGTGCCCTGGGAGAAGAATGTGCAGCATGATTGTTGCCATGGCAGATATTTTCAATGACTTAGATGGAAAAGAAGACTTCCATGAAATTTTACTATGGTGTAATATCTTGAAAGATAAGGGGCAATCTAGTCATTCATCACCTTGACAACTTTCCATCCTTCCAAACATGCAGAAAGAAAAACAAGGAAATGTTTGGAAAACTTTCATCCGGTTCTTTCCATCCTCAAGTATTTCCATCAGAGTTACTAGCCAAACAAAAACATTCATATTTTAAAAAAATTCTCTCATTTCCATCTTCCCTATTTTCCACAAAACAAACAGGCCCTAAGGTTAATGGGTCAATGGTAGAAATCACTAAAATTGCTTGGAAGAGGAGATGGCAACATATGAAGTGTGGCTAAGGTTTAGAGGTTTCAAACTTTCCATGCCTTAATCCAAGAGTAAGGAAGTAGAGAAGTGGAGATAGATCTGCATGTAGTGTAGCAGTGTAGTAGCTACTGCACCAAGTTACGTACTGTAGCACCTCACATCAATGCTGAGCGATAGTTGAAAGAGAGGAGAAACAATAAAAACAACAAGAGGAGAGAAAAGGAAAATTAGAGAAAGGTTCACCTGAATTAGTTAGACCAAAACTACTGTGAAACAACATATATAGGAATAAACAAAATACAATTGTAAAATAAACAAAAAAAAAGAGAGACTAAGACTATTTAGCCTATGAAGTATTATTCACGAACCAAAAGATTAAAATCTTACTGTTTTCGCAAGTTATCCAGTTTCAAACTCTCATAAAGTGCATGCAAGGACTCCAAAGTTCCTGCCAAAAGCTGAGAATAAAATCTCTCTTCATTTTCTTTGTCTAGTTTCTGTGAATCATTGTGCTCAACAACATTACAATTTGGGATGTTCTTGAGAGAGATTCCATGTCCAAATGACTGTTTGAGGTAACACTTGTGAAAATTGCTATCGAGTAAAAAATCCCAAGCTGTGCGAGGCACTGAAGAGGGATATTGTTTCAGTGTTCCAGCTCTGAATCTACTGCAGATCCTCATTATTGTACCAGTGAAGGCCTCCCATTCTGAATGACTGTGCTCACCCCAAAGTAGATTGGCAAAATGGCTATAAAAAGTAAAATGCAATCCCTCTGCCATTGCTGTTATACAGTCGGTTGCTAAAGAGGAAGTGGGGTTTGTGCGCAAAGAACATCTGAATATCTGCAAGGAGTAAAGTAGCACTAGAGTAAACTAAATGCACAATAGAAGTGCAATGGATGCTGAAAAATTCAAAGCAGCAAATAACTATCAAGCAGAATACTACCTGTCCATTATTTACAACAACATTAATGCGACCTTCAACAGCATCTTTTAATCCTGTAATCTTTAGATCATAGAACATATCTGTTGTTCGTGCAATATGCTTCATAGGCAAAATGCCCCTCCCCAAATCATTAGGCAAGAAGAACCTGCAAAGGCATTGTTTGCCAGACTACAGGAAAAATACAAGGAAAACAAGGCCAGAAGAAAAAAGAATGAATCAGTCAAGAATAATCAAATATTTACTATAGAAAGCAACACATATAAGAAATATTGACAATGAGAAGATTGTAAAATAATTAGTAATCACTAGAGTATTAAAGATATCAATCCCCAGTGCATGAATCATTAGCTAGTGGCTTAGGTGTCAAGTTGTCCACAAGAATAATATGTTTCTAACAGAACTTGAGGTAATCAAAAAGAAAAATACACAATTCTGAAATAAACACAGAAAAATATATCCTCAAACTTGAATATTTTTTAAGTTCTAAAACAAAAATAATATCTAACTAGATACAATACTTAACAGCCAAGAAATATCTATAATTGAGGCAGATAGTAGATGACTCCAGAATTCAGGCTGTATTTCCTACAAGGAAGAAAACATGGACAGAAATAAGTTGGCAGGAAGACTTCCTAGTGATCCTTTACCTTGGCTTCCTTTGGGGAAAATGAAGGGAGGATAGAAAGAACTAGGAAAATCTTCAACCAGTTTAGCCTATATCTGCTTCTGCCCAAAACATATGGAAAAAAAAAACATGTTTCACGTGCAATGGAGCTAAAATTGGATCCAAAAAAATTCACAATTTTTTTTAATCTATTTTTTATATTGTACGGTTTTAACAAATAAACGTTGAAATTTATCTCCCTCTTTCATTCCTTCTAAGAGAATAGTCGAAAGGGAAACTCTACTTCTTTCATTCCTTTCAAGAAAATAAAAGTAGAAAATATTTGGTTATCCTTTCCTATAATTTTTTTCCCTGACCTCTTCCTTTCACTTGTCTCCTAGGAAACTAGGGCTTAGTAACATCTAAATAATACACCAAAGCTCCAAAAGATAATTTTGAAAATTAACAAAGAGCCAATTCACCATGACAACATTTTCTCATTATTTGCCAGCAAGAATGCAACCATCAGAACCAAACCAACTTAGAATCTGATATTGGGAACAATCTAGAAATTCATAGAAATGGAAGACTCACAAAAATTTGAACACACAAATAATTGATCATTCTAATGTTCTATGCCTGCCAAGAAGAATTTATGTTTTGCATTTGTTAAGAGATATGACATCAAAAAGAATAGTATATGACCACCTTGATTGCAGCTCATCTAACCATCTATACCACAGCCCCAATTTATGGATCAGAGCAGGTATGCATATAAATTACACTTCACCAGATAATTCAAAACAATATTCAAACCATAAGTTTAGTCCATTGTTTGAACATTTACACATTCCTTTCTTGCAAACTGTCAAAAACATGCTAAAAAACAAAGAGGATTCCGCAAAAAAAATATCAGAGTTCCACCAGTAGAACCATCATTAAAAATGTAAATTAACAGAACATGTATGAACACAAAGAAAAAAGTAGAATAAGGTCAAACCCAAACTGTGTAGCTACTAATAAGTAACTTGCAAAACTACATCAAAATAAAGACATCAATATTCAAAATAGAAGCTAAGCAGCTCTGAAATACCTCCTTTCCACATAAACATGCATTTATGTGAATTATATAAATTCTTAAGGTAGGTATAAAATACAGTCGACTGAGTTTTCCACACATAAGTTCTGAAGAACTTAACCACAGCGTTTGGTAACAAGTGTAACAGTAAATTATACGGGTTTCATGCTAAGGCCTAATTACACTTGGACTGCCTCTACAATTTGAAAATTGCTCATAGTATCCCTCAATGAAACAGCAGAAAGCTAATTTTCTTTTTCAGCAATCAACAAAAACATTATGTAGTGTATAAATTTGGGGTCAATTTTTTTTTGGTTCATTAAACCACTTCCCCACCTTGTCATGCATCACAAGAGTATCAAATTTG
The DNA here is from genome assembly GCF_044706935.1 of Curcuma longa. Classification (NCBI taxonomy): domain Eukaryota; kingdom Viridiplantae; phylum Streptophyta; class Magnoliopsida; order Zingiberales; family Zingiberaceae; genus Curcuma; species Curcuma longa. The sequence continues at coordinate 2,078,862 of NC_133876.1, read as the reverse complement.
GGCCTCGTCACTACAATGGATTATTACCGGAGAGAAGTTGAAACATCATCAAAACTTGATTTGAAATAGTTTATATGAACTGAATCATATTGAAAAAAAAAATTCAACTTAGGTAGACAAAATAATGTTAGTTTGTGAATGGGGAACTTTCCCATACTCCCAAAAATTAGATATTCTCTCTTAAACTAAGGCTCAATAAATAGACCACTAACTAAACAAGTAAAAAGATAGTCCAATATAATACTTGAGCATGAAGTAATGGAAGCATTCAGCTAAAGAAAAAAGAGTACCCTTGATATTGTAACATAAACTAATGTTAAATCAGTCGGTGAAAGCTAAATCTTACATATAAAAGAAGACTATTTTCAGCACCCAAGACAATAATGTCATTAAATGGTAACCTCCCAACTTTAACTCTGAAATAAGAAAATAATACTTAGGACAATGTGACCAAAATCTTTGGAAACTTTATGAGAAAATAACCACACCTGGGCCGTGTCACATTAACAGAAGCAGCAGAAAGAGCAGGAATTATCCAACTGGTTTGTGGTTTAATGTCTATGGGGGCTTCATCATAACCTTCATCAATTTGGAGCCTTATAGCAAGGAGTAATTTTTGGTCAGCATGTAAAAAACAAACAACAGGAACTCCATCCATATCAGTGGAGAGAAACACCTAACAAAGCAGGTCAATTAAATTGTGAAATTAGATTTTTTTTAAAAAAAACATACAAAAAATTTATATAAGAATGATGGAAATCAGAGAAAAAATATCTTAGAAGTTAGAAGATAATTCTTATTTATTCCAATGCAGGTAGATAAGGATTGAAGCCAGTAGTGGGGGCTAAACTAACCTACAAAATATCACCTGATGTTATATTCTTTGGCAAAAATCCTAATTCGGTAATAGAATACAATATAAGGTAACAAGTTGAATCCATCAGTCAACTATCAAATACAAAAATTAAATTGTCAATCCATGCCAGTCAGCATGTCCAAGTTTTGTTTGGCTGGCAAAGCTGAACATGGAATGCCTCAAGACACCGGAATGGTGCCTACAATTTGGAAGACAATGCATCAAGACAATGGTAGTCAAGACTGTGATCCAGATCCGGGGATCATATGATCTTTCAATCTGAACTAACCTAAACCCATCCAAATCCTAATTAGGATTTCATTTTGGCTACAACCTTATGAATTTAGGAATTTATTGTAGGTCCATTTATCATTCCTATGAATGATCTCAGTTCCAACAACTTTGACAACATAGAATATAGTTTCATTCAATTATATATTGAAAGGACCAATATTTACTAAATAGAGAATTTTTTGTATCAGGAAATTTAAAATTATAGGAAATTATTTTAGCTCTAGAGTAGAAGAATGTTTTTTATTATTATCATTATCAACCATCTTATAATTATAATTAATTATACACCGATAGAACACCAAGAATTTATTATAATTTTCTTATATTTATAATTAATTTTATTTATGCTTCATCATATTGGAACATAGTCTTTTAGATGTTCATATTAATATTCTGTATTGAAATTGATAAATGTGATAACTTATAAATGTCAAAAATAATTTTAGAATGTATAATCAAATTGTAGGATCTTAGAATCCTACAGTCTGAACCTACTCTTAGGCAGGTTCTCAATCTTAACAACCTTAAGAGTCAAAAGACACTAAAGCCACATCCAAAAAAAAGATCGTCTTCTTCTCCAACAGGACAAACAAATTTATTTTGTTGGCTGATAAAAAGGCAAATCACCTTGAGACGGTAAAACAATGCCTAAAATAGGTATTCTTCTTGCAATGAGAACAAAGTCTCGCCACAATGGTTAACCAAGTAGCAAGTGGACAATAAGTTCATTCTTCTTGCTATGGAGGCCCACAGGTTCTTGGTCATATTTTCTTATCTAGAAAATCCTATTGATGAACATTCTTCTTTGGATTAGCACAAAGTCACAACTAGATGTCACCAAAAAGAACCAATTATCTTCTTCTTCCAACAGAGGACGGCAGTTCATCCTTCTCTTCTTTGGGAAGGTGTCCACAAACATGAAGTTGTCAACCTCGTTGGCGAGCAGAAATGGTGATCCACTCCGACCCATGTTTTCTCTTTTCACAAACTAAGCCATGTCTTTTTATCAATCAGTAAGACTTGCAACATTGTCAGCCACAGCACTGGCACATCTAGTTAGGCCAGGCACCAAAGTCACAACATGGAACAGGACTTAAACCTTGATTGGAAGGAGCCAGGTGGATGCACAGAAGAAAATAATCAGAATACTGGTGAAATTTCCAGACAAAAGTTAAATAACACAACAGACACAACCTTATTAGCAGCATACTGGGAGCGTTTTCCCTGCCATATCCTCCGAAAAGAGAATTGTTTAGTAGATAGTTCAGCAGCTACCGCATCAATCCCAGCAACTTCAGCCTCAGAACGATTTATGACTTCTACAAGCCAAACAGAATGTTGCATCTTGCCTGCAGTAAAGAGAGTTTGGTGACTCAAAAAATATCAGCACGCTTAATAGGACACTTGAACCTAAAAATAAGACAGACTTCTATGATATGATGCCATCAAAGGTACAACATCACTGCTCCATATAGTTCTTTCTTCCAAATCTTTCATGGAGACAAACTTCCCCCTTTCTTCAATGTAGGTTGCCTACAAAGTTAATGGACAAAAAATAAAAAATGTTGGGCAACAAAATCATGAGCTAAGGTTAAACATTGCAAATATACTGATTCGAGAATGAAAACAAACTTGAATAATTATTCATTGAACTACCAAGATCTGTGTCGGACCAAATAAGGAGAAGAAAAAAGCCACATGTGATATTATCATGGGGAAGAAAAAAAATGTTTTAACACCTTATTTCAGTTATATTGCGGGAGCATGAAGCAGCCAAAGAGTGGCATCAAGAGTAGTTCTGAAAAGCTCAAATCTCATTTTCATAGAAATATAACTGATGATGAGGGCAATGACAATTTAGTGCATTTCTCTACTTGTCGCTCCACCAATTAAGACATAAAAAACTTCTTCTCTGGTAAATCATTCATTTAACTTTGGCAGATAAAGATACAAGAGATTCCAATTATAGCATTGTGGATACTGAAAAAAATGGAGAATAATATAGCATTCACAAGCAATTCCTTACTGCATTGTATTTCATGAAAACAAAACAAAAGTGTGTATAAGGAAAAAAAAACCTCTCACAAATTAGACAAAGGAACATAGTTCTTCAAGATATAAACTGACATCAGCACTACCTGAGGCTCTTCCAGTGGATGTTTTAGAATCAAATGTGATGAGATGGTAGCCTCATTCTCTCTGATCGGTTCAAATTGTTGACCGGCCATTTGGTAATTCCAAACAAAATCTTTACCAAAACGAGATATATCTGTTGCACCTAGAACTGAGCCCAAGGAAGATATCCGATGGTTCCCATCTACTGCCTTCTGTAGAAGTAGGCCAAATGGAAGAGGAAATATAGATGCAATGGGAGCTGGGATAGGAATGCAAACCACCTCACCTGCAACAGCATGGTTAGAAGCAAACTTAAGAATTGAGAGCATATTCAATTTAAGTTACGAAAAGCATGAGGCACACGAAGACAAAGCACATGAAAAAATAAAGAATAAAAAATAACTTCACTGTTAAATAATAAGTTTTATTTAATGTTTATATATTGCTAGTAATATCTAATTAGTCATAATTTAAAATCAGCTTCTAAAGGTTCTCAACAATTTCCATCTTCTACAAATTAACATAATACCATTGCAAATAACATAGACCAAGAATAAGTATTTTGATACGATTGGTGAATTCATCTAAAACTAATGTAAAAAATTGGTATATGATTGATGTCAACCAACAATCATAGAAAAAACATTAGTCGCACATTCAACATTAACATTAGTACCTACATTATCATACGTATATTGTATCTCATTAATACAATGATTAGATATTCTTTACCTTTATAAGACACATCACAATAATTGCTTAGGGACTATCACTGGCTTTTTCTAAGTTGTTATGTAGGAGAAAATAATGTTGTATTGATGTTTTCTATTATAAGGAATACTACATAGTGTATACATAATGATGCAGGAAGAAGAATCTGTCAACCAACACTCAAACTCTTGTCTAACAAGAAGAAAAAAAATTATTAACCGAAAAGAGGATACATGAGATCTTAATCCCTCTTATAGACTCAATAAGAACAAGTCATTTAAGAAAACCTCTATAATATCTATAAATTACCCTCAACCATGGAGGACTTGCCTTCAAAAGAGTTGGTAACACTTCCTTCGATCATCGTTTTCATGTATAAGCAATGATTGCCTCGTGAAGTTCACTACGCATGGTTTCTTTTTTTCCTTTTTTGGTAGCCTCCCCAATGTGTGAAAACCTAGTGGATCTTCATCTTTTCTTTGTTTCTCTTCCTTTTCAATCATCTCTTCCAATAAATGAGAAAACACTACCTCTAATCTATAAGTGGAAATACTTTGAAAATTAAAATAATGTTTAAATAAGTCGAAAAGTTAAATAAGCATGCATTAGATTCATTTGTAAATTCATTCTAGGGCTAATGAATGCACGAGTATATTCTATGTGATGGTCTTTTGACTATTGAGCCTATGAGATGCATGTTTTTTAAAGTAATCATTGTTCAATGAAATCCTCTAAGTTAAAAGGAATCGAATCAATATGCCAACGAGCTTTAACCTCAAAAGTTAGTATAAATTAACACATATTTATCGATGTCTTTCTAGAACTATTATTAATGACTTTTATTTCCATCTTTTTCTTTTTTTAATTTAGTTTTGTTCTCTTAAGTTAGTTGTTTCTTTTAAGTCTCTAAGGTAATACCATAATGTTAGACTTGAATAGGGATGAGCAATCGGTTAATAACCGAACCATTTAAATTGAAACCGAACAAATAGATTTTTTTTACCTAACCGAACCAACCAAACTTTCGTACAAAAATCGAACAAATTGAACCGATAAAACATCAGTTAAATTGGTCAAAAACCAAAATAACCGAACTTTCAATTAAATCGGGACTCAAGAGGGGAGGGGAATCACGAATTACAAAATTAGGGATTTTAAACTTATGGTTCTAGTTTGGGCATAGCCAAATTCAGTTTAATCAAATTCGGATTTTTAAAACTACGACCGAACCGATTTGATTGAAATAATCAATATTTTAAGAAAACCCCCGAATTTTGGAATTAACTGAACCAAACTTTTAACTTTGATTGGTTAATTTGATTTAATCGACCTTTTGCTCACCCCTAGACTTGAATCAAGGTTAATAGCCTGTGCAAATGTTAATTAAATGTGGTGACCTGTCGATGATTATGCAAATGACTCAAATAAAGGATAATCAGCACTCTTTAGAAAGCTCAAGTAAAGAATTGATAAGGGGGTTCTCTAAAGGGGCTCTTAATGAATGATCATAAGGTTCAAGGTTCAAGTGAAGGATCATTTCAAGACTCTTCTAAAAAAGGCTCGTGTCCAAGATTGTCGAGTGCATTTTAGGAGATTAATTAGAGGATTATTAATAGGCTCATGAGAAGACACGATTTGAGTTTATTTTGGCCAGTTTAGGGATGAACCAAATTTTATTTGTGATAATTCACTTATGTTTAGCCAAGTTAAGTTGGCCAACCATCCCTTCTTTTCCCTCTCTTCCTTGTTGTGTTTCTTGCATCTAACGTCACACACACTTGATGTTGTCGCACCAGGCTATTGTGCCTCACCATGCATGTGTCTCATTATCATTGCATGAAGTTGCATCGCCCTTTGTTGCTCCACCCTTAAGCGCATTAACATTGTCAAACGGCTCTCATGCACCCTAAAGTGATTTGTCCAACCCTGATTTGCACAGATGTGCACAAGATTATTGACGCCCTTGTGCCCATGAGCGAAGTCGTTGCAACACAACCTTTCCTAAAGTTTACCTTATGTTGAAGTTGGAGTCAACCATGATTAAACGAGATCGCAGAGCCATCATCCACTGTCAATTTGGAGATAAGAATTCAATGAATAATTTCCTTTTGCTGTTGGGAAACAGTCACTTCTTTTAGACTATAATTATTTATTATTACGGTTCGATTAGGTTTTGTATTGTCAAAAAAGCTACTTTATTTTGTTGACCAAGGTAAAACTTTAGTCTTATTTCATTTCTATCTTAGGTTTGTTATAGTATTTATCTTGGTACATTTGGTTCAAGATAGAACATTAATATTTTTTTTATGTTAGATCAAAGATGATCCCATTGATTTTGAGTTTTAATTAAATTTAGGTTTTATGTAATTATTATATTTAGTTTATTTTAAGATTTTCTAAGTTGTTCTATGCTTGGTTTTAGAGAAAAGCATTTATGAGAGCACACTAACCTTATAGAGTTTCAGATGTTCATCTACTGTATATTTGAGATAGAAAAATCAATCCTTAGATTCAATTTTAAATTCCTTATGTATGAATTAAATATGTAAAAGGACCATTTATGTTGCTACGAATATTTTGAAAAGGGAAATTAAGCCATCACAAAAATTAGTAAAATGGGTTCTAAAAGATTAGGATTAATTAGATGATATTCCTTCTTGCTATATACATGTGAGTGGTCATGTAGGGACCAACATTAAGAGGAGCTTTCATCAAAAGATAAAATTGATAGTCTGACTGCTCCTAAATGACCTATGCTACCTATTGATTTGTGTGTTGATACTTTTACACCTTTTTGAAGCTATAAACCTTTAATGGAGATCATACACTAATATATACTTAAATTATACAATATTTATTAAAAGGGTGACTTAGTCTACAAACAAAATGTGAACCCAATTATTTTATAAAGATTTAAAGTGAAACAGCAATTATTATTAATTGTAAAAACTAAATATAAAAAAGTGAAAACTAGGGTTGTAAACAAGCTAAGCTGAATTTTATGATGCTCAAGCTTGTTTGAAGGTAACCAAGTAAGCCGAGTCAAGCCTAAAATGAATCAAGCTTTTGAAATGATTGTTCAAGTTTGATTTGGTTTTTTTTTATGAACTTGAGTTTGGTGCAAACTTGGCTTGAGCTTGAGCTTGGTTCGTTTAGATGTTATCGAACTCTCAATTCAAGCTTGTTTGATTGTTTGAAACTTTTACATTTTAAACTTGTTTGGTTGATTATTGAACTTGATAATACAAATTTATTTATTCATTTTGAAACTTTCTTTCTTTATTTAGCATATTGATAAGAGTTTTATTGATGAATATTGTTATATTATTGAAAATTTCAAATTACTCATTTGTAATTTTTATAGATGTAAGGACCTTTTTGCAAAAGCACAACTTATTAACCTAGCTTCTTTATATATATATATATATATATATATATATATATATATCTCATATATATATATATATATATATATATATATATATATATATATATATATATATATATATATATATATATATATATATATATATATATATATATATATATATATATATATATATATATATATATATATATATATATATATATATATATATATATATATATATATATATATATATATATATATATATATATATATATATATATATATATATATATATATATATATATATATATATATATATATATATATATATATATATATATATATATATATATATATATATATATATATATATATATATATATATATATATATATATATATATATATATATATATATATATATATATATGCCGTCGCCATCATTGCACGCCAAAGACGTTGTCTCGTCCTTTTCATTATTACAAAACCAAAACTTCATCTCATTGTTTTCCACACATGATATCTCTCTCGTGTGTGATCTTAATCCTTGTCATCGCTACTTGATCGTTGACTCGTTGCCCTCCGTTGTTGTTCTTCTTTATCATCGTCAATTGTTGTTATTGTCATCGCCAAATTGTACTTGTGATTGCTTCAAACATATAAAGCAAAAAGGGCAGTCTTCTCTTAGTCCTTCTAGCAAATTAAATTCAAATTTTCTTCTCATGCTATTTAATGTGTTATGTTAGCTCTTGAGGAGCAAGTTGGGATGGATGGAATTGATAAGGCTTGGAGAAAATTTTATTTCATTTTCAAGTCCTAGATATTTTTATTAAATCTTATCACTTGATGGTATGAAACTCTAACAATATTGAGTTTTTTTCCCTCCATTTTTGTATTGCATGTTAAAGGAGTTTCTTTGGTTTCATATAACGTAGGGTAAGTTACAATTAAGCTTAAAAGTGCATGTGGGATTAAATAAGCATTCATCTAGAAGCTCGCATTCGAGGTGAAGTTTTCTTGCTTGTTTCGCTACACTTACATTGTGCATTATTTAAATTATGAACTAGATGTTATGGAAAATAAAATTAATTTTAATCTTATCTCTACTCTTCCTGCTTAATTATCCCTTGCTACATTGCTTGCATTTTATTCTTAAGTTGATTCTTATCTTGTTTGTTTTTTATCTGAGATCTATAATAAATTAGATTACATAATTATGCAAATTAATAAAGTAAGAAATTAATTATAACAGTAGTCTAGCTCCGCACTCTAGGAGTTACTCTAGCTCGGTTATTAAGTAATAAAATAATAGATGCAATACTTATATTTAAAGTTTTAGATTCTCCGCTTTGAAAGATGTGCATTATCATTTGATATTAAATGGTCAAGATAATAAATGTAACACTTAAAGTATAGAGCTTCGGCTCTGCCCTCTAAGAATTACATGATTACTAGTAACCTTTAGCTTCGATTTTCTCTTTAAGAGTTTGCGTGATTACTTATAATATAGAGCAGTGGACACGGTGTAGAAAGAGAACTCTTGAGTCTTTTCGCGTGTTCATGAACTTTGGTTAAATTGAGATGATTTTTCCTCACGGGATCGATTGTAGGTCATTCACCTTATTTTTATGAGGCACCTCACGGGATGGATTGCAAGTCGTTCATCCTATTTTTATATGAGATACTTTTCGGGTGGATTGCATGTCGTTCACCCTATATATATGTGTGTTTGTATATATGCATTCACATGATGTATTTCATATTAGGTGGATTGTGGGTCGTTCACCCCATGGACATATGATACATCTCTTTCGAGTGGATTGCAAGTCGTCCACCCGATCTATGTATATATATGTGCATACATATGATATATTTCGTTACAAGTGGATTATAGGTCATTTACTCTCATAAATGTGGATTGCAGGTCGCTCACCTTAAGATTTTTATTTATACATGACATGTTCGTATTAGGTGGAATGTAGGTCATTCACCTTTACTTATATGACACATCCTTGTTGAGGATATTACATGTTGTTCACCCACTCAATATGTTATGTTAAGTGTCAAATAAAATAAGACTATAATGTGAGTAATGTTGGAAAATAAAAAATTAAGAAAAACTGATGAATATAATTAAAAAGATAATAAAAGACAAATATCAATAAAACATACATGATAAATTATGTTGTTGTCCCTTTTGATTATATTTTTATGCACATCTCTTTTATCTCTACTATGCACGTTGTGCTCACTCTCCCTTTTCTTTGACCCCCAAGTTAATTATTGAGATATATACACAGCACTAATGGAGTTATTTCAGAGGTTGTTTAATTTTTTTACTCTATATTTTGCTCTGACATTGTTACAGTTCATGCGCGACAGCGAAGCTAGCGTCGCGACAAACCTAGTTCTTGCGGGACGTGACAAACATGATTCACAAATATTTTTCACGAACATTGTTCACAAATGTTGATCACGAACGCTATTGACGAACATTAACAAACTGAACACATATGTGTTCAAGCTTGTTTGTTTAGTTTAACGAGTTGTTCAAATGTATTTATTTAATTGATCTTGTGTGTATTGAACGAACATAAACAAGCTCTTACCAAGCCGAACACCAAACTTGTTCATAAACATTCGGTTCATTTACAACCCTAATGAAAACTAACCTTCTATCAGAGCACCTAACCGCCCACAGATATGTGGTAGTGTGGGTTGCACATAGTCAATATTCGTAAGCACGACATAAGGGGTTATATCGTTGTTTATCATTGGTGAGGGTTTTAGCACATATTATCCATATTTTGAGCACCAGACTCTAGTGATTCACTTATTAATTGTTTATTAGTAATGAAAAGTGGACTAACATGTGATAATAAATGGTCAAAATTAAATAGATTTATTTATGCAAAATAAATGATAATAATTAAGTGGAACAAGAATAAGAGTTTTACATTAAAATAAAAAACCTAACAACTTAAAACTCTAGTGTTGTGATGTCTTATCGACATTTTTGAACTTTTAATCAAGATTAAAATTCATATATTTTTTATTTACCTACTTAACAATATCTACTTAGACCCCATTTTCCTTCGTCTCCAATTTGAAGACAAGAGTTTGTTTGAAGTCCAAAGTGGTTTCAATAAGTTGCTCAAAGACCCTCAATGAGCTTAAAATCAAGCTTAATTTCACATTACTTTTCAATTTTTTCATTTTGACATTTTACTATCATATATCCTCGTTATACTATTTTTTTAACAAAAAAAAATGCATATATATGTTGAATAATTTTTCTTGAGTTATTTCATGTTATTATAATGACATCAAGTGGGGTACCTCTTGTTAAGGTGTAATTACACTTTGGGGTTGTACATATAATATTAAGGTTTGGCATCTCATTTTGAGATAGAGTTTCTGTCCACAATCGGAACAAAACATGTTGTTCGTGTTGATGTCGATGGTTGTGCCAAGCACAACTCTATGCAGAGATAACTAGGCCACAAAGAGGTGAACCAAGAGAAACCCCTACAAGAGTTTGATGAATGAGTATCACGTACCTTGTGGAAGCAGCCACAATGCGACGTATCTTGTGCACAACAAATATACACAGTTGGGTGTAACCCAATCAGAGCAAAGTAGTAGTAAAACGCGGGAGGTGTCATGGCATGGGAGAGGAGTCACTAGGGAAACGAGAGGTGTCATTCTCATGCAAGAAGGTGGAGGAGAGGATGAAGGGTAGAGGAGTCCCTAGGGATGTAAGAGGTGTAGTTGTAACACAAGGATGAAGAGGATAGGACGTGTAGAGGAGAAGGTGGATCAAAGGAGGCCTCATGTTATCTATAACGAAAGAAGAGCAAAGAGAAGGAGAGAACCCTAGCTCACATGATATATTTTTAATCTTGGACGAGTTCCGAGTGTCAATTAGTAGGTAGAACAAAATGTTTCTTTTGTGTCAATCAATGAGGAACAATATTTAAATTAAAATTTTGTGAGAAAAATTAAATAAACATAAGAAATTAAATTTCCAAATAGAAAAGCAAGTATATTGAGATAATGCAAATCTAGACCATATTAAAGGTGTCAAGAGGTGAATGCCAAGCAAATGGTGAAATAGCGGTCCTCCTTGGGCTTTATAATTTTCATTGTGCGAGATCAAATAGCCTTATATTTGATCTTTATTTGCAACAAATTTTGTACAATATCCAAATTTTAATTAAATCCAATATTAGCAAGATGTGGCCCACCAATTTAATAAAACTTTTCTTTTTTTCTCTTTGGTTGATTTAAGGTAAAAAGTAAATCTTTTGTGAACACAAATTGTAAGGGGATTTATGACTTCATTCATTGGCAAGGTTAAGAAGGCAATGGGAAGCGAGCATGTTTAAGCTTCTATCTACGAGGTTCATGGTGGGATTGCGCATATAAGGTGGCAGCTTAGTGCAAACAATATGGGTGAGCTATGTGTGCATGAGTGGTGCTAGACAAGAGGGTTTGATGGCAATTCTAGCAAAGGAGATGTGTTCTTCACCTCCCTTCTTGGTTGATGTCAAAGTGGGGCATTCTCCATCTCAACAAGGAATCGATCTGCTTATTCTTCCATAAGGCAAAGGTCGAGTAACCGTGTAAGAAGTGAATAGTAGTTACCGCGATATGTTGGGAGATATGTCACTAACTTCCCAACCAATGGGAGTTGCAAAAATCTTAGATTAACATTGAAGAGGTAGAAAGTCTAGCTAGATAATGATCGTCAAAGATGTCAAAAATCCTAGTATTCAAGATGTGGATAAAAAATCTATGAATTTCAAGCTTGCATGGTGGTGACGGTGACTCTCTCAGGTTGGGTTGGAATTGTGGGTTTGGTCTTGCAAACAAGGGGCTTCCTCGAGTCCACAAGGGAAGATGGCCTTGAGTTAATTGTTGTGAATATGAACAACAAAGGCAAAAAGGGCATATGTGGCTATTAGAGGGGTTTTGTGATGGAATTATTGAAGGTGTGACTTCGATGGAGGATGAGAAGTGGTGTGGCATGAAAGAGGTGCTAGGTGAATGGATTGAAAGATAAAGGTAAAGTTGGCAAGGATGGAGTATCAAACACTGAATTAATTTGGCTTTATACCACTTGATACAGCACAAACAAATTGTGTTATCAAAAACTCAAATTCTCGAGTAGCGACAAGGGAAATATTATTAAACTAAAAGATGATCAAGTACATATGGATTCCTAACCCCTTTTATTCCTTTTATATCCTTAAAATATGACCAAATCGTCTAAGGAAAAGCTTACTTTATCTCTAAAATTAAAACTTTTAAAGGGCAAATTTCTCTCTAAAAACTATAACAAATTTTTACCATCATTGAAAAATTAAAGAACATGTAGTATTTTATACTCTAAAATTTTGAAAGAAATTTGTAAATTGATCCCAAATCTTAAATTATGGCACAAAAGACTCAAGATGTAACCGTAAACCTAAAACACTCCATGTGAGAGTAAACTCATAGTAGTTATAATTATTTTCTATCAATAACTAATACTACTCAATCTAGAACGTAGATATTACCTATGTCAAGCGTTTTACTTAAACTAGAAAAGATTTTACAAAGATTGACTAAGATAAACCATCAAAAAATGCAATACTTGAATGAAAACATTAGTTCCGGTGACCTCACATCGACACGTGATATCAACACATTGACCAAGAAAAGATGAGGAATAAACAATGTCTCAAATGGCTTTCTAGTGGTGATGTTAACAGCATGCAACAAACTCATAAAAAGGGATAAAGAAAGCACTAGACGAGGATCCTAAGGCAGCTAAGAGGATAAGGTGAGACCCAAGTGGATTTCTTACAACAATAATGGTAGCATGTGGCAGACTAATCAAAATGAAATAAAGCACTCATCAAGGGCCCAAGGATTGGCTCTAGACCAGATGCTAGTGTCTCACCTAGAGACAGCAAACACAAGAAGGAAAAGATGAAGAGGGCTAATGTGGGAGAGTATTCACATGATACAATTCACAAACCTACAACGAGAGCGCCAAACAATGAAGTTATTGCATTGGGATAGATCCAAAGAGGATCTGTCAATGAAGAGACAATATTAAAAGACAACAATAGAATTTCCATTTATGAGGAAGGCAGCAAATTTAGAGTAATATGGCTGTACAGATTTAACAAGATAAAGAAGGGGCTTATGGAAGTAGGGACTGTATGACAATCCAGGTTAAGAGGCTTTGTTTCAAGATCTAGAAGAAGTTGAAGTGGACAAAGATGGATACGAGAGTAGTTGAAGGAGGGCAAACTATTGCATTTCCAACTCATTGAACTACTGTTCAAAGTTTACCCAATGATGAGAGAGACAATTGAGAAAAGAAAGTTATTCCTCCAGTCCGCATCATAATAGAGGCCTCGAGTGTAGCAGCCTTGCCTCACGGATGCATCCACATAGGTGGCACTTTTGACCAATGTTGTGCAAGGGATTCAAGAACAATGACTTTGGTGGTGGTGATGTTGACCGAGATTATAGCTAAATCATGAGTGTGCCACAGAATCTTGTTGTTGGAGTCAACACCAAGAATATGATGGGCTGCATACATGCCCACCTATACGGATTTTGAAGGAACAATATAGTGACCACATAGTATATGCAATCTGAATCTGTAGTTGAGAAACCTTATTTGGTTTGTCTAAATCATATTAAACTAAACTAACTTGACATAGCACTAAGCTCAATATCTTATCACTTGTAAGTGTTAAACTTTTGCAAATGCTAGAAACTTTCGATATCCATATAAATATTTTTTAAAATTTTAATATTGATTGCACATGCACTAGTGTATTGCATATGTCATATGAAGTAGGTCAACCACATACCACCTGCATTTTTTTTTATAGGAACCATGCCATATAAGAAGCAACATCATTAAAAACAATATTATCCCTCTATAAGCTTCCATTGTGCTCTCGGTGAGAAGAAGTTGAAAGTAGGTCGTGTGGAATGACAGGAACAAAAAAACCACTAATATGAATGAAGGGAGGTTGTCACATAATCAATGATCTCCTTTAAGGGGATTACTTCTGGCAAACCTAACCCTCCAAGAAGGGCTCTAAAAACATGATAAGTGGGAGAATAATAATGTTGCATTGATATTCTTTGACTTTGAGAGATCTATTACATGATGCATATATAGGACTCATCACATACTAAACTTAAAACACTATATGTGAGGCTAAATCACTTAACACCAATCTATTAACTTTAGCAAAAGTTACTTCAAATTATATGCAAGTATTTTTCTCTCTGTTTTAAATTAGTAGCTAATTTAAAAATAGCAACTATTGTTAATGTCCTCAACATGAAATCAAATTTAATGAACTAACCAGACACGCCATAAATAGATAATACATCACTCTGTAAAACACAGAGGAGTGCATCTGAAATAGCCTCCATGTGACACCAGCAGACCTAACAACACAACAAAGTTTGCGTTAGTAGAATAATAATTAAATCAAATCAAATAAAACATAAATTTAATAAAATCATACAGGTGAAATATTGAACCTAAAATTGTAGCCAACTTCATGATTTACGAAAGATCAAGTACCATCTAAGAACCAAGCAACAATGATGATGATCAAATCCAACTGTTATTACCTATCAGTGTATGCAACCGAAATCAAATAGCTAAATCAAAATGCATCAACATATTTGTATCCCTCACGGGCACAATTATTTTCACTAGCTCTTAAAGCAAGGTTCAAAGGCTTTCCACTCTTAAGCATATCATAATGAGTTCTGCAATATGATTACACATTGTGATTCAGACCAAGAAACAGTGTTTAACCAAACTGATAAAACTGGAGTACCTAAATGAATCCTTTATGTATCAAACCAAATGTGAACAAGGCATCCTTCCTTTTCACATCTTACACATGCCATATATAGTGGGATCAGAAATATGGACACGCACACATGCACATACATACGTGCATATATTAGGAAGAGATTTTAGGGAATGGGATAGTCATCCATCCAATTCCCACTAGTTGTGCATAAGATAATTATGAATTTTTTTCAAATTCCACATATGTCATTGACAGATTATATATATGCTTACATGTAGTATATACACTGAATGGTAAAAACATGTCAATAACTGGTGACTCAAGCTGAATGTTTTATCTAACAAGGACATAAGAACCATAGTTTAAACCCAAAAAAAATAATACCATAATGACTGCTTTGGTGGAGGTGTATCTTTTATGAACCCGGGGCCCACTGCTCCATATTATCCTATCAACAAATAACATAAATGATTAGATAAATAGCAGCATGTTAACTATTTTTTACAGAATAATTATCAGCACTACTATGTAATGTCATATAGGACATGGAAAGTCTAAATATGACAACTAAACAGTGAGCGTCATATACAACCACGAGAAAATTTTCAAACATTTTGGGAAAGATCTCTGAAACAGTTGTTACCAAGACATAACAATAGCTGGACGAACCATTACATTCAAAATGGGACACAACATCCAAGGACAACCAGACAATTTTCTTACAACACAATAAAGCCCATCCACAGTGTAACTGAAATCAC
Organism: Curcuma longa; assembly: GCF_044706935.1. Classification (NCBI taxonomy): domain Eukaryota; kingdom Viridiplantae; phylum Streptophyta; class Magnoliopsida; order Zingiberales; family Zingiberaceae; genus Curcuma; species Curcuma longa. Next base: position 2,062,909 of record NC_133876.1, on the reverse strand, counting down.
TTAGAAGTTCTAAATTAGCAAGTTAGCTAACTGGACATTGAATTGGACTGCATTCGGGCATAATTTTGTGAGTAAAATTTGGGCGTAATAAGACTAGGTTTTATCTATGCAGATTGGCCTTCTCAACAAAAAGACACAAATTAAATAGGTTGAGCTCCTACGCATAATATAATAGATAACTTGACTTTCATAGAACTTTTAGGCATGGATGATAACTGTTGAAGTTAAGAAGATAGCATAGCCAGTTAGAAGACATATCCCTTGCTTATTAACAAGGTTCAAAACTGGAGAGAAGAATGGAGAATTTTATAATCCAACACAAAGAATGGAAGTCATGTATTATGGAGTGTGTTATATAGTCTTCAAGGCATAGAAGTATTAGTCTCTTTGGTTCTACTTTTTCTTCTTTTCTTCTTTTTTTTGAAAGAGAGCTTCCTATCAACAAACAATTGTTACGACGCCTCATCAGGAAGAGACATTTATCCACGTGCGTTTGCTCGATCTCTTTGGGATAATAGGATGTTTCTATCACACAAAAATCAAACATCGCGCTCCGGAACTAACAGACATGAGAGATAAAAGGAACTCATCTAGCAAAAGAAGCAAAGACTCATGATCAATATTCAATGGAAACAAGTGATACCATTCAAAATATACGAAAATGTAACTTGATAATTTCAAACCCCTAAACCCTAGTAATCTGCTTCCTCTATAAAAGAAGATGCTAAAGTGGATGAATTACTGGTTGCCGCGCATGAAAATTTCATGATCTCCTTCGGAGGGTGTACTAGCGGAGGAGAAGTCGAGGTCGGTGGCGGTCCCGTGCCCCTCACGCGCGACATCCGGATGGAAGAGGAAGTACTGGTGCTCCGAGGCAGCATCGTCGAGTGGCTTGCCGTCGAGATCCTCGACCGAAAGACCGAATGGCTTGAACTCGCCCAGAACAGACAACTCGCGGACCCCGATCGACATTGGCGGCGGTAGCGGCTCGAGATGCAGGATGTGTTCTCTTGGAAGGGAAGATAAACGAGAGGGAGGAGAAAGCCAAAGGCACGTCAGAAAGATCCCTCCGCCGACGCCGGAGGCGAGGAGAGGATCGCTGCTAGCGAAGTGGCAGAGCACACTCCAAATTTGGAGATCGAAGATAAGCGGGAAGAGGGGAGATGTCGAAGAAAGTAGTAAACCTCGGTGGGCAGTGGGCTGGTTATTTTGGTCATTTTATCTTTTCCCCTTGCCCACTGGCGAGGACTGTGCTCGGTTTGGGTGGGCTGGGCCTGGGTTCGGCCTATACGAACAAATCCACTGCCTAAGCTTGCTGCGCTTTACTCTTTTACTTCTCTTCTACAAAATGGTGGAATCTGTCATCAGGATTGACCACATGTGAGCTGATCATTCGATCAAGATTATTTATAAAAAAGTAAATTAAGAAATTGTTTGGTTACGACACAGAAAGGTATTGCTTGATTTCACTAGGATTCAAACCAATCAAATTAATCGAAATAATTAAATTTTTTAAATTTATGCAACTCTGTTACATCATAATCAACTCAATTATGTCTCAGAGCACTCTTGTACTTCTCGAGCTCATCGTCGCTCGCCTGCGAGCTGATCATTCATCGTGAGCCTGATACCCTCCTCCATCCTAAGTCCTTCCTTTCTCTTCCTCCTCTGCTCGTGAGCTCAACGCGTGACTCAGACACCCACCACATGACTCAGACACCCACCGCTAGTCACCGATGATCAACATGCACCACTATTGGGCTGCTAACTAGATGGAGACAATTTTTTTTAATCGGATATTTAAATTTTATGTGTGACATTTCAATTTCACTAATAGTTCGATTATGATATTCCATACAAATTGAATCCTAAGTAATTAAAAATGACTATCTCTTACCACCATACTAAGAGACTAGCAAATTGGTAACAGGAAGAAGAAAAAATGGATGGATGGAGATCAAATTTTATTGATGTGTTCCTATAAATGTCATTTACTATATAAGTAACTAATACAAAATATCAAAATCAATTTAAATTTTGTGTGAAATATAAAATGGGATATTCCTACTTTCTTATACGGTCATGCAATTCTAATCCACATAAAGTATTGTAAGTCAACTATACTAAATAGATTTTGAGTGAAATGTATCTTGATGAGGAGGTTAAAATAGGGATCCCACATAGGAAGCCCTTGACTTAGTCAAAAGAGATTATACGTAGCACCTTTTTGACTCGAATAAAAGCTGTGAGAGTCGGCTAAGTCCAAGAGGGTCTTCAAATGAAGTTGAAGTCTTTTTAGTGAACTTGACAACATTCAAGGTCATTCGTCCTACTTGATAAAAGACTTGACATTGTTTAGGATCACTCGACCAAGATTAGAAGTAAGCTAGCAAGAAGTATGGGAATTCATTCAAGTCAAAAGGCAGCTTGATCTAGCAGGACATTCAGATAGAACTCGAACTCACCAAAGCAATGGGTATATTAATTATAGAAGACATGACCATAAACAATGAGAGCAGTTATTTCCTATATAGATGTAAAAGGTAAGGAAAAGGTGTGTCAGACTGTCAGTTACAAACATAGGAAGAGGCAACGGTTACAGGTTTGGAAGTTAGTCGTCTATTTGAAATTATATCAAAATATGTAAGAGGCGTGGTAGTTCCTTGCATATGAAGAATCACAGTCATTGGAGTTAACCCTGCATATGAAAGGTCATAGCTAGGGTTGTAAAAAAATCAAGTTTTATAGTGTTCAAACTTATTTGACAAGCCTAAAATAAACCAAGCTTTTAAAATGATTGTTCAAGCTTGACTTGATTTCTTTTTTATAAGCTCAGGTTTGGTTCAAGCTGGGCTTAAGCTTAATTCGTTTAGATGTTATGGAACTCTCAATTCAAGCATGTTTGATTATCTGAAATTTTTATATTTGACTCATTTGATGATCCCTCGTATGTTTCTTAGCATATGTCGCTACTCTTAAGTAGACCTTTTGAGTCATGAAGCCAAAACCCTCTTAATTGCATCAAATCAAACTCCACAAACTTATATGGAATGAGACAAGAAGTTAATGCATCTAACGGATTAAATACCTAATAGAAAATAAAGTCCCGGGCTGAGTAAAGTTGTTGTCATATTAATGATTATCTTAAACTTTTCTATTATATCATTAGTCGATTGAAATCCATCATTTGTTTAATCGATGCTAGATCACTTTACTTCTAATTGATTTAATTGTAAACAAAAGCATTATGTTCACTAACTCATCAATTTGAGTCAACTTCGTGAATAACTTAACCAACAAATTATATTCTTTATTGGTTGATTGATGAGCTTAAGTCAACTTCGCGATCAACTTAACCATCAAATTGTATTCTTTATTAGGAGCAACTAAGAGCACTACTCCAATTTTACTTAATATAGGTGAATTAGAAGAAAGTCATCTATCTAATATATGAAAAAATCTAATATATATATTTGGATAGACTATTTAAGCTAGTTGGGCAGCTAATCGAATAATTCTATCTTCATAATTTATTATTGTTTTCTCTTTTTTGAAAACTTCTTGCGGTGAGTTTAGGCGAAGCGTGTGCAATCCTTGTCTTTGTTATTCTTAAGCTCTAGTCCAATCCTATTAAAATGTTCAATTATATTTTTTAATAATATAATTAAAAATATATAATCATCTATATAATTTTTTTATTTAGTCTATTAAAATTCATCCCTTTCAATTTATCATCCACCAATTGTCACCCTTTGAATGCTTTGAAGTCGTCCTCGAAGTATAACTGAGTTGACGAAATCAAGCAATATTTTTCTGCGTCGTGATCAATTACAATTTTTCGATTTACCTCTTCATAAAATGATCATAAAACCAATCATATGGAGTCGTTAAGATGATGAATTCCACGTTTTATAGAAAAACGCCTTAAAATCTATCAGTCAATCACCAAATTACACACCCAACCGAATCCATGCGTCGCGTTCGCGATCAACACCCGCAATTCCATTTCCGATCGCTGATGATTTAATGCTGCCACAGGATTTTAACCTTTCCGGGACGCGAAGGAAAGACCTAGAAAGAAAGAACATGTCACACTTATAGCCAAAAATGGAAGGAAAAAAAAAATGAATGAGCGTGCCACCTGGCACCGGAGGATGCGGCTTGCCGCACGCGACTAATTTTGTGCACTCGAAAAAGATGCGCATCGTACACGTCTCCAAGTGCCATCGATTAATCAACCATAAATATAAATAAATAAATAAATAAATTTATATAAATAAAAATGAAATTGGAGATCGAGATCCGACCGGGTATGGATTCTCATCCACGTCGGCTCACTGAAAACGTTCCTGCGGCTAACTATAAATACAGGGGCGCCTCCTCCCTGCTTCCTCGACTCGACTCTCCGGCGATGGAGAGTAAAGCGAATAGTTGGATCAGGGGAAGCCTCCTCGGACGCGGCTCCTTCGGAACCGTCAGCCTCGCTTTTGACGGGCGGCTTTTCGCCGTCAAGTCCGTCTCTTTGGCCTCCGGCGGCAGCGCTTCGGTCGACTTCCTCGAAAACGAGATCCGGATCCTCGAGTCTCTATCCTCTCCCTTCGTCGTCGAGTACCTCGGCGACGACACCACCGTCGAGGCCGGCGCCGGAGCATGCCGGAACCTGCACCTGGAGTACCTTCCCGGCGGCACCGCCGCTGACTTGGGTGGCTGCGCCGACGAGTCGTCCGTGCGCGCCTACGCCCGGTGCGTGGCGCGCGCGCTCCGCTACCTCCACGACGTCGCCGGCGTCGTGCACTGCGACGTCAAGGGTCGGAACGTGCTGCTCGGCGAGGCCCCCGGCGTCGCCAAGCTCGCTGATTTCGGTTCCGCGATGAGGATTTCCGATGTTTTTTCCGGAGATCGCCGGAGCTTGCGAGGGACTCCGTTATGGATGGCACCGGAGGTAGCGAGGGGGGAGATCCCGAGGCCGGAGTCGGACGTGTGGTCGTTCGGGTGCACCGTCATTGAGATGGTGACCGGACTAGCACCGTGGTCATCTTGGAAGCCTCAAGACGTTGCCGAAGCCACGTTCCGGATCGGTTACGGCGCCGAGCTGCCGGAGTACCCATCTCATCTCTCGAAGCTGGGGAGGGACTTCCTCGACAAGTGTTTGAGAAAAAACCCAAACGAACGATGGACGGCAGAGCAACTACTGCAGCACCCGTTCCTGGCTGAAGCAGAGCCTCCGACGGAGCATACTCCGAGAGGAGTACTTGAATGGGCTAATTTGCAGTTAGACGACGACAACAAGGATGACACCGACGGCGACTTCGACTCTGTATGTTTGATCTCTGAGGGAATAGGAAGAGTAAGGGAATTAGCATCGAGTGGATCTCCTCCGGCAGCCTGGAACATCGATGGCTGGGAACAAGTAAGGAATCCAAAGGAATTGGCTGTGGATGAGTGTGGAAGAGAAGTGGAACAAGAAAAATGCTGTGAGCATTATAATTGGGAGATACCTAGAATCAGTTGCTCTGTTTCTTCTCTTCTTTGTTCTTGGTCTCGCTTTGTTAGATGTAATCCGAGTCGTTGTAATGAGATTACTGTCAATAGACAATTACATGTTTTCTCCTTTGGTCTTGAATCTAGTCTTGAATCTATGCAATCAATGTTAGCCTCCTCGTGAGTAGCAAGCATTGAAAGCCATCTCATGGTCCCAGAAATTCCATGAACAGTAAAATATAAAAGAGTGTCTTCTTCTTCAGTAGGATGGTTTATATCTATCTCACGAGTTTAAATGGACAAAAAAAAATCCTTATCCTATTTCAAATGAAAATCTCAACACTTAGCTTGATATCATCGAATTGATTAAACTAACTGACGTATCATTAGAATTGGCTGAGACAATCATTTACAAGTAGTTTAAATGCGAGACAATCATTTACTGATCTACAGTAGTTTAAATGCGTCTGTGAGAGTATTGATGAGTTTTTAAGAACTTTAACAGTACATTAGTAAATGTTCATCAAGGTGAATTGACCATTACACCAAGTATAAAATTACCACATGCTCTTGAGCTTCCCAAAACTCACATACTCATATTGATTTTGTGTGAGGTATTTATCAACTCATTGAAATATTAGTGGCTTAATAATGCACACATCATCATATCCAAACCCCATGGAGCTGGTGGGGCAAAAGTTGTATGGTCCAATGGAGAGTTCTCACACTTGAATTGAAAAAGGTTGGTGATAGGGAATGATGTGCAGATACTATGCTGCACTCTCTCGTCTTGTGCTTAGAATTGAAGAGTATATATTCTTATCCATCTTGCTGTGTCACCGTGGTTTGTGGAGCTCAGGCTGCCATGAAAAATATGAAATGACAGCTCCAGCACTCTGGGTTTATGCTAAAGCTCAAGCACTGTGGATTATATGGGTCCCTCCCTCCCGTGGGGGAACTTTATCCATTGCCTCGGGATTGTGGTCTCATCCTGCCAAAAGGGAGAAGAAGATTGTGGTTTCAGATGGCTGCATAAAGGGAGAAAAAAGATTGTGGTTTCAGATGATCCACACGAACTTTCTGCTTCAAGTTGTGGCCACGAAGTTATTGAGCGCTGTGTGAGGAAGATATACACCACCACTCGACATAATGTTCTGAAGATGAGGAGAAGAAGTTATTCTGATGAAAAGTGGCATTTAATGATTTGTTTTTTGATTTTTGAAAAAGCTAGAAGAATTAATACAGTTGGAATTAATGGTATCTGTGTTGGCTTCATCATTGTACGTTATAGAATTCCCATTTTCAAAAGGTTGGGGGTTGAAGATACCACTTGACTTTCGAAATGATCAATTCTGAGAGATCAGGATGTTCTTTGTTGTTAAATCTTTTGTGTTGTTTGATCGTCATCACGAGAAATTCAATGGTAGAATAAATGAAAAAAAGGATTCCAATGTGTACGAGAGTTTAGTCTCGTATTGAGAATTCTAAGTCAATTTGGATGATTTATACATCCAACGAAATCTTGAAGCACTCAGTAAATCATCGCGTCAAGATCACATCTCGACAGATCAGATAAGTCAGAATTTGAAGCTTAAGTGACTTTGACATATATACCTTGTGTTCATTCCCTTCACTTTCATGGTTTATCACTATCAAAAACACCACCCCCACATTCCACTTCTTAGAGTGAATAGATTCAATGCCTCCAGAGCATGATTGAATTGGTTATTGTGAGACAAACTTATTGAAGCGGACAAGGATCGAATCTCGACGAAACCGAGGCAATGCGTTCAGAGCCGTCTCAAGGTTTCGTGAGGCCCTAGGCTAAAATTTTTTTAGACCTTTAATACATTTTTTTAAATATAAATTTTTTTCATCCTTTTTCATTCAGACTTGGGATCGACAACGCTGAATTTAAAATATTTTTTAAATAAAATATTAATTTAAAAATAGTTTTTATATAAAATTTAATTTTTTAACTTATTAATTTAAAAATAGATTTTTATATAAAATTTAATTTTCTAATTTTTTAGATGTAAAATTAGTAATTAAATTTTTATATTTAAATTTTGTTAATAAAATTTTTTCAATTGATAAAATTATTATATTATTTAATATTTGTTAAGATATTGTTGAATGTAAATAAGACTTTATTAAGACATTATTTTTAGAATGATGCATCAATTCAGCAATGTATTAATTCTCATGCAGCAACTTCTCATCCATGCAGGCATGAGCAGTGCATCAAATGTATGAAGCGACATCAAATTCTCATGCGTAGCCATACAAGCGTGATGTGGCCCTGTGAAAATCGAAACACCGTGATCTCACGAAACGAACACATTGTTCGATTGATATAAAAAAATTTATTATTGGAGCCGACCATGTGGGGCCGCTAAGGTGGCGGATTCCACCTTTTACAGAAAAAAATTTATTAAAATAAATTTTTTTAATAACAATGGGCCCCAATTTTATTGGGGCCCTAGGCATAGATCTTAATGGTCTATGCTATGCCTTGAGCCGGCACTAAATGCGCTCTCCCGTAGTGACTAACTGTAACTTCTCAATTTACTTTCTCATAGATGATCGTGAGATCGACCGTGTGGAATCGCTTTACTAAAGTGAATAGATTCATGCTAATTGCAGGGAATTAATGACTACTCCTAACACCAGACATGAATCATCCTACAACAAATAAAAAGGGATACAATATTTAAACTCTATATTTAATCTTTTTCCTGTATTCTATCCTAAAATGAGTACGCAACATTTTAGTTTCCTCAAACATGTTTGACACTTGGCTTGTTCTCGTACATCTCATTTTCAAATCACGGACCCTGTTGTATGTTAAAGGTTTCCAAATGAGCATATTGACTCTATATTTGTTGGAGACACTGCACAACTTTAGCAGGAGAAAAGTTTAAGTGCAATGTAATAGACAATGGCGCAAACGATTAAGATTGGTTATGGTAAACGTTGGATTGTTTTTCCCCTATTATTTGCAGGTATCCAATTTTTAAACGCAAAAAAAAAGCTTCTTGAATTAACAACTTTTGTAAAGTATGCTGGGTGAAACTTACTCGAAAGTAACAATGGTACATCGAACTTAATCAATGCATCTATATGATCTAGTTATAAAAGACAAATTGAAATTGAAATCGAAATAATGACATTTTGAATGCTGATCTGAATTCAACATTAAAGTCATTGTAACTGTTGCTTGTTGCCAAAGGATTCCTGTAATGCATCAGAAGTTTTTTAGTAGGAATTGAGCAACAACTGAAGTTTTTCTCAATGGGAAAGAAAAGAGGAAGAAGACGAGTCAAGATCTCAACATGCTCCATTGAAATCAAATCCTCTCTTCTCATACCAAAAGCCCATCCTATAGAGATCATCCATCATAAAAGTCTATAACTCGTTAACAATCTATTAATGTTGACAAATCAAATTATTCGATCTACACATTGAATCCACATATAATAATCTAAACCTCTCTTCATATGCTTCAAACATTAAATCACTTAATTGAGACTTAATTTCTTAATGATAAATCATCGTGTGCTGTTATTAATCTTGTATTAGTCCACCAAATGGAGACTTAATCCTTCACTAATTAGATGGAAGAAGTATTAGAGATATCCTAGACTCTTTCATATTTCAATCTGTAACAAAACTCTCAAATCTAAACTAAAAACAAGCAAAACTAAGGCAGTTCTTTCATATTCTCTAAACTATGCAAAAGTATAAGAACACAAGACATCAAGTGCCGAAGTAAGAAACAAAAAGAAAAATAGTCATTATTCATGTTCCTCCACGGTTCAGACACTAAGTAGGTCAAAGGGTCTGCCTCTCGTGAACTAAGCGAAGCTGAACTAAGCCACTATCTTTTCTGCAAGTCATCATTGGTGCCTCAACACTTCCCTCTGGGATTATGCCATCTATTTGCCTGTCATTCTGTACTTTGCATGTCTTTTATCGAAGATCGAAAACAACACTCCGGAGCAATTCTTACTGTTCTCTTCCTCAAACTGAATGAGTATCTGCAGCGATCTCAACAAAACTTAACACTCTGGAGCAATTTTGATAGATTCAGATGACTGATCTCAGTGGGACTTTAAACTCCCCATGAATTGTATCGGCTTCATGTAGTAGACTCTTGATAGATTCTCTCTTACTATTCTATCTCTAGCTAAGGTCTGTTCTATGCCGAGTGATCCAATTCGGGCACTCAAATCCTTTTTCCATAGTAAATAAAAAAGATAAATCTTCAGCAGCTTGCTGATCCTGAACTAGAACAAGCGTGAAAAGTCAGAAAAAGAAGAAAACAATTGTTTTTATTTGGGCAGCTGCAAAAACAAGATTTTCTCGGAAAACTTTTATCGAAGAAAACTGCTCCTTAACTCCCTTGAGCAACTCTTTGAGATCAATCCGTCTGACAGAGAAAAAAACTACAAAAGCATTATTTATTTATTTTCAAATGATCGACAGAGGAATCTGTCTTCATTTGTCGACTAGTCAAATTGAGTTGGACAGAGCAGGCGAATCATTCCCATACCACACTCCTGATTCACCTCATACTCATTTCCCACATTTATCTTCTTCCTGGTTAATTCGTCTCTATCTTCATGGAGTCTCTATCCACAACTCATCAAGATATGCACAAATCTAGTTGATGGTGGCTCTAACCTTCTATTATTTTTACTTAAACAAATAAATTGCTTTTGTAGGTAACCATACACGACGCATACTTTACATATCCACCACACTCAACGCGATCCATATTCCAAAGACGGATTAGTGCGTTTTGTCGCCGTGCTTTCAAACCATTCATCCCGCCGTGATTGCTCCAATTAACTAAGACCATTTTGGAAAAACAAAGAGTGCTTTCTCAAAAGTTGTCTTTATAGTTAAGTATTGATATATATAATCTATTGTTTGTATTTATAAATTCTCGCAGCTTGTCAGAGTCTTCGAGGTTGGAAAGATGAAGCACGCCTGAGTGTGACACCCATTTAGGACCTCCTTTCGAATTTATCTCGATCAGTAAAAAATTTGAAAATTCTGATGGTAAATTATTCGATGAATTGAATGACAATGTTTTGGTACTCAGATATGTCCCACGATCAACGTTTATAACTCACAGTTACATACATGATCTATTATTTCAGGACGATCCAAAAAATTTAAACTTTAAACTATCACAGAGAAGATTAATTAATTGATTAGCTAATCGCTCGACTGGGATTGTGTGGAGGTCTTGGGCGGGCAGTGCGGCGGCCGGAAGGCCAACGGCCCGGCCACGTAGACGTCGATGTCGGCGTACTGCCCCGGGACGGTGGTGTTCTGGAAGCGGAGAGGCGCCCCCCCAGGCCGCCGTTGACGTCGGTGGCGGCGCTGCAACGTTCGTCCGGCGACTCCAGGAGGCGCGCGCCGCACGCCTCCGCGGGGTCGAAGTATCCGCCGCGCATCGTCGTCGTGAACAGCTCCGCGAACACGTAGCCGTTGTCGTCCGCCTTCCCGCTCGGTAGAGCACCACCCGGCCCCGGTGGTCCCGGCACGTCACCACCACCCTCGCCCCCGGCAGCGGCCGGGCCTTCCGCCAGGTCCCACGTGCCCACGCTGGCGCAGTCCTGGCAGCTCACCAGCCCCTCCATCGCCACGATCACCTTCTTCCTGATCTCCTCCGCCGTCGCCGTCGTAGCCCCCGCCAGCACCGCCGCCGCCGCCAGCACCGCGCACCAAATCTTAGTCGCCATGCGATCTACGGACGGAAACGAAGGACAAATGCTGCCTTCCATCGAAAGGCAGGTGTCGCGGATATATAACGACAACCACGGTTGACCCGGTTCATACTCCGAACCCGGTTCATAGGACAAAGAACCAAATATTTTATGTAATTATAAACCACCCCAGGGTTTATCCCGCGATCGACCATTATATTGATTATGCAATATATTGAATTTGTGGGGGCAAACTGAAAATACCACTAGACTCTTTGGACGGTGGAAGGCAGTTTGGTTTAGAATATGAATTGAGTGATTCCTAAGTAACACACTTTAAATAATAAATAATAATAACAATATTTAGTTAGTGTGTCGGATCGAGGATGGAGACGGGTGTGGGACATGCTGATGTGTCGGATCAACGCCATAGGTATCGACCCGTTTAGCATTGATTCACGGGCGTTTAATGACGTTAGATGTGGCGCATGTTAATGTGTCAGAGGCAGCGCCATACCGTTGATTTAATATGGCGATCGATGTCGCCGGGACGATGGTGGCGCGGTAAGACATTCAAGTTATCTCTCAAACATCCGCGGTTTGATCCTCAGCTACGACGTATTTGCAGGAATTTTCTTTCAAATAGGGATCGCAATCAAAAGATGCTGAGCGTCTGAGTTGGCCGCTGCGTGCGCTTCCTGATTTACCCTGATGACGGGTGGAAAACTTTTGTGGGACCGAGCCGTCATCCCCAGGGATTGAGTAGGAATTATCATTTTTTTTAATATGGCGATCGATGTATTTTAAAAACACAAAAAGTATTTTTTTCATTCTTTTTTTTTACTAAAGATGGAATCCGTGATCTCGACGGCTCCACACGGATCCGCTACCCTAGCGGCCCCACATAGAGCTTCAAGTAAGCTTATTTCTCTCTTTCGATGTGTCTTTCTTCTTTTATATAAAAGGTGGAATCTGCTACCCTAACGATTTTCCGTTACTTTAGCGGCTTTACACGGTCGGTCCCACGATCATATGTGAAGAAGTAAATTGAGACCCTACATGGTTAGTTCCACAATCATCTGTGAAGAAGTCAATTGAGAAACTATAATTGATCACGTCGAAGAATAGTTTTGCTTGGTTTCGTCGAGATTCGAATCCTTATCCTCTTCTGTAAATCTGTTCCATCTTAAGTAACTCAGCTATGTCTCAATGTGCCTTTCTTCTTATCCAATTAATTATTCCTTCGATCCGTATCAGATTCCAAACTCAAATTCATCTTACAATTATTGATCAAGCTCGATCTAAATGCTATTTCGTCGTATTCAAATTTGGCCGATCCAGTTTTGTTTCCATGCAAGAAGCCGTCCGTCCAAAGAATCATTATCTGACCCAACTCATTTTAATTAAGCGAATAAAATGCTGGGCACGGATTAAATAGCGTTGCCCACTTGGAAATGGATGGGACGACAGAAAACGACGACTAAATTCTTAATACACACGCAGATAAACAGGCAGCAGATCTACGTGCACTGAAACACTCCAAAAATGACGAACATACAAAATATGCTTTGTCAACCAAATTATTTTACCTCTTTAATATTTTGATATTTTTTAAAACTTTTTTCTGTTCTTTCTTTTTACTAGAATAAAAGTATTTTGATTTTTTTTACTTTATTGTTACACACTTTAGATAGTCAACTCGTGAACAAGAGTACGTGAATCAACAGGGCAAAGCATTCCAACAGTAATTAGAATACAAGTCTTCAATGCTCAACGAGGAAAAAATTCAGAGTATGGTTGCATCTAACAACATCGTTTGAACATACGAAAACAAGAACACTCATGGAAGGATATTTTCGATTATAAGTAAATACTTAACACATAAGAACAGTTTACTGAGGTAACAAACTGGTCCTTGAATGTAGCCATGCGAACCGCCCATATGCGTACAAGGACCTGAAAATAAATAAATAAAAAATATAACGATAAATCCAAAAGAAACTAAATATGAACCTTAAAATTTAGTGCTTAATCTAATATGGTCGGATACCAAAACAATTGGTATCATCCCCTAAATGGATCTCGCAACCTAAAGCTCTGATACCAATAACAATTGGTATTAGATAAACTAAAAATATATTGACAAATCTAAAATATGGATCTCAAAATCTAGAGTTCTGATACCAATAAAATTATCACGACCCAGGAGACGATCGTCCGAAAAATTTCGGTAGCATCTCCCCTATAACAATTCAACTTTCTTGGATACATAGTAACAATATAGAGCTCACACGACCACTCAACAATACAATACATATATTTAAATTGCTAATTATATGAATAAAAGTCCACACGACCACCTTCTAATCCAACACAAGCATCTAAAATAGCAAATCACAACGTATAAATCAAAATGCATCACAACCAAGCAAAATATAAACCCACAAGTCTACGATAATAGAAACTACGCAAGCGAAAGTATAACCGTAATAAAATCCATATAAACATATACAAATCCAAACCACGGATACGTATAAAACTCCACAACTAGAGTTATAACACTGTTCACCGATACGAATATAAAACCAAAATCACACTTCTAAACATGAACATAAATCCAAACATACGAAGGAAATCAACCAAAATACTTCTCCTACTGTGAGATGACATAACTAGCAGATCTCCTCTCGCATCAGCTGTAATCTCCTATCTACTACTTGGGGAGATAAAAAAACCCCAAGATCTGGGTGGTGAGTACAAAATATTCAGTGGATAATCAGATAGATAGTGTATGCTCAAAAGTATATATTTTAGAGCAAAGGAATACAAAAGAACAACAATAATCAACCAGTGATCAGTACTAACAATGAACTACCAATAAAGTAATATCAATAATAATCCTGCTGGTAACATATAATCTATGATGGATCTCATAAAATATAGTAATTCGTATGAATGACAATGTCACACAGATGCATCAACCAAGTAATAACCAAGTATACATCTCACATCCAAATGCAGTATATATATAGTCTAATACATATATATCAAGCACACAATGCAAGTATATGCATGATGTAACTGCCACACTCGTCTCAATACTTACGTATATATGACGTTGGGAGTGTCCGACATCAAACTGTCATAAATTCAATCCTACAACAAAGTAGCTTGGTGACAAAACAGTCGGTAACCATGTATAGCTACGTACATCCTATGGTCAATGTCTGTCTTTTAATACTCGTCCTTGAGTATCACTCCTATACTCTCTGAGTACCACCCCTCTGCGGTGACGAGGTCAAGATATTGACTAGGTTGCGTATAGGTCATACAACCATCATCCCGTGATGGAAATAGGGAATTCCTAACTACCTATTCTATAACTTGCAACTACAAGCCAAACTATCAATGACGATTGACCCACAACATTGGGGATTATAATCATCACATGCATCATAATGTGATGATCAAGCAACAATAACCAACATCTACTATGCTAAATCAACATGCATAGATAATAAGATCTCAATTGATCACATGTATCATAATCAAAAATGTTAAACAATAATCACATGGATAAGAAAGGGTTCGTACAAACAACAGTATAGATGTTCATAAGATCAATCAAATCAAGGACAAACATAGAATAAACAAGAGTATGTCTAAGGTATCCAATCAACTACAATAGAAAAATAATATCAATTAGAAAAGAATTACTTTTGTATTGATTAAGTACAAGGATTACACACTTGATATAATGAACGTCGATATAAAAATCCCCAGAAAATATAACCTCGTATATAATAGAATCACAAATCACGATCCTGCAAATTATAAAATACAACACCACTAAATACAACGATATATTTAATTTTACCTAAAACTATCCTAACCATAATTCAATTAAAACTATAATCTCATTGGTTACAACCGGATCTAAGCTAAACTGATCCATACTCTAATTTGGTTTTCAAACAAAAACCTTACAAGAATCAATCCCAAAACAGGACTTAACAGAGCCAATCCATCAGCTAAGTCAATCAAACAAAAACCCATAAAATCCAACCGAACCCGATCAATAACAATCTCAACAGCATCGATCCAAAACCATCATAAACAAACCCTAGCTCTATCAGATCCTTGAAACTGATTAACAACCATGAATAGATCCACATAACCAATCCTAAATACAGAACAATTCCAACCGAATAAACCCAAACCCGATCATCCAAGAAACCCAACAGCAACAAAACAAATCCAATCTCACCGAAATCATAAAGAAATCTCAACATCCGATCAATTCCACAAGCCCTGGTTCACCGAATTTCAACAGAAACACAACCCTAGCTAGCTACAATCAATCCCAACAGAAAAACACATCTGGAAAATGAGAAAACATTCACCGATCATCCACACATAAGCAATTGGAAACAAGAATCCAAACAAGGAAACGGGAGATGACTCACCGCGGAAAACAGGGAAGGCGAAAAACCCTATCTCAAGTTCCTCCCACTGCCGTTGCCGCGATCCATCAGTGACTTCCGGTGAAAGCAACCAAGCTTGGGAATCAGAGCAGGACGGATCGGATTCATGGACAAGATTTGGCATTTTGGCTTCGGGATTGGAAGTTGTTTCCTCGTCCAATCCAGCTAATCTTGGCGATGGTGAAGCAATCGGTGGCTAACTCGCGATGAGGGAAGGCGATACGCGAAGGGAAGGCAACTGAATTGGGCAGCACCCAGGGAAGAGAAAAACGCCGATCATGAGGGAAAGAAACGCGGATCGTGAGAGGAGGAAATGTCGATCGAGAGAGGAGGAGGAGATAAGAAATCGCGATCTCGCGATTGGGAAGAAGAACATGGTTGTGGTTTCCTAACGGGTTTCGGTTTTGGGTTTAAAATCAGATCCAATAATCTTAATGGGCTGGATTTAATTGGGTCATAATTGGGCTGTTCAATTTGGACTGGCTTAATTGGATTAAATGGACTCTTAATTGGGGCTTAATGGGGCTGATTTAATTAGCCTCTTAATTAGGCTAAGGGGTTGGTTTAATTAAGCTACATTATTAACCTAAATGAAAACACTTCTGCAATCCCTCGGCCCCACGACCATCTGTGATTAAGAAAACTCTCTAATGTCTCTAATGAATTATTAGAGTAATAGTTAGCTTCCTTAATCCTTGTTAACCAATTAGAGCTAAATTATTTATAATTAATTTTAAAATTTTTCGTATCTTACAATGTTGTGGTAGGTGTTCCTCTAGGGCTCAAAGAAACCACCAATGGCTTGGAGGAAGATATATTACCCAAAGGAAGAAGGTGGCTTAGGTTTAAGAGTGATAAAAAGCTGAAACTGTGCACTACTACTAAAACAATTATGTAATATTCATCCTAAGAAGGATTCTCTATGGATTAATGGGTCCACTCAACATACCTCAAGGGGCAATCAATTTGAGAGTGGGAGCCAAGAATCTCCATTTCTAAAGTAGGTTGTTGAAATTTCAAACCTCCGATTAATCAACTTTCAAGTTGGAGTATTGGTCCAGTTGGAGTATTGGTGCGAATGTAGATACTACGGAGGCATATCACTTCCTTATACTAATAGACAGAGTTTAACCAATTATGAAGGAAATTTGAAATCTTTTTTACCTTCGAAATACTCATTTATTATGTGGTTTAGAGTAAAGAGAAGGTTATTCAAAAGACTGAATTCCTTGCCTACAAATTGATAGTCAGTGTGACTAATGCAACAATGAGTTGGAGATGTTGGAGCATCTATTTTTTAAATATCGGTGCAACAAATATACTCTGACGTTTAGGTCTTATTTGAGGAGTGGGTATTGACACTCATATAGAATGACTAAGTATGTTGTCTTGTATGAGTGAGATTATATTTTTTTAGGTGAATGGTAAATATTATAACATCAAGAACTACTATACATGTTCACATGTCTACAAAACTATAGACATGTATCTACACTTTGCGAAACATCCTATCTATTCGAGGTGCATCATCCTTGTATTGGCATTTATTCCTAGCTCGCCACAAAAAATATATCATGTATGTAACAATCAAAAGTCGGGCTTTGACTATTGCCCGTTGCCATGATATGTCTGTCAAATGGTGCGTAAAAGTCTTGGTATGCTCGAAAGATTTTGCCGGATATCTAGTCATCTCTTCACCTTTGTCCATAACTCTGACCTGACAGGGCAATGGAAGAAGATGTGGTCCCTTGATTCATCAATTTACTAGCACAGTGGACAAGTCTTATATGGTTCATACAACAAAAGGTCCTTTGTTCGCAGCCTGCCATGGGCAAGCAACTAGAATGTGAGCCTGTGTTTGGGTTGCAAATACAACTTCCACACAACCTGTACGAGTGGGATTATATATTGATTTCATTTTAGATGGATGTAACTCTAGTCAATCAAAAGTGTATATTTCATAAATTAATATATATTTACATTTTAAATATTAAAAAACAACATAAGCTGAACTCTAATCAATTTCTTAAAACACAACTTTGTTTCATTCAAAAACTTCACGAGTGTTGGAACTGCAAGAGTTAATTTCATTCAATCCAAATCGCTCACTAAATAGTCGCCATTTGACAATTTATAGACTAGCATTTTTAACTTTATTGTAAAACTGACAGTTTAATTTAAACTAGGATAGCCCATAGAGCTTCACGCCCAGAACTACATTTTTTATGATTGCATTTGCATCTTTAAAAAAACAGAATATGGCAGAAAAATGTTAAACTATTTACTTTCCAAGGTATTTAGGTTTTCGCTTCTCTGCAAATGCAGCCAGCCCTTCTAGGCGATCTTCGGTATTCAGTAGTTGCTCATAGCATTCTTCCTCCACTTTGAGTGCCGAAGACATGGCCAGCTCCGTGCCTGTGTCGATTGCTTGCTTCGCCATCCTTATTGCCAATGGACCCTTTGGAAAGCATGATCAGGTGGTTAGAATTCATTCATGGGTCGAAATAACCAACCAAAAAGTGGGAAAATAAAAAAAAAAGTAAATAAGACCATGATGTGGCAATTGTCTGAGCATCCAAAAAGCTTAATAATGAAAAGCAGAAATGGTACTATTGTATTTGTTTATTGAGATAAACATGTGGATTTTGCACTTGGGGTGAGTCCATTTCTTCCCATTAAGCAGATTCTATAACAAATGGATTCATATAATACTATTTTGAAAGTTTAATAAGCGAAACAAATAAGGGCAAAAATTAAAATAACGTCCCAAATTAAGTAAATCATCAAAAGGACATTCTTTTTTAAAGAAAATCAAAAGGACGTCCTACTAGATATTTTATCCCAAGAATATCTTTACTTCCAATGCTATTGTAGCAACTACGACTACCTGCTACAACGTGTAGAATTAGGTTAACTATAACGTGTAACACTTAATCTAATTCTATTGTAATATTGTAGTAGTAGTTGAGTAGCTTCTATATATTGTAGTAACTACTAAATAGCTGTTACAACTATATTGAAGTGATTTTAATCAATTTCAAATAATTTTGATGAAGTTTAAATAATTTTTACTAAATTGGTAAAGAATATTTTGATATAATAGTGTTCAGAGTTTATGATCTAGGATTTAAGATTTTAGTGAAATAGTTGATTTTTCATATTATAGCAGCTACCAAATAACTTCTACACACTGTAACAACTACCGAGTAGCTTCTACACATTGTAGCAGCTACCGAGTAGCTTCTGGCTGAACTTTAAATCTTAAAATCTTGAATCCTAAATATAAACTCTAAACACTGAAATAGTTAATTTTTCACTTTTAACAGCTACTGAGTAGCTTTTACACGTTGTGGCTAAACCTTAAATCTTAAAATCTTGAACCATAAATTATAAACTCTGAACACTATTATATATCAAAACGCTTTTTACCAACTTAGTCAAAATTGTTTAAACTTCATCAAAATTATTTTAAATTGATCAAAATCATTTTAAAATAATTGTAACAGCTACTTATTAGCTTCTACATGTTGTAACAGCTACAGAATAACTTTCACACGTTGTAGCAACTAGTCGTAACTACTACAATAATTCTGGAAGTAAGGAACAATGTTGTAGTAGCTGCTACTACGCTACTTATTAGCTTATACACATAACAGCTATAGAATAACTTTCATACGTTGTAGCAACTAATCGTAGTTGCTACAATAACTCTGAAAGTAAGAAACAATGTTGTAGCAGCTGCTACACGTTGTAGTAGCTACTCGGTAGCTGCTGCAACAACGTTGGATAAGGGGTATTTTGGGGATAAAACATCTGATGGGATGCCTTTTGACTATTTTTGAAAAAGGAGTGTCCTTTTGATGATTTGTATAATTTGGGACGCCCTTTTGATTTTTGCCTAACAAATAAATTTAGAAATCAATCGAATTCAGATAATAGCTTAGGATCATATCAGCAATTAACACTAAAAACTATTAAGTCAACAACTTAACTGGAGCTGAATAACCACCTTCAACAAAAGCATGTCGCTCAGAAGAATTAATACATGACTATGCATCTAAGAAGACATGGAGTAAAAATGAATGAGATGAGAGTGTCTACTCCATACTTTCTGGTTAATATCCCGGGCGACATGCAGCGCCTTTGCGCGAGCTTCTCCAGGAGGAACACAGTAACTAACAAGTCCTGACAAGTATCTAATATGTTTGGGAAGTACTATTGAATGAATGAGAAAAAAGCTAAATGCAATGTTTCGTACCCATAGACAAGGCTTCTTTGCCATTAATCCTTCGACCTGTGAATATTAGCTCCTTCGCTGCTGATCTTCCCACTATTCTAGGCAGACGTTGGCTTCCACCAGCTCTGTTAGCATCCAACTTAGGCAGCAAGCATTAGGAGTATATCCCAAGTTTAAAACAATGTCCTTGTTTAAATACATTTACTGACAATGCAGAAATTGAATATTGCTTGTTAAAAGCAAAAACTACTCTTAACTGTCCAGTATGTTCCGATGAAAAATCAAGAGGCCAAACAACCAATATTAGAATAAGAATTAGTACTAGAATAAGAATTGCCTTAGTCCAGGACAATTTGTGTGAAACATATAAAGTAAAAACATAGGTTATACGATATTGACCTTCTTCCCCTTCTTCTGGATGGGGTTGATAGAGGATACTGGCATGTGTGAAATCATATTTCATACACCAATAGTGAATCCTACAAATGCATGACTCAAAGTGATGAAATTTGTAAATCTAATTTGTTTTCCAGCATTAATAACTACACCAGTCATTAACTAGGAAAGCTCACTGAAGAGAAGATCAAAGTCAACTTCCAAGTTCGCAATTCGACTGGCATGACATACATAGGAAGAATCAGCAATCCAACATGCAGTTCATGCTCAACTCAACAAAATTATTTGAAGAAACGAACAAAGAAAGGCTGTTTGGAAACCTATCAATTCCATTATTCCATATAGACTAGTTAAAACAGAAAACATCTCTTACTGTAGTGGATAATGAACACATACCCAGGTATGATTGCAAGGCCTGTTTCCGGCAAGCTAAATGTTGATTCTTCTCCTGCAAGACACAGATTGAAGTGGTTTCCAAAGTCTGGTACCAAATTACAAATGATCAACCAACTGTTCCAAACATAGCTTGGACTGAACACCTACCACACACACGAAGATCACATGAAAGAGCCAGTTCTAGCCCACCACCTAATGCTACTCCTTCGATAACAGCAATAGTAGGAACTGAGAGTGACTGCAGAAACAATTTCAAATATTAATAATTTTGATTCATTATTAGTCCAAAGTTTATGCGATGAAACACCTGGAACTAACAATCTCACATAAAGAAAAAAGTCACAAAAATATTGTTAAACTGATGATTGATATATATTGGGATTTAATGGCCCTTTTTAAAGTGAGAAGAAAATGAACCATTCTCCTAACCTATTTTCTTAAAAACGGAAGTCTAAGTTTACCTGTTGATAATCGCTAACAGAAGCTTGATAATAGATGTTATGAAATACAATTAAATAAAAACTTAGATGCATTATCATTTTTTTTGTTATCCCTTCTAGAGGATAACGAACCACCATGATTGATCAAGAGATGAAAATTCCAAGTGCAATTCTCCAACCTAAATCCACGATTGAATCAATAAAAGGGTTCCAAATATTAAATGTCTGAAAATTTTCAAGTTCAGATCAATTTTTTGCCACATTTAAGAATAATTTTAGAATTTTCAAATTACTATTATAGTTCATCCTTAAATTATACTGGAACATATTTTCCGTCGATTTCATTTCATGTCATTGTGTGGTAAGGTTGTTGCCATGTGACCTCTTCAAATCCTGGATCTCCCAAGGTAAGGCTATCTAATATGAAAATTCATTGTGTGGTAGAATCAAGTTTCAAGGATCAATATTTTGCCAAAATTATTTTATATTTTTCAAATTACTATATAGTTTATCCTTAAATTATATCGGAACATATTTTTCCATCGATCTTTATTTCATCTCATGCCATTGTGGCAGCATATCCTCACCTATCTATTTATTTTGAAAACGTATGTCAATTCAAAAGGGTTCATGTTATATTAATAAAAATAGCCTTCTAAGCTACCTAGTCAATCAAGGAATGAATCAGGATCTCATCAACCATCAAAACTAGAGGGCATTTGCCTTAACACTCTTAAGCTGATATTAATTATTATTTAACAAAGTGATCTACTTCTTTTCTGAACATGAGATAATATGACTATTGATGAGAGTGAATATTATTCATTGAATTATAAGTGTCTAAGGCTACGTTTGGTAGGACGTAATGTAATCACGCTTGTAATGTAATCAAGTTTGTAATGTAATGTAATCTGTAATCAAGATTACATTACTATGTTTGGTTGAAGGAATGCATGTAATCTTTGATTACAAGGATGATTACATTACAGTGTTTGGTGTCCATTATTTTCAATAAGGAATATAATTTTTATTATTATAAAAATACCAATAATACTCTTCCTCCCTAATCAGGCTCGTGGAGAGGGATCACCTGCGATAGCGCCAGCAGGGCAGGGACGGAGAGGAGTAAACCTCAATAACAAAAATCGGTTAGCTTCAGAAACCATGACAAAAAATCCATTGCAGCAATAACAGTGATATATGGAAAAGAAAAAGATCACAGACAGATGGTTTACCAAGTTTTGTGTCTCTTTCTAGTGATTTTCTTTATGAAATAATCCATAAAGAATGATGAATAGAATAATCATGAACCTCAATACAAATATTGAAACTATAAGAAGACAAAATGATTTTTTAACTTGTCGATGAAATCACAAGTTTAACTTGTCCAAAGCAATGTCCACAAAACCCATAAGTTGTACCTCTCAAATTTGTCCACTCAATAATGCTTTTACCCAAACTTCTTTCTCATCATCTGGTATAGTGAAGAAAATATCTATAGTCTCATGGTCACAACCAATTTTTCTTGTCGCTTTATGTCGCTCCAACATGCTAAGGCCAGGTAAGTTTGTTAAAACCTCATTGACTTTCATTCTTTTTTCAGCGCTTTCGTCATATTCCAATGCTTTACTCAATCGGTTACTTGCCTTGTTAAGTTCTTCTCCAAGAATAGCTGTCGTCTCTCTAATAACTTGAGACAAATCTTTAATGCTCTCGCTCTTTCTCCTTTTTGGCTTAAAACTCTCTTCCTTTGATCCAAACATGAAATCTTGGTCATATGAAGCAGAATCCCCATCAACACCTATACTTTCATCATCATTTTCATCTGCAACTTTCTCTAATTCTTCCACAATATCAGCAGGAACTTAAGCATCTTTCCCAGATGCACGATCTCCACCCAAGATGATAGAAAGTTCCTCATAGTAAGGCAATGACTTGTATCTAAACGATTCTGCATCTGGATGAATCTATAATAAAAAAAATTATATTAGCAACTAAACAAAAGAAAAAAAATAACAAAATTTAATAATAAATTAAATTACCTTAAGATATTCAACTCACACATCGTTTTCAGTTGTAACACATTTTTTTTGAGTCCCAACCAAAACCGCTACTACCAACTCCATACAACATGTCATGCACAACATTGTGGAGCTTTTGGAAAGTTCTTAACCTTGATTCAATATGTGGTTTTGCCTTAATTCCATGTCCAGGCAAGCTAACATCAAGCATTTGTTGTAGTTTTTATCCATGCCCTGGCCTAAAACCTTTCTTATTCTTGTTCCTAAGCCCTCCGGCATTGTTTAATTGCATCAATGCTTCATAAGTGCAACATCTTCTTTATTAGACCATTGATGTTTGTTTTTCCTGGTCTTCTTGAGTTGCAAGATTTCTCTGAAGGTTTAGAAGCCATGTCCACCTATAACACAAATGATTAACAGCTCAAAAAAAGAGAAATAGACAAATTAACATATAGGTGGGCATGACTTCTAAACCTTCAGAAGAATCTTGCAACTCAAGAAAGACCAAGAAAAAACAAACATCAATGGTCTAATAAAGAAGATGCTGCACTTATCGAAGCATTGATGCAATTAAACAATGTCGGAGGGCTTAGGAACAAGAATGAGAAAGGTTTTAGGCCAAGGCAGTACACAAAAACTACAACAAATGCTTGATGTTAGCTTGCCTGGACATAGAATTAAGGCAAAACCACACATTGAATCAAGGTTAAGAACTTCCCAAAAGCTCCACAATGTTGTGCATGACATGTTGTATGGAGTTGGTAGTAGCGGTTTTGGTTGGGTAGAAAAAAATGTGTTACAACTGAAAACGATATGTGGGTTGAATATCTTAAGGTAATTTAATTTATTATTAAATTTTATATTTTTTCCTTTTGTTTAGTTGCTAATATATATTTTTTTATTATAGACTCATCTAGATGCAGAACCATTTAGATACAAGTTATTGCCTTACTATGAGGAACTTTCTATCATCTTGGGTGGAGATCATGCATCTGGGAAAGATGCTCAAGTTCCTGCTGATATTGTGGAAGAATTAGAGAAAGTTGCAGATGAAAATCATGATGAAAGTATAGGTGCTGATGGGGATTCTGCTCCATATGACCAAGATTTCATGTTTGAATCAAAGGAAGAGGGTTCTAAGCCAAAAAGGAGAAAGAGCGAGAGCATTAAAGATTTGTCTCAAATTATTAGAGAAACGACAGCTATTCTTGGAGAAGAACTTAACAAGTCAAGTAACCGATTGAGTAAAGCATTGGAATATGATGAAGGCGCTGAAAAAAGAATGAAAGTCAATGAGGTTTTAACAAACTTACCTGGCCTTAGCATGTTGGAGCGACAAGAAAAATTGGTTGTGACCGTGAGACTACAGATATTTTCTTCACTATACCAGACGATGAGAAAGAAGTTTAGGTAAAAGCATTATTAAGTGGACAGATTTGAGAGGTACAACTTGTGGGTTTTGTGGACATTGCTTTGGATAAATTAAACTTGTGATTTCATCGACAAACTAAATTTGCAAGTTAAAAAATCATTTTGTCTTCTTATAGTTTGAATATTTGTATTGAGGTTCATGATTATTCTATTCATCTATTCATCATTCTTTATGGATTATTTCATAAAGAAAATCACTAGAAAGAGAAACAAAACTTGGTAAACCATCTGTCTATGATCTTTTTCTTTTCCATATATCACTGTTATTGTTGCAATGGATTTTTTGTCATGGTTTCTGAAGCTAATCGATTTCTGTTATGGAGGTTTACTCCTCTCCGTCCCTGCCTTGCTGGCGCTATCGCAGGTGATCCCTCTCCACGAGCCCGATTAGGGAGGAAGGGTATTATTGGGATTTTATAATAATAAAAATTATATTCCTTACTGAAAATAATGAACATCAAACAGTGTAATGTAATCATCCTTGTAATCAAAGATTACATGCATTCCTTCAACCAAACATAGTAATATAATCTTGATTACATTACATTACATTGCAAACTTGATTACATTACAAGCGTGATTACATTACGTCCTACTAAATGTAGGATATGTGCAATCTAGGAACCTAAATTCATCAAATATTTAAGTGTAGTATGTTTTATGATGCTCGATCCTAAAATTTAATCCTAAAATCTTAGCGGCCCCACACGGTCGGCTCCATCTATGAGGAGGTAAATCGAGAAACTGCAGTTGGTAACGACGCAGGAGTATTGCCTGACTTCGTCAGGATTCGAACTCTTGTCCTCTTTTGATGTCTGCATCTCTTGTATACATATAGTAGTGGTGGTGATGTTTCCACTGAACATGTTAATCCAAGTATAATAAAATAAAGTAACATGATAAAAAGATGCAATAAAATAAATAAACAATGCATGACAAATTTATTCTATGGATTAAATATGATAGATGATAAACAATCTAAGGTACAAGTAAGAAAGTTATTCATATAATGGCTTTTTCTATCAATAAAGTATGATGATAAGCAAGAATTGTGTGAGAAAAACTCATTAAATGTAAAAAAAAAATCAAAACTAATTAACACTTAAAAGTAAATTTTAATATATAAAATGTGATTATGCCAAGTGAATATGGCGTATCTGCTGTTGAAATCAGCACAGACAAACCTTAATTATTTTCGGTGAGGAAGGTTGCACTCAAGTGTGTAATCTTTCCACTATTACAGTCTGCCATGCAAGTTTTCAAATGCAACAAGTCTAAAGACTGGATCCAGATTTGCTTCAAATTCCACCAAGTGACAGCAAGCTTTGGATTAGATCCTAACACCATGTACACAAGTGGTGGGTCCACAACTTACTAATTCTTTCATCTTTTTTCACTCTAAGGCTCTGTTTACTCCGAGGTGCAGATTGAGAAAGGAAAGGAAAGGAAACCCTACAGAAAAAAATCTTTAGAAGTGAAGAGAAAGAAAAAGAAAAAGAAGGAAGAAGAAAAAAATCCCTGCAGAAAGGAAGAAGAGAGAAAAGAGAGAAAGAAAGAGAAACCCGCGAATGGAAAAAAAACAGCGCAAGGGTCATGCGATGCCACCCTGTGCGAGTGACCGTACAGTGCCGCTCAATGCGAGGAGGCCGCACAGTGCCGACCATGCAGGGCCGCGTGACGTGGCCGTGCAGGGCGGCCAACAACACTCATGGCTCGTGTAGTTGAGGGCAGAGATGTGATGAAAGAGGAAGGAACTTCGCTTCTGCCTGATTTCAGCGAATTCAAAAACGTCTCAAAATTGATCCGTGGACGGATTTATAAATCTGCCCGTTCATTATTTTATAATAAGTAAATAGTATAAAGGACGAGTAATCCATCCTTATTCGTGAAATAAACATCAAAAAACTTTCTACGCGGAAAACTTTTCTCAGTATTTTAATCCACCCTCTCAAGTAAACAGGGCATAAATAATAAAACAATGAGGGAAAATTGTCGACCATTCGTATTGGTGGAGGATTAACAGGTTCCTTCTAGAAGAGCTGGTTTTGTGGCTTAGAGTAGCAGAGGTTCTACAAGAGTTGGATCACTAAAAAGTGATGGTGGTGAGGAGTCTATGTAGTGGTTTGGAAGGTTTGGCAGGCCTCTTACTCTATCTTGCTTCTCCGACATCAATTTCTTGTGTTAGCACTGGTTGAGGAGATTTGACAAGATGCAGAGGAAGATAGGAGGAAAAGAATAACAAAAAGAAATCAGAAAGATGTGTGCCCAAGAAGTACCACCAAAATGTAAAGTCTTTCTGATAGAAATGGCCTAGATGATAGGGTTTGGATGATAGGGTTGAAGGGAGTCGCTCGGAAACCGTTCCGTTGATTTCCCTTGTACAAAAATTTTTCATACAAAGGACGAAACTTTCCAAGAGGCCCCGCGGATCGCTGGCTTCTTGTGTTTGTTTTCAGGTTCCATACAAAGGTAATTACAACTAATACCATATTTGGGAGATAGCTAGGCTATAAAAGAAGGGGCTTGCCAAAGGGTTGAAAACACACGACATAAATCCTTGGTGGCCGAGAGTCTCGGCAGCCAACCCCTTTTCCTCTTCTCTTCTTCCAAAGAGAAGGAAGGAAAGCTTGCTAGCCATTGGAAAGGAGAATTCTGGTGAATAAATTCTCGAAGGATCGTTGCCCACACAACGTTCGAGAAAGAGGAGAGGAATACAGCAGAAGATCGAGGGGTCATCCACATCCTTCACAACAATCCAAAGGTGATCGTTATATCGGGATTAAGAGCATGTACATCTATAGTAACAGAGGTTTAGTTCGATTATATAGTCAGCATAAATCGAACAATCCTCAGATGGTCCTGCTCAATACACACTTAGTGTACTAGTGTAATTATGTAGTCAAGACAGAATAAGACCAAATTACACTACAACCACTCCAATGGTTTGTCCAATCCATTTTGGTTGTGAACACTGTTTATAATCTACAAGGGACTGATAACATGGTCTTCTGTATGTGACTCCGCACACCATGCTTATCTACAATATAGATTAAATGGACACTTGCAAATTTTGACCAAATATAATTCTTATTTCAGAATGCTTATTTACATAGCTAGGATTCTGGTATACATCCAAACAAGGGTTTGGAATGATCCAGATGATAGGGTCCACCCAAGAGGATTTTTGTCCTTTTGTGCGAAGTGATCTGTAAAATGCAATTGCCAGGAAGAGAGGACAAAAGGGAAGGAGGGTGGCTAAGCAGTTGCAACTTGAGCTTTGCTTAAATATGAGGTGAGGAGAAGACAAAGGAGTAAAAGATAGGGTGGTCGGATTAGTGAAAGGCACAAAAGAGGAGGCAAGGAGGATGGGCAGCAGCTGAACCAAAATAGTAATTTGGCTATAATAGCGACAGATGCAGCACCGATAACCAATAATCAAACAACACAACCAAACTAAAGATTGATTTACACAAGGATTTGAGGGCCCTTTATAGGAGGGTAAATATTCATTCTCCAAACCTTTTCTCCTAAAAAAACAGGATCTAATTTATCCAATTTATGATGACAGGGTAAATATTCATTCTCCAAACCTTTTCTCCTGAAAAACAGGATCTAATTTATCCAGTTTATGATGACTAGTAGAAGTATACTAATAGACATAGATTAAAATCTCGAGTCGTTTAGTGTGATATAAGTAAAACATCTCGTTCCACCCGTGGACCAGCATCGACACAAGCAGTACTGATGCGCGACGCGTCCGGAGGCGTCACCCAAGCCCAACGACGTGTCCGAAGGCGTCGCCCGAGCCTAGCAATGTGTTTAGAGACATCACTCAAGCTCGACGACACATCCAGAGGCATCGCACGGGAACGGAGATGAGTCCAAACTCGTCGCCTAGGCCTGGTGATGAGTCTGGACGCGTTGCGCAGGCCACGATGTGCCCATGGTCTTGACTGCGCGGAACAAGTAAGGTTAACTTAGGTTTATTTAGGTTAATAATTTTAATCAATTCGTATCTATGATTAAGATAATTTAAATAGACTTAATTAAAGCCTAATAATCGGGCTGCCCTTTTTTTTTTTTTTAATTAAAGCCTAATAAAATTATCCTATTAATTTAATATATATATATTTTATATATATTTTAATTTTTAATTTTTTATTTTTAAATATTTAAATCAATTTTTTTATTTTTAATTAATATATTTTATATTTAAAAAATATCGAAATTATATTGGTACGACATGTTACAATACCGAAACTGTATTGTTCCGATCCGGGACCGAAACCTCTACACGACTCGAGATTTTAAATCATGTTAATAGGTCTTACAAAACAAACTTTTATAAAATAACAATAGTAATAAATAATAAT
The DNA here is from genome assembly GCF_044706935.1 of Curcuma longa. Lineage (NCBI taxonomy): Eukaryota > Viridiplantae > Streptophyta > Magnoliopsida > Zingiberales > Zingiberaceae > Curcuma > Curcuma longa. Next base: position 2,033,930 of record NC_133876.1, on the reverse strand, counting down.
AAAAGAAAGCCTAAAATAAAATATATAGTACATTATTAAGTATCTAGTATTGTTTTCTTTAAAAATTCCTTGCTATTGCTCATATGAAAGAGCATACTGGACTGAATTAGCCCCAACATGTGAACAGACCTGGCAAGTGATATTTTTTTAAGTCTAAGAAGATAGTGAGTGAAAAATGATCGTCTACTTTACTACTATGCTAGTTCAGAACCCTAGACTCTTAGGAAATTGTTCACTCCTATTCCGTAAAATAGTTTTTAGACTAGGGACACAAGACAAAGTAAAGCAAATAATGGAGAAAGCATTGACTAGATAAAAAATAAAAAATAACATGGATGGACAAAATAAAATGTTTATAGCAGTTTAGAATCGTTAAGTTGGAACTTCTTCCATTTAACAACACAAAATGCTTTGGACCACGACTACATGAATATGATGCATATGTAAAGTAGTGTGATAAGCATGAACCTCCAAAGACAAGAATGTTGATCGTAAAGAGTTAACAAACTGCCGGACTTCAGACATAGTCATCAGCTTCCGCTCCTACCAAAAGACAATCAATATTTAGTTGTTAAAAGGAACTACAAGTGGGAAAGTAAAAAATGATGAATAAGACTGAAAGAAACAAATAAGGGGGGAAAGAAATAAATAATTACAAGTGGATAGGCATATGTGAAAACAAGGAGTTAGCAATAGGCAATCTGAATGTAGAAAGTAGCTGGTAGAATGTAGCTTCTGTTTGTTTCATGTGAAATAATTTTTTAGAAAATATCTTCTGGATTTTCCAATATTTGGCACAAGGTAAATTCTTGGTCAATAAAAAAATTTCTTTTGGTCAAAAGAAAATATGGTTATTTTTAAGAGATTTATTTCTAAAATAAATCTAGATAAGATAAGTTTATTAGATTGTTTCTAATAAATTTTTCTTAAAGATTCTATTAGAACTTTTCTAACTGAATCTGGATAAGAAAATTTATTAGAATCTTTCTCAAATTTCCATGATGGCTTGGCTATATAAAAAGGAGGTTTAGAGGAGGCTTTGAACAATCTAATCTCCTTGGTTCCTCCTTGAAACCGGCGGCACCTCTCCCCCTTCCCCTTCTTCCGCCACCCACAACCCTCTCTTCTCCTCTTTAGGGCCGGCGGCCACAAGGGCTTCTTCCTCCTCCTCTTCTAATTCCTCTAGGCCGGTGCTTCATTGGTGGCTACATCCTCTTAAGACCGGCGGCCAAGATCAAGAAGGAAGGAGAAGAAAGGAAGAAGGAAAGGAGAGCTTGGTTGCTAGATTTCTTGCCATTGAAGAGAAGAGTTTTGGTGGAGATATCTCGAAGGACCGTTGCCCACACAACGTTCGAGAAGAGGAGAGGACATACAGCAGAAGATCAAGAGGTTATCTTCTTCCTCTAAGGCATCCCGAAGAAAAGGTATAATTTAATGTTTCCGCTATAATTAAATTATTCTTTTTATCTCGGATCCTGTAAACCAAACACAAGAGCCCAATGATCTTAATGCGTTGATCAAACCTTGGTTTGATTAACTATGAGGGCAACTTAAATCCGTTTTCAAAAAAATTTTTGTTCTGCAAGAATTCACCGGAACGGATTTCCTAGTGTTTCCCAACAAAGGTTCTCCACTCAAGATCTCCCATGCCTTTGGAAGGTCCCCTCATGTCTCTTCAAGCTTGATCACATGGGGCCCTCCTGAGAGCTTTAGGCCATGGATTCTTGGGGTTGTTTGGCCCCTTGCTCTAATTCCTCCGTATGGATTTTAGCATAGAACCTACTCCATAGTCACAATGATAAACTTCTTTACTTGCACTAGGGTGATAGGTCCAATATTGTCTCTACGGTGTTAGCTTGGGATAGACATTGTTGGCCTATAGAGGATTCATGCTCCTCTGGGTATTCCTTTATTTGCACACCATCCTCAACATGACACCAAAAATGAAGCATCAGAACTTTGCCTCCTCGTTGGATGTTGAAGTGAAAGCTTCCTTCAAGGATGAAGATGAACTTGTGTGGAATAACACATGTCAAATGGTGTTGGTGTTGTCTGACAAAGCCTCTCTAATGCTTAAGTTACTGTTCGATGCTGGAAATTGATCAAAAACAATAAATGAAAGAATGAAAGAAGAGAAGAAATACTAAGTCCAAATCCCCATAATGTTGCTAGGATTACTTCTTATATATAACTCACATCTTAAACTCTAGGATTGCTAAGCCACAAGGGTCATGGGTTGTAGCAATAAGGATTATGAGCTACCATGACCCATTATGAGTTGGGCTTGTAAGGACCATGACCAATTATTGATCATACTTATAGGTTCGTGCCCAATTATAGTTCTACAAGGAAAATGTGAGAGTCATGTCCAATTACATTCATTTCCTACAAGACCATATCTAGTGATGGCCTAGGCCCACGGTTCCCCAATACATTTTATAGGTTCATGCCCAATTATAGTTTTACAAGGAAAATGCGAGAGCCATGTCCAATTACATTCATTCCCTATAAGATCATATCTAGTGATGGCCTAGGCCTGCGATTCCCCAAGACATCAGACCCAACATGAGAGACTTAGAGCCTGGAGCACCTAGAGGGGAGAATTGGATATGAAGCTTGGAAGGGAGCATTAAATATGGAGCTCGGGGCTTAGGTTTGAGCAGGGTGCTTTTGGGACTCAAGTATTGAGTCGCATGGGGTATTTTGGAGGACCTAGCTATAGGAGGGACTTGGGAAGCTAAGTCATATAGAGGAACTCAAGTGGTTAAGTAGCACAGAGTGCCCAAGTTACATGGGCACTTGGGATGGCAAGCTATGAGAGCTACTTGAGATGCTAAGCAATGAGAGTGACTTAGGATGTTGAGTCAAGATGCTAAGCAATGTGAGTTACTTGGGATGTTGAGTCATAAGAGTGACTCGAGATGCTGAGTCATAGTAGAGACTCATGATTCTGAGTTATATTAGAGCTTCAGGATCCAGTGCTAAGTAGAAAAATAGAATGAAGCCTCATAGATTAGATATATTGACATGGAATAGAGTTATGTAAGTCAGACTTACTGACATGAGAAGGGATCACTATGTCAAGGTATCAATATATTATAAGTAATTTAATAGGAGACAAGTTGAATAAAAAAATATATATTGAAACGATTTTCAAATTAATGCTCCTTCTAGTAAGTCACGAATATATTAAATAATTCTTAAGTGTTTCTTAGTGTGATAGACATTAATTTATGTCTAAAATGCATATGATATAATATAGTAAAGTGACTGTGACTACTTTGACCAATAAGATGCCTAAAGGGGGTTTTATAGAATTCATCACTTTTAAAATACTAGATGATCTTAGTACTTTGTTAAAATATAATAAGACTAAAATACCTAAATTGATGATGATAATGAATCTTCATACGAGATTATACTTAAAGTGTTTGATTATTTATGTATACTGTGATGTACATCTGCGAGCATATAGAGTGACACACATAAAATTTGACCTTTTGATTATGATGTACGTAGGTTGCTCGAGGTTGATATCTAATCAATAAGAATTAATTATTCTAATGATTAATTAATAAATTAATAAATATTTATTCTAATTAATATAATTTAAATGGAATAAATTAAATTTTATTTTATTAAATTAGATCGATTAATTATAAAATTAAAGGTTAATTTGTGTTATTAAAATATTAGATATTAAAATTAGTTAAGGGTTAATTAAATTTTATTTTAGATTTTAAAATATTTAATTATTTTTATATGAGTTTTAAAATTAATTTAGAGAAAAATAATACTAAAAAATATTTATAACAGTGGTAAAATTTTAGAAGATATAGAAAATTTTAAATTTATAACTAAATGATTATTGATAAAATAAAAAAATAGTTTTTATTTTATTTCATTTTCAGTTACTTATATATAATTTAACGGCTAAGACTAAAAGATGGTTAAAATCATATCAAGCTTTGGTAGAGATATAAAGGCGTGTCATAAGATATAACTGTGCCCACCCCTCTCTCTCATTGTGACGATGTCACTAAAGTTTTTGACGTCTCAGTTGCCTTCCATTTTGACGCTAGAACCTTTATATTATAATGAGAATCTCAATTGTATGGATAAAGATGTCGAGGGATCTTTGAGCAAGTTCTACGAAGGTTTAGTCAAACTCTAATTTGGGTTTGATCTAATATCACAAGAGAAAATATGCTTGTCAAAAATAAAGATTAATCGCTCTCCTTGTGCCATTGAGGCTCTTTCGCTATGACAAATCCAATTCGACCACATAAGCATATAGGACCCATGGCCCATTTGTACAGTGTCCTTGGAACAACCAATCAGCTTTAGTTTGTACTTGCTAATCTATCAAACCTCCATCCCTTAAATCATTTGGGACCGACCGTGTGGGACCGTTGGACTGGGAGATTTCACTTTATTGAAGTTTGATGCATATGTAACCCCCGAGGCATGGTTGCGTTGGTTACTATAGGGCAGACTTACTGCAGTAGGCAAGTGTCAAATTTCGACAAAACCGAGATAATATCTTCTCCCGTAGTGGTCAACTGTAACTTCTCGATTTACCTCCTCACATATGGTTATGAGGCCGACCGTGTGGGGCCGCTAGGGTGGCGGATTCCACCTTTTTACTGAAGTTTAATGCATATGTAGCCCTCGGGGTATGGTTGAGTTGGTTACCGCGAGGTAGACTTACTGTAGTGGGCAAACGTCGAATTTCGATGAAGCCGAGACAATATCTTCCTTGTAGTGGTCAACTGCAGCTTCTCAATTTATCTCCTTACAGATAATCATGGGATCAGCTATGTGAAGCTGCTGAGGTGGCAGATTCTACCTTTTGCTACAGTTTGATACATATGTCTTTTCAAAAAACCTAGCTTTCAAGATCTGACTAATTCGTGCTACTCACCCCACCTTCACAACCCACTCGAATCAATCTTATGCTCGAATCACTTGACTCAGTTAAATTGCTCAACCTGTTAGACTAACCTCATTCTTGAATCAACTGACTTACCTAACCAATTCAACATGCTCAGATCAACATCATACTCATTAACTAATTTAACTTGTTACACCTACTTAACTCGCTCGATTAGCTTAGCCTAGCTACCTAGCGAAATTGATCGACTCGCATGATCCACTTAGACTCTATATTTTTATGCAAATAATTTATTAACAAATAATTTGTACTGACAAAATATGTTTATGTGAATTTATATGCAATGTAAGTTACTTGGAATTCAATAACGGAGAGACAGGATCAGAAGCATAAATAGAAAAAGGAAGGAAAAAGTAGGAGATGAAGAAAAGGAAAGCTAAAGAACATTCTATTTGGATGAGGCTAAATAGAATAAAGGTCAGGAAAGAATAAAGTGATTTAAGTGTAAATTGATTGCAAAACTGAATGATGATAAGAAATTCCAATTAAAAGGTTTCATGTCTTCTCTTGAGACATGCTAAAGGATCTCATTGAATCCTAAAGGAAAGGTGACTTCCCAATCAAAATATTCCGCAAATCTTAGGAGATATTACTTAGGCATGGAAACTAACCCCGGCAAAATGTTACCAATCATGGTAATACAATACAGCAGCTTTCTTCTGTGTTCATGCAGAGAAGCTGGTGAGAAATTTTAATGCATGGGGTCCGGCAAAAGACGCAAAGTAAGAGTATTTAGCAACTTACAAATTGTAATGAAAAACAAATCACAATTTCCGACACTTGGATTAAATTATTTCTAGTCGAACCACACATGAATTTATGTGATCATGTTGGCTGAAAGATATAAAAAGGCCTAACAACTAACTAATCTCACATCAAACTCTATTGTCAGCTTCTTTTACCCCTATCGTATTCTATTGGTGTTCCCTGACTTCGAGGGAGCTTTGAAATGTTAATATATTATGAACATTTTTCTATTAATATAATAGGAATTGCCATTTTGTATGGAATGGGGGATCTTGAGTGGGTAAATATTATGCTTGTTTACATGAATTTATTTATTTATTTTTTTATTTGTTTTGTTCACATTGATGTGGGGACTAGCTCTCATCCTCCTTCTCTAAGTGCCTCTCCTTCTCTGACACACACCAGTGCTCTCTTACATCTCTGGCGTAAGCTTGATTCCTGATTGTGCAAGCAAAGCAAACATCCCACGCTTTATCTTTGTTTGGTCATAACTCTTAAACTCCTTGTTTTTTTTTTCTCTCTTGTTTGTCCTGTGAAACCAATTCTCTTTCTCTTTCTCCATCTTTTTTCTCCACAGCCCTTCATGCTTGCTCACTACTGCTATAAACCCCTTGTTAGCTTCACACAACCACAACCCTTCTACCAAATCTCTTGGCTTTGTTTTCTCCTGACGGCATTCTTGTGTTTACTCCCCACCTACCTGGCTAACTTCTTCCTATGAATCTTCTCATGTATAATACCAACAGGATGCTCCTTGGATAATCCAATTGCCTTTTTCTCCATTCCTGTGGAAACCAACTTGGAAAATAGGAGCTTATATCTGGCTTAGCTTCTGATAAATCCAAACTACCCTGCAGCTGTTCCTCCCTCACTTCGCAGGTGTCAAAGGTGGGTTCTCTAAATATTCCTTGTTGTCAAAGTAGTTCAACTTGTGAAATGACTCCATAATTCACCTGTTAAATTCGTCACTGCAATGGAAGAGTAACCAATATATGAAATTGTGGAGGAAACCTCGAAGCATTATATTGAAGTTGGCAATTTAGGTTGCTGAAAAACAAACAACTGAAATTGTTGTCTACCTAACAGAGACACGGTATCTAAATGCATTTCTAATGCCCATTCTCTTTGGAAATAGATAGATCAGTCACAGAAATTCCAGTGAGTTTCTTGCAATTGATTTTCTTTCCTACGTCAGACTGGTCATTTCATGTTTTCCTGCGCCTCATTCAAAAATATGGCACTTACTGCTTCTGTTTAGAGTTTGCCTGCTGCTTTCCACTGCTCTTGGACCTTCAAGATGTACAGTAACCTGGATAAGAGTTTTCTTCCTGCCAAAATCCCAGAAAATAGGCAAGTGTTTCTAACTTCTAATTTGTACATTATTATTCTAATTTCTAGATTTTGTTTTTCCAGTGAATGATCCGGCCAGAAAAGCGAATGCATTTTGAAGAACTGAGAGCATAAAGATTTGGAGAGAATGAATCGTTCAGACCCTGAAGGGGAGATCCCAATACCGATAACAAGCACTTTTGTTGGTGGCACTAGTTCACCCCATGGCCACGAGATATCTCTTCTCCACCCCACATCCAAGGACTTCCCTCCTCCTCCCCTCTCCACAGCCAGCAGAGAGGACCACCACCAACATCACAACCCAGAGGCCACCACTTACAGCACCAAGAAAGGACCATTGGTGAAGTACGGGGAGTGCCTTAAGAACCACGCAGCCTCCATCGGAGGGAATGCCACTGATGGTTGCGGTGAGTTCATGCCCAGTGGTGAGGAGGGGACCCTTGAGGCCTTGAAGTGCTCTGCCTGCCACTGCCATAGAAACTTCCACAGGAAAGAAGTAGAAGGTGAATCTTCATGGGATTTCTTCCACCCCCTCAACCTCCAGGGGAGGAAGCCAATCAGCAACAAAGGCCTCCTCACTCCAGGAGCAGAGCCCTTTGGCTACAACACTACAAGCAACAACCTTATCGCGAGGCTACCACCTCAGATGATCATGCCCCTGGGAGCCCTACAGAACTCCGAGTCCGATGAGATGGAGGCTAGGCCTCCCTTCATGAGGAAGAGATTCAGGACCAAATTCTCAAACGAGCAGAAGGAGAAGATGCTGCAGTTTTCTGAGAAGGCTGGGTGGAGACTACAGAAGCAGGAAGAAAGTGTGGTGCAGCAGTTCTGCCAGGACATTGGGGTCAAGAGGAATGTCCTCAAAGTGTGGATGCACAACAACAAGCACAACTTGGCCAAGAAGAGCTCGCTCCAGTTTGAATGATTGTTCGTTCCCTCTTTCGAAATCTCATATTGTCATATCAAACTGTCTCTTCTTTTCTCCGCGTAGCTTGCTTGATGATTTCTTTCTTCTTCTAAGTTTAATGCTGATCCGAGAGGCTTGATAGCTCGGTGGAAGCATGAAAGACCATGTTCCTGAGATCTGTTATAGAATCCGAGTTTGGTGGTAACATGGCATTTCCTCAAACACTTCCCCATAGGATTTCTCTTTGACAACTTGATTCACAACGTGAGCTGCCTCGAGAAGGGCCAACTTCGTCTGCTTTCATTTATTTATTTATTTATCTATTTATTGTAAAAAAAATTGTCAAGCCCGAGTGACTCGTCTTACAATTTTATCAACGAGCCCCTTGTGTCAATCAATTGATCTACATGAACCAAACCAATGCTCGAAACTCATCAACATTTGACATTCTTTGGAATACAAATAAGAATGATTTGTTAAAGCAGAAGTACATCCAGATGTTATCAAATTTGTTACAGTCTAAATAAAATAAAAGATAAAGTATTCAATGAAATTATGAGAAATAAATAACGATTGATGTTCAACAAATCCAATTTCAAAATTTTTAAAAGACGTACTAAAATTTTAAAATTCTGTAAAGACTTATTTCATCTTAAATTAAATTAATTTAAATATTATTTTTAAATGTTATTTAAATTTCGACTGCTATTTAAATTTTAATAAATAATCTTCTAAATTTATTTATTTTTATTTTAAATTTTTAATAAAAATTTAAAAATATAAAAAGAAAGTTAATAAAATATTAAAAATATTTTTCTATTTTTAAATGTCTTTTAGTTTTTAATATCTAATTAAAAAAATAAAAAAAATTAATAACAAGACTTGATTTTTAATACAAATAAAATTAAAAAATCACTTTGGTATTGATTTTTAAAAATCAACACAACTTAAATACAACATTATTGTCAGGTATCTGAAGACCAGCACCACAGTATTGATTCTGATCACTTCAGTAAAAGATGGAATCTGCCACCCAACGGTCCTACATAGTCGGTCCTACAACCATCTGTGAGGAGGTAAATCGAGAAGCTGCAGTTGGCCACGACGGAGGAAGGCATTGCCTCGGCTTCGTCGAAATTCGACCTTGTCCACTTCAACAAGTCTGCCCCATCGTAACCAACTCAATTATGCCCCGAAGGCAAATTATGGTGTTAGTTTCTAAAGACTAGCATTAAAGTGGTGTTGATCTTTGAAAATCAATACGATAATATTTTAAAATTTTCAAATCATTTTAAGCACCATTTGGAGGATCTTAAAATAGTAAAAAATAATTTCACAAGAGTTGGAATGAGTCCAATCGGAGTTCTTTAGGTCCAATTAGAGCACTTTAAGTCCATCAATGAATTTTAACCGAAATTCAATGATAGACGACAACTTAGATTTCTAAAATGTTGATATATAATTGTTGGTGCAGGGAGCAGCAGATGATCAAATCTTAGTTTTGATAATAACAAAAGATTCAAATTAAGTGTGTGGTGATTACTAATGAGCTAATCTAAGTGTGAGGAGCACAAGAAAGTCGTAGTTGAGGCTAAGCAAAAGCAAGTCCTAGTGGATACTAAACAATGGAAGTCCTGGCTGGAGACTAGGCAGATCTAACTTGAAGGGTTAGGTGGGAAGTCCTGGTCTAAAGGATTAGGCAGGAAGACTTGGCGGATCAAGTGCACCAAGTGAAAGTCTAGGCAAGTCAAGTGGACAAAATGTCTAGCAGTGGAAGTCTAGACAGGTTAGGTATGTTGGGAGGTATATCAGAATCCTAGCTGTGTAAATAAATATTCTGAAATAAGAATCACATTTGGTCAATATTTGCAAGTGTCCATTTAATCTATATTGTATATAAGCATGGTGTGCGGAGTCACACACAAAAGACCATGTTATCAGTCCCTTGTAGATTATAAACAGTGTTCACAACCAAGATGGATTGGACAAACCATTGGAGTGGTTGTAGTGTAATTCGGTCTTAGTCTGTCTTGACTGTAGAATTACACTAATACACTATGTGTGTATTGAACAGGACCATCTGAGGATTGTTCGATTTATACTGACTATATAATCGAACTAAACCTCTGTTACTATAGATGTACATGCTCTTAATCCTGATATAATAACAAACACGTGTGCATAGTATGTACTTCTTTAATTCATCAAAGGGTGAGATTTAGAACGATAAATCAAAAGACCCGATGAGTTGGGAAGTAGTATTATGTACATGGTGTGTTGTTGATTATAGAAGGAATCTGTGTCCTATAATCTAGGTTGATGATGTCCCCTTGAGGAGCTCATAAGGATTATCATGTAAACCCTGCAGGTGGATTTTGTCCGCATGATAATAAGGTTGAGTGGTACTACTCTTGGATTAGATGTCGATTAAATACGAGTTGTCAGTAACTCATTTAATTGACGGACATACGATATCTTAAACACAGGGAGACTAATGTACTTGTAGTAAGAAGGAGCCCATATTATAATATGGGATTGGTGCGGTAGTGCAATAATAACTCTCTAGTGGAATGAGTTATTATTGATAGACTCAAGCTGTATGTTCGGTGAAGAACATGGGAAGCTTAAGTCTATCAGGAGACCAAAATCAATTCCTCCTCTAGGTCCCTGCTATAGCCTCTGGGAATCCTCAAGTCCACCTTGGAAGAATTCGTGAAGAAACCAGGCATTCGAACTCATGCAAGGAGGTGTAATCGATCAGCTGATCGATTACACACCTTGGTAATCGATCAGCTGATCGATTACCAAGACTCCGGGCAGATTGACTGGTAATCGATCAGCTGATCGATTACCAGTCTGGTAATCGATCACCTGATCGATTACCAGTGTTAATGAGAAAAAGTTACGGAGTTTAATCGATTGTTTGATCGATTAAAGGCCGCGGGTTCGATTTGGTAACTTCTGAAATCATTCCAAAATTCTCCGATTTGATTGATTCAAATCATACCATGTTTATGAATCAATCATACCATGTTTATGGCTCAAATTATACCATATTTGGGAGATGGCAAGGCTATAAAAGAAGGGGTTGCTTGGCTTTGAGAGACACACGAATTTTTTCTCTTGGTGGCCGAGACCTTCTCGGCAGCCAAACTCCAACCCTTTCTTCTTCTTCTCTTTTCTCCAAGCAAAGAGAAGGAAGTTTAGCAAGCCATCGGAGAGGAGAATTCTGGTGGAGATATTCTCGAAAGATCGTTGCCCACACAACGTTCGAGAAGAGGAGAGGGATACAGCAGAAGATCGAGAGGTCGTCTACATCCTTCAAGTCCGAAGAAAAGGTATAATTTAATGTTTCCGCATTAATTAAATTATACTTTTCATATTGGATCCTGTAAACCAAACACAAGAGCCCAATGATCTAAACAAGTCGATCAAACTTTGTTTGATCGACTATGAGGGCAACTTGAGATCGTTTCCGGAAAATTTTTATTCTGCAAGAATCTACCGGAACGGTTTTTCAAGACTTTCCCATCAAGGTAGACCAGATGTCTACCAGTGGAAGTCTAGGCAGGTCAAGTGTGTAGGGAATCTTATGCGATAAACAATAAATCGCAGCGGAAAAAGGATCCCTTTAACGATCCATACGAAAAAAAACTCATACAAGTTTTAAATCTACAAAATAAAATCCTTTCTAATAGGGTATACCTTTGGGGCGTGCCCTTCGCTTATCCCACTCGTCTAAAGGTTGTCGGATCTCTTGCACGTTCAAGTGTCCGTACTTTTATGTGTATCTATACGAACACTCACTTTTTGGAGAAAACTTTAATTTGATTGTACTAGCAACCCCTCTTGTGAGTCTCGGCCAAGAAGAAGGAATAGCAAGAAGATGAACATCCATCCCACTTTTAAGAAGAAAAACTCCTTTTATACTCAAGTCATGAATACCAAAGGTTTTTAGGCTTTTGATATTCTCTCATCAATGCATGATTAATCTATATTAATCATGCATGATGAATCAAATTTCATTCATCAAGTTAATTTAATTTGAATCTAACTCAAATTCAACCAACTTGAGTCTAACTTAAGTCTTGGCTATCCAAATGAGCTTAATTATTCCTTTAATCAAACTAAAATAAATCCATCTCTAAAATAGAATGTTATTTGTGTGTGGCCCAATAGGTTCTCGTAACGTTGGCAATGCCTCTAAATCCCATTTTAGAAACATAAGCAATGAGTGGTATCTAGCAATGCATCATTGTTACCCAAGTAATAAGAATGTCGAGATCTGACATAACCTTCGTGACTATGATAATGTATGATCATATCCTTCTATCCTTGATATCTAGATTGATCAATGAGACATAGACTGTGTCATCCTCTTATCAATCTTTGTGTTTCTTGATCCCCAAGTAGACTGACTCAAGCAAATGAGCTTAATATCTCATATTGACTCATTTGAGCATGGTCATGCATTTCGTAGTCCTACTCTATCAAAGAGGCCGCAAGATATCACTCCCATTATATTGGAGGGATGAATCCCATCTATATCACTCACATCCTTCCGCATAATTTGTTACATACCCATTAGTCGCCTTTATAGTTCACCCTATTACGGGTGACATTTGATGACACCAAAGTACATAACTCCTAATGTAGAGAATCGTAGTGACTTCAGGTTTAAGGACTATTCATACCAATAGTCACATAAGAAAGTTTATGACACTCATATAACAATCCATGAAACTTTCTCATAGTGAGTCAATTCAGTATACATTTTCTAATGTATACTCATATGTCAACTCGATATCCCATATCCATGACTTGTGAGATCAAATCATCCAATTGACCTACATGCTAGTCTCAATGCATTAATATCATCCTTGAATATTAATGCTTGACTATGAATAATTAAAGTAGTGTTCTCTATGTAGGGATCTGTTGCGAAAAACAATCGTAAACACAACGAAAAATTAAAATAAAATTTTGATCCCTCCAAGGATCCATGTGTATACATAAAGAAAGTGTTTCTCTTAACTACATCTTAGTCAAGAAATTACCCTTGTAGCGTAGCCCTTCACAATCCCGACAACAACTCTTTGATGGTGGATCTCAGCATGATCAGAATAGTCGCGCCTCTATAGTATCCACACGAACACTATCTTGGAGAAGGAGACAAAAGCCTTTGGTTGTGCTAGCAACCACCCTTAGGCTCTCCTCTTGAAGACTAGGTTTGTTTGGCCAAAAGGGAAAAAAAATGGGAAAGAGCTTCACGGCAAGGAAAGAAAAGTCCTCCTTTCTCTCACATTGGAAGAGTTTAAATCCTATTGCATGCATTAATCCTCTTGCATGCAATGTTGAGAAAAACTTCTCAACTTCCAATTTTTGCATGCAACGTTGAGAAGAAAGAAAGAAAGAAAAAACTCCTCAACTTCTCAACTCCATTTCATGCAATAATCTCCCTTTTTGCATGCAACATTAAACTCTCATGCATTGGTTTTAGTCTGTCTTGACTATAGAATTATACTAGTACACTTAGTGTGTATTGAGCAGGACCATCTGAGGATTGTTTGATTTATACTGACTATATAATCGAACTAAACCTCTATTACTATCGATGTACATGCTCTTAATCTTAATATAATAATAAACACATGTACTTAGTATGCACTTCTTTGATTCATCAAAGGGTGAGATTTAGAGCGATAGATCAAAAGGCCCGATGAGTTGGGAAGTAGTATTATGTACATGGTGTATTGTTGATTATAGAAGGAAACTGTGTCCTATAATCTAGGCTGATGATGTCCCCTTGAGGAGCTCATAAAGGATTATCATGTAAACCCTGCAGGTGGACTCAGTTCCGCATGATAACAAAGGTTGAGTGATACTGTTCTTGGATTAGAATTTGATTAAATTCGAGTTGTTAGTAACTCATTTAATTGACGGATATACGATATCTTAAACACAGGGAGATTAATATACTTATAGTAAGAAAGAGCCCATAATATAATATGGGATTGGTTCGATAGTGCAATAATAACTCTCTAGTGGAATAAGTTATTATTGATGGACTTAAGCTGTGTGTTCAGGGGGAACATGGGAAGCTTAAGCCCATCGGGAGACCAAAATCAATTCCTCCTCGAGGTCCCTACTGTAGCCTCTAAAAATCCTCGAATCCACCTTAGGAAGAATTCGTAGAGATCTTCGGAAGAATTTTTGAAGACCTCTTGGAGACCTTCGGAAGAATTCTTGAAGACCTCAGAAGACCTTGGAAGACCTCCGAATGAATTCTGAAAAGAATTCTGTGAGAAATTTTGGATAAAAAATTCTATTTATAAAAGAAAATTTCTAAATTTTATTTCAAATTTTTCCGGAAAAATATTTGGATAAGAAAGAAATTTTTTATAAGAATTTCCGCTAAGAAATTTCGTCTCTTCTCATACAAAATTTTATTATAAAATTTTATGAATTAATTTTGTTAAATTAACAAAATATTAATTATGGAATCTCGTTAAATATTAGCGAGATATAATTAAAAAGATTTTATTAAAGATAAGAACAAAATTAATATAATAGAAATTTATTAAAAAGATAACAAATCTTATCTGTTGGATTTTATTAGATTTGTTCTAATAAAATCTTATAACAAAGATTTATTTATAAATATATCTAGATAAGATAAGGTTGTTAGATTCTTTATAATAAAATCTTATAAGAGATTTATTTCTAAAATAAATCTAGATAATATAAGTTTATTAGATTGTTTCTAATAAATTCTTCTTAAAGATTTTATTAGAATTTTTCTAACTAAATCTGGATAAGAAAATTTATTAGAATCTTTCTTAAATTTCCATGATGGCTTAACTATATAAAAGGGGGTTTAGGGGAGGCAAAAGATATAACAATTAATCTCCCTTCCTCCCCTTAGGGCCGGCGGCATCAAGAGAAGACCTCTCCCTTTTGCTTGCCGCCACCACCACAACCCTTCCTCTTCTTCTCTTCTTTCATTCTAGGGCCGGCGCCCTCTTCCTTTGATTCTCCTAGGGTCGGTGCCTCCCTTAGCCTCCTCTTGCTGGTGTGTGGCCGAAAGTTCCCAATCTTTCTTCCCTTAGGGTCGGTGGCCACAAGCAAGGAGAAGGAGAAGCGGTAGAAGAAAATACAAGACTTGGTTGCTTGCTTGTTTGCCATAAGAGAGAAGAGTTTTTGGTGGAGAAATCTCGAAGGATCGTTGTCCACACAACGTTCGAGAAGAGGAGAGGACATACTCAGAAGATCAAGGGGTCATCACCTCCTTCAAAGACAACCCGAAGAAAAGGTATAATTTAATGTTTCCACTATAATTAAATTATTCCTTTTATCTTGGATCCTGTAAACCAAACACAAGAGCCCAATGATCTAAATGTGTCGATCAAACTTTGTTTGATCGACTATGAGGGCAACTTAAATTTGTTTCTGTAAAATTTTTTTATTTTGCAAGAATTCACTGGAACGGGTTTCCTAGTATTTCCCATCAATCGTAACGCCGAAGTGCTGCACAAGAAGTCGACATCTTTATTCCTTTGGTAAACTTTAAGTTTTGTACTTAATTTTTAAAGGATGGTATCGTTGTTACCATTCCTACATTTTGTATTCGCTAACTCCTTTTCGTAAGAGGGGAGTTATATAATTGATTGCTCGTCGAAAATGGTCATCTAATTGTGGGCCTTGGAGCAGCAGTCTTTGGCTGTGAATCAAGTAAATACCCGTGTGTTCCGTTCTTATGTTCTTTATTTTTCGCTGCATTCTTACACAACTCTGATCGCAAGATTTTACGAGCATCTTTATGAAAATCAAAAACACTATGAAAGCGTTATTCATGCTCCTTCTAGCGCTCTCAATGATCCTACAATTGATATCAAAACGAGGGGTGCTCGAACACAGTGCAACTACTGGTTGAGCAAGTTTTCTAATTTTTCATATTTTTTAAATTCATTATAATTTCTCCTACACTGCTAATCCAAGATCATGTCTTAGTACATTTTGTTTTTTTGTGTGCGAGATTTAATGGCCCTTTAGGAAGGACACAATACTACAAGACCACCTCTAGTCTCCGGGGATAACTTTATCTACTAGAAAGGTAGAATGAAGTACCACCTAAAGACACAAGTAGACATGTGGATCATCATACAAAAGGGATTCACAATCCCAACAGATAATGACAGTCTTACGACAAATGGGATGCGACCACTAAGAAGAAAATTAAAGCCGACGCAAAGGCAACCCAAACACTTCAATGTGGGTTGACCAAAGAAGAGTTGAATAAAGTCGGTCCGTTCATCAGTGCTAAGGATCTATGAGACAAGTTCATAGAACTTCATGAAGGAACATCAGACACAAAAGTCAGCAAGTGCGGTCTCCTCATCAACAAACTCTACAACATCAAGATGATGGAAGGAGAATTAGTAAACTGATTGTACACATGAATCCAAGATCTGCTGAATGGGCTACATACAATTGGACAACCCATTGAAAATCAAGATGTCATAAGGTATGCACTGAAAACGTTTCCTAGGAACACTTTGTGGGCATCTATGGTTGATGCTTACAAGATCTTTAGGGAACTTTCAAAATTAAACTTGATGAGCTATTTTCTGAATTCGAATTGCATGAATATACTAACGCCATTACGGAAGAGAAAGGTATAACTCTCATTGCAGGACCAACCAAGGAAAAAATATCCAAAAATAAGCAGAAGAAGAATTTGTTGAATCATCAAAGTCAAAAAGCAACGATGAAGTCACAATCGAACTAGTTAACCTAGTTCGGAAGATGCTGAGGAAGAAGCGCAGACTGAAAAGATCGAAAGTGAAGAAGGCGGTTCAAAAAGCCAACTCCAGCAAACCATCTACAAACAAGACAAAGTTTACTTGCTATGGATGCAAGGAAAAAAACACTTCAAATTTGAATGCCCTAATAAAAAAAAGGAGCGCAAGACTAGGAAGAAGGTGCTCAAAGCAACTTGGGATGAATCTTTGTCAAAGGACTCAGAAGAAGGACCACACATAAGTTTCCTAGCTCTTCCAGTTTGAGAGGACCAAACTAGAATAGACAGCGAGTCAGACTGTGATTCAAGCTCAAGTCACAGATCTACATCCGTTTCAAAAGGACCCACAACCACTGTAAGTATAGATAGATTATATTCAATCATTTATAGTTTATCAAAGAGGCTAGCTAAGTCTAATGCCCAAGTTGAATTACTCCAAGAGGAGGTAGCACTCCTTAAAGAGAAAGTCAACTCCAAATCGCCAATTGAAATTATTCAAGTTGGAAATTCAACTCAAGTCAAACTTGAAGAAGAGAATTCTATGATGAAACTTCAGATTGACGATCTAAAAAGGTCGTTGAAAAAATTCACCTCAGGCTCCAAGTATCTTAACATGATTCTTGGAACTCAAAGGGTTGGATACAACAGAGCTAGGCTTGGACACAAAGTTAAGTACAAATCATACATGGCACTGCTAAATCGACCTAAGAAATCAAGAGTTCAAGCATGGGCTCCTAAATCCAAACTAACTAATCCAGTTGGATCGAACCAATACTGGGTCCCCAAGGATCAAATATATTATTTGGTCAAACCCAATAGGGGTCATGATACAGGGGATATAAAATCTTGCATATTAAATGAATTATTTATTTTAACGATTTTATTTTATTTTGTTTTAGAACAACTTAGGCTAGGTAAGGACTTAAATTTGATTAACACTTGCCCAATATAATACCAAGGTGGGGCGAGATGATAGTACGTTAGGGAAACCTAGTTTAGGTAGTCAAGTAGAGTAAGAAGTATCTTACTTGGTCTATTTAGTTAAGTCGATCTAATCGAAGCTACCTCGCCACATCCTAGACTAGTTAGACCAAAGTTTATCCCTAGATTAGCTAAATATGTAATTTCTTGAACCAACTTTATTTTAGAAAGTGGTCTGATGGCTATCCGCAAGTATATGATTGTCGTCAAGTAATAAAAAGATATCGAACCATAGGGACTGTGTATTAGCTATAGTGATGTCACAGGGCTAGTTGTCTAGACTCTAAGAGAAGCGAAACAGTTGAGGATTGTGTGTGTGTACGGTAGAGAGAGAGATTGGCTTGGAGATTTATAGGTGAGATGGATAAGTTTAGGACTTCAGTTTCACATCAATGCTAGGTGATATCCTTAATTTATGTTTGTTCTCTTACTCTCAATGTCTACCACGTTGTAGGGATTCTAACCAAAATACCAACTCAACCTCGTCAGACTTTGTCAGAATTAAACCATGATACTCTAACGCTACGATTACTAGTTCAGGACGACACCAATTAGCCTGGTTATGACTTTCCCGCTGTCACCCGGGTACCCCAGCATACTACTCTCTGTCACCGAGCACCCAATTAAGGAATCCTTTCCTAATCATCAATAGCCATTAGCTATCCCTTATGTAAGTTTATCACCATGTATGGATTACTTTGGAAAGTCCAGTTTAAGGATAACCTTCTGTCACAAGACACCCCGATATACGATCCTAGGATCTCCCTACACAGTAATGTACCCCTCATAATCATGCATATGCGCTCACAGAAACATTTCATTAAACACATTCAAGGCACATAATACATGAAACAAAAGTAAACACTTCATTGAATAGGAAAAATGACATAAACTAGTTCATACATCACCATTATTACATAGATGTTCATCCTACATCCTAAACTCAAAGATCTACTCCATTACAAGAAGGTTACAACAAGTATGTAAGAAAAACGTCATCCACCAAAGAGGGAAAGACTTATCTTTGAAGTGTGGGCATCCGTTGAAGATCTTCTCACTCCGGTGTAGGATGGATCGGTGGAGATGAAGTGTTTAGGGCCTCTCCAAGAGTGGGGAGGCGCCTTCCCCCTAGCCAAGACCTAGGGTTTTAGAGAATGACCCAAGATACCCTCAAAGGGGTGCCAAAAGATGAATTTATAGGGGCCAGACACGCTCCCGTCACATGGTCGTGCCTAGGAGGCACGACCATGGCTTGTCGTTCCTCTTGAAAATGGACACGATCGTGTACTGCCGCTTCTCTGGAAAATGGGCATGGCCGTGCCTGGGGGGCATGGTTGTGGCCTGTTGAAGCTTTGGAAAATTGGCACGGCTGTGCCTATGAGGCACGGCCAGAACAGGTGCTTCTTTGTTGGAAGGACACGGTCGTGTCTCCTAGTGTTACACGACCGTGTCTAAGCCTGGGAATGTGAGGCACGGCCGTGTCTGACAAACACGGCCGTGTTCTGCTCTGTTGCTCCTTTCCCTCCATTTCTGCGTGTGTGCTGCATGAGAGACTTGCTCGTGATGACGAGTACGGCCAGTGCGAGTCTCTTTTCTCCACTATTTACTCCACCATCAATAATGCATCATTTTGGCTCTAAATCGCATCCTGTCAATCAAAATATACGAAGAGCAGATCTCTGAGCAAAGAGTAGAAATATGCAATTGTAAATGAATAAGGTGTGACAAAGTGTAGCATATGCAATGAATTACAAGTAGATGAGCGTTAAAATAAGGCTAAAAAATCATATATGATCTATGCTCATCATGGTCGTTGTTTCGATAACCAAGAAGATCCCTGTGACTCACCACCACTTGAAAGCTGATTCTTGAAATATATGTTTAGTAAGTCAAAAGGTTAGACTTGAATCTAACCCAAGGTTAATCAAATACTAGATAACAATAACTCAATCCATTAATCAAGATAAAATTGAAAAATCATCTCACACAACCCACAGGATTAACTATATGATCATCTAGAAATGGGTGAGATGAGTTAAGGCTTAAATATTGTTAATCTTTAATTAATCTTTAACTTAATTAATCTTTAATTAATCATTAGCTTAATTAATCTTTAATTAATCATTAACTTAATTAATCATTAAATTTTAACTTAATTAAACGTTAATTAATCATTAATTCTTAATGTTCCAGCCGATACACCATAGATGGTACAAATGTTGGTTTAAGGTTTAGCCGACATGCACGCTCTCCTAGAACAGAATTATCTAGAGGGAAGAGAGGTCCTGAAAAGCACTAAGAAAGAAGAGGGTTAGAATGACACCGGGGTTGGGTCCCGGCAAGCCACTCCGACGCTCAAGTTAGGGTTCAACACAAGGAGTTTTAAAGGCTTGAAGAAGTTAGGGAAGATATGTATGTGTACCTCTACCCATGGGCATGGATTATCTTTTTATAGTAGTTGATCTCCGAAATATTAGCATCCATTTAGAAATATTCTCATATACTCATTCAGCTTTGGAAGATTCCATCCGTTGTTAAATATTTGAGAGTGCGCTCTTGTTTTTGTGGAAGAATCGGTTATATCCTCTCCGGATTAGGCGGAACGACCCTGTCTTTAATAAATATCGCGTGCAGGAAGTTGATCTATAGAGATCGTGCCGAGACCAGGTCATGAGGTCGGCACATGATGTTGGGATCGAATTTTGAGGTTGGTGTGCAATACTGAGACCAAACCACGAGGTCGGCATGTGCTGATGGGACCAGACCATGAGGTCGGCGCGTGATGCTGGGACCAAACCATGAGGTTGACACATGAAGTGGGAGATATGTAAAGATTATGGCAGGAGCTCGGTGTTCACTTAAAAAGACCGGTTGAAGCTAGAGAGAGCTCGGCACATGCTTGAAGAAGCATACAGAGATCAGAGATAGCTCGGCACAATGCTTAAGGTTGCATACCGAGATCATAGAGAGCTCGGCACAATGCTTAAGATCGCATACCGAGATCAGAGAAAGCTCGACACAATGCTTAAGGACCTATACTGAGGCCAGAGAGAGGGAGATTGATGTGCGTAGGGTTTATATATGTATTTACGCTTTATTCGCACATCTTTCTGAGTTTATTGCTAAAATCTTGTGTGCATTGCATCCCTTATTCATGCATTTAGGCACATATCTTGCATTTCCTAGTTCGGAGATCTGCTCGTGTTTTTACATGTTTCAGGGTGGAAAATGGAGTAAAAACGGGCAAAAATGGAGTACAATTGAAGACAAGGTAAAACAGGGCCGTGCCTCATAGGCACGACCGTGTCTACTCAGCTTGTGGTCGTGTTTCAAAGGGCACGGACGTGTGCCCAAACAGAAGACTATCAAGCCTGGGCCGTGCCTCACTGGCACGGCCGTGCTAACATTCCCCTCAGCAGCAGCCAGAGGCCGTGTCTACCAGACACGGCCGTGCTTTGAAACAGAAGCCAGCCGAGACTTGGTCGTGCCTCACAAGCACGGCCGTGTTTCCATCAAGAACTCAAGCCACTGCTGTTGGGTGCCAAAACAGAAGGGTCCAAGCATCTGGCCGTGCCTCAAGACACAGCCGTGTCCAGCAAAAGAGAAGAGTCAGGCTGTGGCCGTGCCTTCAAACAGAGCCGAGTCAAGTCTGGACCGTGCCTCAGAGGCACGACCATGCCCCCGGACAGAAGCCTCACTGCCTCAGGCCGTGCCCCCAAGGCACGGCCGTGCCTCCTCCTGTGTCCGATGCCCACACGAGGCCGTGCCTCCCAGGCACGGCCGTGTGAGCGGGGCGTGCTGACTTCGTGACCTGCATATAAATAGGTCCTCTTAGTGACCTATGTACTCTTTCCTTCCTATGGCTTGTAAACTCCACGCTATGGAGTATATTCCCTAGATTCTAGGATGTAGGATGAATCAGATGTAATAGATGATTGTATTTGGATTTGATTAATCTACCATTTTCTATGATATAACTGTCTATTGCTTTGTGGATTTGTGCTTGTGATGAATGATAAATTGTGTGTATGAATCCATGAGGGTAGGAATTGATTATGTATTGAGGAATCATTAGGCCGTACACCGGGGCGCTTCGTGACAGGGAGAATGCCTTGAACCGGGCGAGTTTCCGAGGGGTTTCTTAATGCATAGTTAATTCTTATGAGGGATAGTTAGCGGTCATCCGTTGTTGGGGAGAGGTCCGTAAAAAAATATCCTGTGACAGGGGATAGGGTTCTTTTAGTACTCCGGGGCGCCTGAGTGACACGGGAATGCCATGAACCGGGCTTCTAGAACCATCTCAAACCGACAACGAGTGACGTAAGAACACCAATGCTTTATTCCGAGGATACCTGACGAGGTCGAATTGGATAAATTGGTTAACATCCCTACAATTGAACAATTATTGAGGAAAGGTAGAGGATCCAAGTCAATCAATCCATACTCTGAGGAGTCCGAAGTCCTAGGATTGTTTCACAACCAAGTGTCACAGTCGTTTCCTTTCTTCGAATTCTAGGATAAAGTACTTTAGAACACTCCCATCTCCTCCACACAACTCATGCTCAATATTCTCTCCACCTTTTTGTGCTAAATCTAGTAAGTAGTTCCACGGTCCCTGTGGATTCGATCTTTTTATTACTTGACGACATTTCGTATACTTGCGGAACGCTATCAGAGATCGGGGCTTCCTAAATTGATGAATGTTTATTTTTACTTATTTTTTTGTATCTCCCATCGTACCCGAAGTCCACGTCATTCCTAAATATCCTTACCAGATCACTTAACTTAATTAAACTTTAATTAATTAAGTTTTAAAATTTTAGTTAATCAATTCTTAAACTTTAATTAACTAAGTTTTAAAATTTGAATTAACTAATTCTTAAACGGTAATTAACTAAGTCTTTAAAAATTTAATTAACTAATTCTTAAATTTTTCTTAAAAAATTTTTATACCAAAATTTATTAATCAATTATAAATTAACCAATTCTAAAATTCTAATAAATTAACCAATTCTTAAAAAATTAACTAATTAACCAATTCTAATTAACTATTAACTAATTCTTAACATTAAAATAAAATTTAAAACCCAAAAATCGGTTAAAAACCCTGCACAAATTTATCTAGGCGCCCGAATATGAAAATTCAGGTGCCCCGGTTCGTTTACCCCAAATCAGCCGACAGTTTTGCGTACACGCCCTTGGTTTTAGGATCCAATCACTTGGAAAGAATATTCAAGTGCCCCACACCGCACAAAATCCAAACGCCCCGACTCGTTTTTAGGCGCCTAGAAGCGCTGTATAAAAGCAACCTGAGGCCCACCACTTTTAACCACACCAAAACCCTTCTTGCCTCCAAAAACCCCCCTTTCCCATGCTACCGGCAAGTGTATAGGTCGTAAGTTCTTGTTTATTCATCGAAAATGGCTAGGTAAAACTCCAAAACCAACTCTAAAATAATTAAGTTTAAGTCTTTTTTAAAATCTTTATTTTATATAATAGGATTAAGAGAATGGCTACTGAGGCTGACCCCTCTAGGACTCCTAGTACAGACCCTGATGTGCGCAGGGTGTATATATATATATATATATATTTTTTTTGACGTTTTCATTGCACATCTTCTGTATTTCTTGTTATTTTCTTATGTTTATCACATCTTTTATCTACGCATTAGGCGTGTTTTCTTTATTTCCTGGTTCAGAGGTCTGCTCTTGTGTTTATGCTTTTACAGGATGAAAATGGAATAAAAGAAGGCGAAATAGAGAACTAAACGAAGACAAGGCAAGACAGGATCGTGCCTCCAAGGCACGACTGTGTCTCATCCTCCTGAGGGGCCGTGCCTACGAGACACGGCCGTGTCTCACCACTAAAGTTGCTTCAGCTAGTGGCTGTGCCCACCAGGCACGACCGTGCCTTCAACCAGAGATGCTGTTGCTCAGGGCCGTGCCCCATTCCAGCTTGAGCAGGGCTTGGCCGTCCCTGTTTTCCAGAGAGAGCTAGGGCCTGGCAGTGCCTGCTTTCCCAAGCTTCAATAGGGCTTGGCCGTGCCTATTTTCCAGAGGACTAACAACCCTTGGCCGTGCTTACCAGGCACGACCGTGCCTTATTTCCAGGAGGCCGTGTGCCTTGGGCCGTGCCACCAGACACGATCGTGTGGCGAAGAGTTGATTTCGGGGGCATATAAATACCCCTCTTATTTGCCCTAAAAAGGAGGGAAGACCTTGGGAGTGATTGAGAGCCATCGTAGCCGCCATCCAGAGCAAAAATCAATCGATCCATCCATCCTTTCGGGCCTACTCCGTCGCATCCATTCATCGTTGACGAGGAGATTGCAAGGCGAAGAAGAAGACATCCATTGATAAGTTTTATTTCCTTTTTCTATCTCAGATTAGGATCTAAAATGTATTTCTTTAAATCTTCTTTGCGTTGTATCCCCTCCATCATGGAGTAGAACCTTAGATTCTAGGATGTAGGAGGAATCGAGGTGTATTATGGATGATTGTAACTATGGATTTGTGTTTACCATGTTCTATGATATATTTGTGCATTTGCTTTATGGATTTGTGCCTTGTGCTTATTTGATGATATGAATGTGAATGGTATGAATCTATAAGGATGAGGGTGAGTTGTGGGTTAAGAAAATCTTAGGATCGTATGACCGGGGTGCCTTGTGACAGAAGGTGAACCTTTAACCGGACTTTCTGAGGAAATTCTTAGGCTACAATGAATCTTTATGAGAGATAGCTAATGGTTATTGATTGTTAGGGAGAGGTCCTTAATTGGATATCTCGGTGACAGGGGGTAGGACACTAGTAGTATGCTGGAGTGCTCGGTGACAGCGGAAGAGCTATAACCAGACTATCTGGGGTCATCTCAAACTAGCAATCGTAACGTTAGAGGATTATTAATCTTATTCCGAGGAAACCTGACGAGGTCTAATTGGATATTTTGGTTAGAATCTCTGCAATTGTGTAAACATTGAGGAATGGTAAGGAGTCCATAGTCAATCAAACATAATCTCGAGGAATCCGAAATCCTAGGATCGTTTTCCCAATCCTGTCACTAGTTGATTTTTCTTCGATTGAGGTTTAGGAGCTCAACTACACTCTCACTTTCCCCATCTCAACCCAAATTACGTGAACTCTACACTCTTCTTGTGTTAGTTTAGTGATTTATTCCACGGTCCCTGTGGTTCGATATCTTTTATTACTTGACGACGGCCGTATACTTGCGGAAGCCCATCACCCATCAAATTCCATAAAGTTTGTCAACCAAACATAGATTTTCCATAAAGGGTGAAAAAGAACTCTCATACCAAACAACACCTTTAAGATATATAAAATGTGTCATCTTCCACTATTTGTATGTCTATAATATGGTACATATTCCATAGACCATTTTTGAAATTTCATACTGTGCCAGATAAAACGGTCGAATTGTATTATTCTAGTAAATTACTAAAACTCGATACTACTTGGGATAGACAATGTCTCCTTCTGTTTCATCTCCTTCTCCTTCAAACTCTAATTCTCTCCTTCAAACTCCAATTCACCACCGGCACTATTCATCAGAACATTGATGCGATATTGAAATAGTATTGTTCCACTCAATGATTGAAACTTTGGCACAACTCGAGATTTTGAGCCTTTCCATAGACTTTCCAAATTTGGGGATTTATAAACCACAATATGGACATTATGGATATTGATTATCGTCGTCATAAGAATGATTATCTTCACAACATCTCCTAGCTCAAGAGTTTCTTATAAGCAAATAATTTTTCTTAAAATTGCAAATGACCTTCAATGATATCTAGGTTCATCACTTTTTAATTAATTTATTATTCTACAAGAACTAATTGTTCTCAACTTTGTTCATATGAATGACTAGCTAATGCATGTCTTCCAAATTTGGAGAACCGTTATTCACCATTTTAAACAACAAGTATAGATGATATGTAATTGAACTATGGCCTAACGTACATACAACATGTGGGAAAATATGTAGTTCATAGTAAGTATTGTATTAAAAGTTTAAATTACCACATAACCTATCGAGTTAATCAACTGAAGTAATCATGTAAAAATTTTATATTTATCACTTAACATACAAAACTAATCAACATAAACAATCCATAATTCTATATTGACAATATTACATATAAATTTAAGGAAAACCTATAATGCAGAACATGACATACAATCATCTTATATACAGGAAATGAGATTCAATAATCACCAATTTGAATAACAACCTATGCAATTCAAATACTATGTTTCTTATTTGTTGATTAGGTGAAAACTAGTTTGATCAAATTAGTATTAATTTGAACTGACTTGGAATTTAACTGGATAGGAAATATTAATTTAGCCTGCACACAAGCAAAATGTGACCTAGGTTTCTATTAAACCACCTAAACCAAACTGCAAGTTGGAAGAATATATGCAGTATGTAGTGTGATCAGTTACCACATATGATGATGTGGATGCATAAGCAACCTATGAGGAAACTTTATAAAACCATGACATACTACTTCCTCCAGTTTTGCCACCAAACTTTTGGATGTGTTAACTACTTTGGTTAATCTAGGTCACAAATTCCAAATGCCTTGAGTTTCTTACATCTGTAGAACAGATATGCTATGTGTATGTATATATGTGTGTGTGTATATGTATCCATTCTGATTGGAACAATTTTTTTCCATTCTTATTAGAACTTCTTAAAGGAATTGACTGTTTTGGTTGAACTAAATCTTTAATTGGATCAACTATTTGTTATTTTGGTAGTTCAACTCGTAATCTCCCACTTTCTATGTTTACTTATTTGAGATGATGATGAGTAATGTGGCTGCTGACAAGCATCCAAGTCATACCTTTACACGAGTTGTCATCCTAAGTAGCATGAAAATGGAACTAATCCATGCATCTAAAATAGCATGTGATAGGAATGCACTTGATCCTAAGATAACCCTGGAACAGGATTTTGTTATTACAGTATCCTTGTCCAATGCCTGATGAAAATAATCATGAAATAACACACGACTCAACAGTCATTAGATAGTAGAATGCAACTTATAAGAATTAACGAAATATGAAGTTGATTTTAGACATTTAATCATATTCAAATTAATGATATTAAAGATGAGAACAAAAAAATTGTGAACCGGAGTCTTCTCCAATTGAAGACTCAAGCTATGGATAAACTTAATATCAATTTAAAAAATAGCCATAGTAAATTTACCTTCAGATCGGCCCCAGCACAGAAAACCCTAGGAACAGAACTTGAAACCACGACCACATTGGTCGAAGAGTCATTTCCAATGGTCTCGAGTGCATTCTGCAAACCCCGAAGCATCGCCTTCCCGATCGCGTTCTTCGCCTCCGGCCTGTCCAGCTTCAGCTCGACGATTCCTGCTCCGTATTCCAAAACAGATTACCAAATAACTAGCAAGTTAGAACAAAGGGAGAAAGATGCAAGAACATGGGTAGGAGTGGATCACCCGAATCCAAGTCGGTGAGCCGCTCAAGTTTCACCATCTCCGCCAGTGCTTGAACGATTAGGCCCCGCCGAGAGCCAAAACGGTGGAGGAGTGGCGCCATCGCCGTCGCCGCAGCCATGGAGGCAGGGTTGATCTGCCGGAGGCCATTGAGAGAGGAGCGGATGCAAAGGGCACGAAATGGACACATTGAAGATTTTCGCTAGGATGATGAGAAGAACATAATTTAGGTGAGGAAGAAAAAGGTAGTACCAGGCAGCTATGCTGTCTGGAAACGGCATTTACACCGACGTCCCCGTTTGCAAAACGGGGGAAACGTTTCCATCCGTGGAAACCTACCAGAAACGGGATCCAGTCCGAGAATCACTCCGGCGTGGAAAGCCCGAAGCGAAGAGTGCAAGCCCAAAGCGAAGAGGGCGTACGAAGAGATATTTGAGGTTCATTCCCAATTTCCAAAACTCAAAGCTCTAGAACCGATCAAACTTACCCGAATCTGGCCTTCCTTGCTCGGTTTGTCGCGCCGATCGCCGCCGTCCTAACAGCCGATCGCGCCACCTCTGGCAATCAAGCAACCACGCGATAGAAGATCTGGGACCTCCGGTAGCTTCCCCGTCGCCGGCTCCAGCTGCCAGCCCCTCCGCATCGCACGATCGGAGCGAAGAAGAGGAAACAGGGGTGGCTGCGGGAAAGAATCGTGAATTTCGGGGAGAAGAAAAGCGTAGCCGGCTTTTAGGGTTTAGGCTTTCCTTAACGGGTTCAAATTCTATACCCCTTTAGCCTTTAACCCATTAACCCTTTTTACCCATTAACCTTTAACTCATTTAATCAATTACTCTTTAATTGCATGAAACTAAAGTTAATTGGATCTCAATTGGGCTTCCTAATAGCTTATTAGGACTAATCTAATTAACTATGTAAGTAGGTTGGGATTTAACATTTAATTAGGGTAAATTTCTTTACGAATTACCCCTCGAATCCGGAGGCATGGAGAGGGGCGACGGTTTGGAAGAGGGATCGACCGAGGAAGAGGAATAAAATGGTCGGCGTTTTGATGCGTGTGGTACAGATAGATAAGATTTATAAGAAATATTCATAGAATTTGATGAGGTCATCGACGTTTCCAAAATCTGGAACTTCAACTATTGCCATTTCCCGTTTCTCGTCTCCAAGTTTCCAGACAACATAGCCAGGCAGACAAACGATCAATTGGGAGAGAGGAGCGGATTCTTTTCTTTTTTCTTTTTTATTTTTGCCAAAAAGCATAATTTTTATTGAAAAATATTATACCCGGTGTGAGATATGACATTGTTTGAGGAACCTTAGATGACTTAGAAGTAAAGGATCGTCAATAAGGGTATTTTAATGCGTTATAGATTCTTATCCAATACTTTGTATCATTTGATGAAGTGTATGGCTAATCTAATAACGAAAATTTCATACAGGGACTAGAGTAGGCTATCCTGAGATAAAAGATTTTTTTTCTAAAAAAATTTGATTCAGAATTATTATATGTCAAAGGTCCAATATTGAAATCATTTTAGAGGCTTCCCTTACTTTGTCCGTGTCAACAAACAATTCAAAATATCTCGACTTTTTTAGAACAAGTCCGAGTTAATGCAATAAAAAAGTGAAAATTGTGATATAGTGCAACTTGACTTCTATTGCCACAGGTAAAATTACTATAAAAAATGAATTTAAAAATATAAATTTTTTTTAATAAATTAATGAATTAAAAAAGTGAAAATTGTTGTATAGTGCAACTTGACTGATTCATCAATTTAATGAATTAAAAAAT
The DNA here is from genome assembly GCF_044706935.1 of Curcuma longa. Taxonomy (NCBI): domain Eukaryota; kingdom Viridiplantae; phylum Streptophyta; class Magnoliopsida; order Zingiberales; family Zingiberaceae; genus Curcuma; species Curcuma longa. The sequence goes on along the minus strand of NC_133876.1, from coordinate 2,004,903 downwards.
CTTTAACATATAAGACGGATTGTGAATTAGATGAGTCAACTTATAAACATATTAAAAAATAAAAAAATATTAAAAATTTTAAATTTAGATTATAAAAATATTAAAAATTTTAAATTTAGATTATAATTTAAATTGATTAAATTAAAATTTTTTAGTTTAAATTATGTTTTAATCGTATCAAATCTACTAATTCATTAAATTTTTTATTTTAATTTTAAATTTTAAAATAAATAAATAAATATTTTTAATTTGCAAATCAATCCAAGCTCACCGTAAATCAATCCATGCGAGTCGCAGACCTAGTCGAATCAATCCATCTTAAAATGAATTGATAAAATTTCAACTCAATCCATTTAAATTGCTTGACGGGATGAATCAACTTGACGGATCTGATTCAAATTGACAACTAGTTAAGATAGTTCACTTTCATGTCTTTGGATTTGTTTTAAATTTTAGAGTTTTTTTTTTTCAACTAGTGGGTCAAGGATCATCATGTTGAATTCATAATCTGCATGGATTAATCCATCTAGAACCATCAGAAGAGAAGACCATGAATTGATAAAATATTAATTTAATTAATTTAAATTATTTGTCTCTCGACGAAAATACTTGATTAAATAATAATAATAATAATATTATTATTATGGTGTTTAATCAGTGGACCAATTTTATTGATAATTAGATCTGGAACTAATTCCACACCTCATCAATTTAAAGCCCAAAGCCCATGAGTATAGCTTATAAGTTTTTCCTAAGATTATCTGAGATATTATTTTAAAAAATCTTGTTATCATAAAAACTATCTATGTATCTTCTAAGTTAATGATTTGTTAGCCGCTCAAATATTAAAAATAATGTAGTGGAAAAATATATGATAAACCCAATAGACAATATACGAATAATTTTCTTACAATATATAGATTAAAGTATAATAAATATGAAAATAAACTAAAACAATAGAAGTACTTTTTGTCTAGGTTGATTACATCACTTTATAATAATAGAACGACGATAATGGGTATACAAAATGAGTAGTGGACATGATCAATATTGTTCTATTCAAAATGACTTTGTCTACTATTTACACATAGAGCTAGCAAACCATCCATCTACTATTCAAAATAATTTTGAATCGAATTTGCTATGCTGCGGTACGTATCCTGCACGATCCGTGCGCACTCCTCCGACCCCTCGCCACTGCCACCACTGCCGCTTCGCCGTCCGGCCACCGTCAGCTGTCGCCTCGGGCAAGATGGAAGCGCGACTCACGGGCGCACCGCCTGACACCGGATTCCGGCTGGAATTCGGCGAATTCAGCCGGAAATCGGTTGCCACCGGCGGTCCTTCCTTTGCCGGTCTCTGGGTGAAATTTGACTGGATTCCGACCGCGATTTGGCCGGAATCGGCCGCTCGGCACTAGCGACCGATTCCGACCAAATTGCGGTCGGATTCTGGCCAAATTCCGATCGGAGACCGGCCGAGGAAGGACCGCCGCTCCTCGACCGGTCTCCGACCGGAATTTGGCCAGAAACCGATCGCGATTTGGCCGGAATCGGCTGCCAGTGTCGAGAGGCCAATTCTGGTTGAATTCGTCGGATTTCGATCACTTTCCGGTCGGAATCCGGTGTCGGAATGTGCGCCGGCGAGATGCGCATCCATCAGGCGTGATGCGACGGCCAACGGTGGCCGAACGACGATGCGGCAGCGGCTAGAGCAGGGAGGTGGGAGCGCATAGGAGCGTACGAGGCGGACCGCAGGTAGCAAAACTCAATTTTGAATAACATAAACTTAATTTTAGGAACAAAAAGTAGCATTCATTCCACAAAAGCAATGTACACGAAGGTTTCGCATTCGAAAACCTCACCATCAAACTCCAAAAGCCAATTACAAACATGGCCTCAGCAAAACACCAGAAACAAAAGAGCAAATCGAACACCATATCGACATTAATGTATCTTCGCGTACGCCTCCCTCCTCGCTAGTACCTCGGCGCGCAGCGAACAGGCCTGAACGCCAGCGGTCCGGCCGCATAGAAATCCTTCACGTATTGCCCTCCGGCGATCGTCTTGTTCTCGCACCGCAGCGCCGCGCCCTCGATCCCGTAGTTGACGTTGGTCAACTTGTTGCACGTCGCGTCTCGCGAGGCCAGCAGCCGCACCACGCAGGCCTTGACGGGGTCGAAGTGGCCCCCGCGTCCGCCTTCCAGCGAGGAGTAGAAGTACCCGTTTGTGTCGGTGGAGACGGCGCGGTGGAAGACGACCCTTCGTCGGGGGCTCTTGCAGGTGATGGTCACCTTGGCGGCCGCCAAGGGCCGGGCGCCGTGCAGGTTCCAGGTGCCCGCGTACTTGCACTTCTGGCAGTAGACCATACCTTCCACGACTGCCACCACCTTCTCCGTGGAGTTGTACGCGGACGAGGCTCTCACCGGAACCGCGGCCACAGCCAACGCGAGCAGGAGGAGGAGGAAGGTAGACGACATTTCGTCGAACACTTGGGTTGCTGATTGAATCGACGGCTAGAGTATTTATAGATGGATTATCAGTGACGGACGTGGGAGCTTGTAAGAGCCTTCGGGATTGGGTCGAATAACAACGTGAAGACATGTTTGCTTTATTTTATTTTATGATTCATCAGCTAAAAACAACCTTGCTGCGTCTCGGGGAGTGATCCAAACATCTCAGAGTCAGGCCTCTGAAGGTAGAATAACATGTTCGAAGCATCACCTTCCATCCAAGAAGAACCACTTACGTCCCACCCTAAGCTGCAATCCGCATCATCTGAACCATCAAAGTCAGTACTCAACAGATCCTCCAGGCAGAAGACATCAGCAGGAGCTGTTCCTGATGATAGTTTATCGTCAGTCTGTTCGACCTTCGGCCGCATCGACGTAGCACTTGATTCAGTGACAGTCGCAGCATGACAGCCATTAGATTGATCGGGGAAATTGAGACGCGCGTAGGGTCCGTACATAGCTCTGGCAGCTTCGTCGTAAGCGAGCGCCGCTTCTTCTGCAGTTGGAAATGTTCCCAACCACAGCCGGCTAATGCGATTGGGTTCTCGAATTTCAGCTACCCACTTCCCCCATGTACGCTGCCTTACACCTCGGAAACTGGAATTGGGATTGTCTGGGCCTCCCTTGCCTTGCATGCATCCCTTTTTCGATCCTTTTGCTGGGGCACGTTGCACACGTTTCTCCGCTTCTGGTTCATCGTTCTGCGCCCTCCACCGAGCGATGGTTTCTGCTACAGAGCTTGGACCATCACGCTTTCTTCTTTGTCTTTGTCTCTTTTTCCTGAACAAAATGAATCCAAAAGATTTCGCACTCGATTTAGCCTTAATTAAATGCGTAAATATACAAACACTTATTTGAACGAAAATCGAGATTTAAGACCAAACACAAAATCGAGAACTAGCACACTATTGTGCCCAGATTTGCAGAGGCAATATGAATCACGCTTTCCAAACTTCTTGTTACCCTATTAAACGAAAACGCAGTTGCCAGAACATAGACTACTCTTAGATCAGTATCCACCCCCAAGAACAGAAGATTGAAACAAGAACAGAAAGAATCACACAAAGAACAACGGGCAAAAAAAAAAAAAACTAAACTAAAAATGTCAGAGGAAAACGATTCAATCTTGATCCTACCTTTCTTGTTCCATCGCCATCCCCCTCGTCGTCTTCTTCTATCACTCAAGTTTTCGCCCCGGTGTTGGGGATTTTTTTTCTCCGCCTCTCTCGCGTTCTCGAGAACTCTCTCTCTCTTGAGAGCCAAGAAATCTCAACGCCGGAGCAGGCAATATTTATAGCGAGGACGAGGTATTGAGCCTCGAGAGGGTGCTCACGTGACACGCGTCGCGCTCGGGTTCCAAGAAAGGGCGCGGGTGTCTCATTCCTTGGAGCCGAAGAATCGAGAGCCTAAAGAGGGTGAGCGGTTGCTTGCGGGTCAAGTCTAGTCCGACTCCGAAACCGTCTTTTGGTATTCTTCTTCGAAGTTCATCAAAATCTGTTTGGCCTTTAGTGGGCCGGATCCCTTGAGAGCCCAAATCCGAATCTCTCTGCGGTGGCAGCGCCACCACGACTCCGCTGATAAATCGGACGCGGCGCCGTTTTCTAGCTCGAGCAAGCAGAGGCAGATGGGGAGGCTTTCCATCCTCCACTCCCTCCGCCTCCTCCCTTCGCTTTCCCCGCTTCGTCTCTCCTCCATTCGCCGGTCACGGCGCCTCTCTGCTTTCGCTCGTCGTCAAATTAGGTAATCATCATTGACTCTTTCCCTCAATCGCGAAAGTACTCCTCTCGTTCCAATTCCTTTTTTTTTTTGCAATTTTAGGGCTTCTGGTCAAGCATTTTTTTCCACCTAAAAAGAATCATTCATTGTAGGTCGGAGTTTTCTTTGTCATTTGGTAGTCACCTAATCCCACACCCTGCAAAAGTGAGTTATTCGTGTATTTTCTTGTTTATTAAGCTATTCGTACTGAAATAATTCTCCTTTTTATGAGTTGGTTCAAAGGTTGATAAGGGCGGTGAGGATGCCTTCTTGGTGAGCAACTACAATGGGGGAGTTTTTGCAGTTGCCGATGGTGTTTCGGGGTACTGTATTTAGTTCTTAAAAGCTTTGATGAAGATTTATGTGCTATTATATTGTTCGTCTTTTTGATAATTGATAGTTGGGCGGAGCGGAATGTGGATCCTGCGTTATTTTCCAGGGAGCTGATGGTAAATGTTTCAAAGCTAATAGTGGATGAAGAGGTGAGGATTCAGAAATTGTGAAATTGATATTATATTTTGAATAAATGGGAGTAAATTGACATGAATTGGAACAGTATTGATTTTGAGCCTGCATAAACATAATTTTTTTTATTTTACTCACGTATTTTTTTTTTCTATTTTGTTAGCAGAATTTCATGACTTTTTCAAACTACTAGCATCAGAAAAAAGTATGTTTTAGTGTTTTGGAAAGCAGTTAAGCTAGCCTCAATGTTCTCAGTATGAAAATCAAGAAATGAATATATTTTCTTGGCCCATGTAGCTTTAACTATTTCATCCTCTTTAAATAAAAAGCCCTTTTGAAATATGCTTATAATTGAGTTTGAACTCGCACTCGTTTCTAATCATCTTACATTTGGCAGGTCAATTATGATCCTCAAGCACTCATGAGAAAGGCCCACGCTGCTACTTCTTCTATGGGCTCAGCTACCGCGTAAGTATCAGTCTTACTTTTCTATCTTATGGTGTTAGATCTTAGACAAGTTTCCCCTTGACCTCTACAAGCACAATGGATGGACAGATTTGACTTTGTTTCCAGTAGTTACATGAAAAATTGTCTGTAGATAGTCTCTCCATTGCTAATTTGCTATGTTACTCTGACATGGGTGCTCATATCCAACATATAGATCTAGGTGTTTGACATCATATCTTGTGAGAATATTAGCTATGCTCAACAAAGGTGTTAGTCCCTAACTCAGTGTTGGTGTCAATGTTGTGTCAGACATGAGCACATCATTGGTAGATTGAGTCCAAGTGACCTAATTCATTGGGAACCTAAACTATTCTTTCTGCGGGAGGATTATTTGAATCATTGAGAAGGGGGAGAAAAGTTGTCGAGTGATTTACAATGGGCGAGGCCCTTTGTTTAGTTTGTACTCGATCATGTCTAGTTAATCTTGGCTTTGGCTAGTCGTGGTGACCTCATGTCTATCTTTCATTTATAGGGGTCATGTTTATCGAAATGGGTACCAGTCTAGACACCTTAGGCCTTGTCAACATGGTACTGCAGCTATTTGTCTACTCTGTGGAATAGTAAGCTGATAGATTTAGGTGACATCGTTGTAGTTTTTTTTTTTTGTCTAGTTGCAAATTTTTCTCAAAAAGAAAGTAAACTGTATGTGAAGATGAATTTTGTAAGATTGGTTTAAGAAAATAGTTTTTACCAAAATATAAACTTAAAGATATTTTCTCATTTTGGAAGTGCCCAATCATCTCTAATATAAAATATAATTTCCATTCTTTAGAGAAGGATGACAATACAATCCTTTTATTTTTCTTTTCATTTTTAGATTCTTTTCTCCTTAGGAAAAAAATGGAGAAAATTTCACAACATGTGTGCAAATTTATCTTTTTCAGAATAATTTTTATGTACAAGGAAATGACTAAAGGGTGATTTCCTAGTACTTAATACTTGGACCAACTCAGTGAATGACTGAAGGATTCCCCCATAACTAATAGTTTTACCAACTTGAGACTGACCAAAGGGAATTCTCTGAAGCCGATACTTTTATCAAATAGGGAAAGCTTGAAGGGTTCCCATAGCTAATACTTGGACCAACTTGGGAATGACCAAAGGGAATTCCCCGTAGCTAATACTCGGACCAAATTCAAGGACATCGAGGAGGGGGCCTCATAAAACCCATACGGAGCCCCAAATCGAGCCACAAGGACAGAGAAGGAGGGGGGGGGGGGGGGGGAGGGTTGATGTGAAAAGAGGGCCCAAATAGCAAGTTTTAATGTCAGGCATCGTAGAGGGGGCCCCATAATCGCATTTAGGAGCCCCCCAAATATCTCTACAAGGACAGAGAAGAGGGGTTTGTTGCGAAAGGGGGCCCTAACTTATTTCATTGAATACCATAGTTCACAGTTGCAGAACACGACAAGTGTCCAACAACTTGTTTCTTTCAATGTTCTACTTTTTGTGACATGGGTGACCTGGTTTGTGTTCTTTCATTACTTTATGCCTTGTTTGAAAGGTTTGAAAGTTCAGGCCAGCTACTTACTGCTTCGCTAATATGGATAGTATAATTGCAATATTAGAGAAGAACGGAATCCTTAAAGTGGCAAATGTTGGAGACTGTGGGTTGCGACTTATTCGGAGAGGTGATGTACCAAGAGATGAACTGACTTCTTTCAGTTTTTTGGAGGTCAACAGCTAGAATATTTGTGATTTAATATTTGTTTTTGCCCTGTCATTTGATGGACAGACCAAATAGTTTTTGCTACATCTCCACAAGACCACTATTTTGATTGTCCATATCAGTTGAGCTCAGAGATTTATGGCCAAACGTATCAGGATGCCACGGTATTGCTTGTTTGACTTTGTTTTCGTTAAGTTCATTTTTTTCTTCTGCTGTTGCTTGCTCTATATGAATTTTCTTTTCTTGACTTCTTATCTTTAGTTTAGATTAAAATTCTTTTGTACTCCAGAATCTTTTTTTTTTATCATCATCATCCCTTAGCATACCATTGCTTTGTTATCTTCTGCACTGATCCAATAAGAAGCCTGAATGTCCCAGTGTCCATAATTATTCATTTGAAGCCTTAAACCTTTGCTTTACTCAGCGAAATTCTTTGCATGATTCATGACTCTGTTCAGTACTTATTCAGCTTTTTTACTAAATGCCGTCAATTCTGATCAATTTCTAAAATACAACCTAAACTTATTTTCAGGGTTGACATCATGAGTGGAGGGTCAAATAAAACTTTAGCTGAAGTATAAAGTAAGAAATTATATTAACAAGAAGAAAAACAAGCTCTTTCTTACTGGACTATGGTACATTAAATGTAAATGTGCGAAGATGGAAATTCTGTGGTCAACAATGATGACATGATTCCAAAAATTTTTGCCTATGTTTTTCAACTTAAATTGTAGAATTTTTGTGCTTCAGGAGAAGCAATCGGTGTTCAATTTATCTACTCTATCACTGCCAACTAAAAGACTGTACATGGATGATGAAGCTAAGTTTTGGTTGCCCTAAAATGGCACAAGTAGTGGAAAAGTGGGTCTGTTTCCAGAGCATTCTTGATTCTAATGCGGATGGTTATAGTTTCAAATTTATCCAGTCTGCTTTTAGTTTACATATTTTGTCCACACAAATTGCCCCTTCTAGTTAATATCCTACTCAACTGAGTCTACAGTAGTTTATGAAGTGCAAATTTGCACTTTTCAGGAATTCCACTTTTAGCTTTGTATGCAGAAGCTACATTTATATTCCTTCACATTCTTCTGTTGTCTCTTTGGCTTATTTTCTCTTTCTAATATAATCGTTTGGACTGACAATCAAATGCTGCAACTTATTCAACAGGTATGTAGGTTAGAGTTGATTGAAGGAGATACAGTTGTCATGGGTTCAGATGGCCTTTTTGACAATATCTTTGATCACGAAATAATTTCAACTCTCTCTGGATTTCAAGATGTCTCCGAGGCTGGTTTGTTGAGAGTACTAAATTCGCAATTTGGCTTCAACTTATTCCTTCTAACCAATATGTTTCTTTTGCCTGTAGCAAACAAACTAGCCAATCTAGCACATTATCACTCGATGGATTCAAGTTTTGATTCACCATATTCCCTGGAAGCTAGAAGCAGGGTAGTGATACCTTCTTTTATGTTTTGTTTGTTGTCTAAGGATTGCGTTGATGCTCTATTTCACAACTATAATACCAAACAAATTCAACACTAGAATCTGAAATAAAATCTTATTGTCAGAATAACTTAGTTTTGACCCTGAAACGAACCTCATCTGGTGATGTAAACTAGATTGGTATCAATAGTTGCTTAGTCCAGTAGTATTCAACCTAGAACAGGGAATAGTTTCACATCCAATGTGATCGCACAACAGATCCCATGTGATATGACTATCCGTCATGGTTAAAGGTATATACGTAGACCTGAATAAATGATGTTTCCTTTGCAGGGCTTTGACGTACCCTGGTGGAAGAAAGTCCTTGGAACAAAACTTGTTGGCATGACATTCTTAACCTCTTGTTTTGATGAATTTTTCCCATTCCATGCTCTTAGTGTTCATGCTAATGCCTTGTGATCTGATGCATCACTGGAATGTTTGATGCAGGGGGTAAGTTAGACGACATCACTGTCATTGTGGGTCGAGTAATAAGCTTGTCGGACAACGAACAGGTTCACAATAAAACCCATTGATAAGCAGGTGCTTATCCATTATTGTTAAATTGCCGAATGATTAGCTTGACCAAATAACTGGCAGGATATTGCAAGCTCCACGTTTTGATGGTATAGCCATGGGAGGCACAAGGCCATTTCTTGCTATTTAATTTCTTAGTTTTACAATTTCTGTGTACCACTATAAACATATTAATATTTTTGTGAAAATGAAAGGTATATTCTATTTATGACGTTTCATATTCATAGAATACGGCAGATTCTTTGTCTGGAATTGCACCAACATTTTACATCGACCTTTTACAGGATCTGGCAAAAAGTTTTCACTAATCCCTGACGTCAAAACAACAGCAGATTACGTCACCACCTGGTGCATGGTACACAAAAGCTAATTCCTCAGAGGTGGCGTCCTACTCTATCGGACCGTTGAAATGGCGCATCTGAGTCAAACCTCCAACCGACGATGTGGATGTGACGCAATCTAGCGCTTCCCGACGCACCCAGAATCTAGCCGTTGCTTTTCCTCATCCGTCAATTTATTTTCGCTTTTGCCCTCACGCTCTCCGCTCAGTCACAGCCGGACAACAACAGTCAGGAGGAAGAAGAAGATGATGAAGCGGCGCAGGAAAACTAGCCGTTGGCTTCCTCCAAGGGCAAGCCAACAATAATAATAACCACCCTGGAAGACTCTCTCCCACCGAGCTTCCTCCTCCGGCAATTTATAATCCCACTCCTTTCGTTCCCAAATCCAGTTAATCATCCTCTCTCATCTGCTCTCCCTTAATCTTGTACTTCGTCTTGCATTGATCCAGGGCTGAGCAGTGAGTTCCCTGCTTCATGGATAGCCTCCAACGGCAGCCGCCGTTGCCGTTGCTGGTGCTGGTCTTACTTTTATTGGTTTCGTCGAGGTTTGCAGTGGGAATCGAGTGGGACGGGGTGGCGATTACCCAGAACGACCTCCAGGGGCTGCAGGCCATCAAGGCCGAACTTACGGACCGCCGGGGCGTGCTCCGGAGCTGGAACGGGACCGGCATCGACGCCTGCTCCGGCGCATGGGCCGGCATCAAGTGCGTCCGCGGCCAGGTGATCGCCATCCAGCTCCCCTGGCGCGGCCTCGATGGTCGCCTCTCTGATAAGGTCGGCCAGCTCGTTTCCCTCCGCAAGCTCAACCTCCACGACAACGCCATTGGCGGGCCCGTCCCGCCTGCCCTCGGCCGCCTCCGCGAGCTTCGCGGCGTTTATTTGTTCAACAACCGCTTCGCCGGTGAGGTGCCGCCTTCCATTGCCGGATGTGCCCTTCTACAGACGCTCGACCTCAGCTCCAATTCGCTCTCCGGCAGCATCCCTGCCTCCATTGTCAACAATACCCGGCTCCTGAGGCTTAATTTGAGCTACAACAATATCTCTGGGTCGATTCCTGTCGCCGTCACTCGCCTTCCTGCTCTTGTGTTCGTCTCCCTCCAGCACAACAACCTCACCGGTTTGGTCCCCGACACATGGGGAAGCAGCAGCAACAATGTATCAAATTTCCAGCTCAAAAGCTTGCATCTCGAGCACAATTCCCTCTCCGGCGGCATCCCAATCTCTCTCTCTCGCCTTCGAATGCTGGAAGATCTCTCTCTCAGCAACAATGAGCTACAAGGCAGTATTCCTGAGGAATTCGGGAGGTTCTCGAGGCTTAAAACGCTCGATCTCTCCAAAAACTCCATTAGCGGAACCTTCCCTGCGTCACTGTGCAACCTGTCGTCCTTGGTTGAGCTCAAACTCGAAGGTAACTTTCTCAAAAGCCCCATCCTAGAGTCCATTGAAGGCTTAAAGAATCTGTCTTTGCTCGATCTTAAGAGGAACCAATTCGTTGGTCCAATCCCTCCCACGCTGGGGAACATCTCCGGCCTTTCTCTGCTGGATTTGTCGGAGAACAACCTCACCGGAGGAATTCCAGTTTCCATTGACAACCTCACCAACCTCACTTTCTTCAATGTGTCTGACAACAATCTATCTGGCCCTGTTCCTGTTCTCCTCTCCGAAAAGTTCAATTCGAGCTCTTTTAGTGGAAACCTTCAGCTCTGCGGTTACAGTGCCGCTCCATGCCCTTCTGCTCCTCCTACCTATCCGCAGTCTCCTTCCACCTCGCCGGAGCACACCCGGAGAAGACTGAGTACCAAGGCACTAATACTCATCGCCGTGGCGATCTTCCTTGCACTGCTCTTCCTTCTTTTCTCCGTTCTATTCTACTGCATGATCAGAAACAGAGCTGCAAAACAGAGCACCGCAAGAGAGGTGGCGGCCAGGAGAGGCGAGAAGTCAGGACAGGAGACGGGGTCGGAAGTCGAGACCGGAGGTGACACCGGAGGGAAGCTGGTCCATTTCGACGGCCCGCTAGCCTTCACTGCCGATGACCTCCTGTGCGCCACCGCGGAGATCATGGGGAAGAGCACTTACGGGACGGTCTACAAGGCGACGTTGGAGGACGGCAGCCAAGTCGCGGTGAAGCGGCTGAGGGAGAAGATCGCGAAGGGGCAGAAGGAGTTCGAGGCGGAGGTCGGCGTTCTTGGCAGAATCCGGCACCCCAATCTATTAGCTCTTAGGGCCTTCTACTTGGGGCCAAAAGGAGAGAAGCTTCTTGTCTTCGATTTCATGGCCAAAGGCAGCCTCGCAGCTTTTCTACACGGTAAAAGATTCCAAATTTCGATAAACTTCAAGCGATCTCTGAATCTGATGTTCGTTGTAATCGCATCTAATATCTTTTCCTATTCTGACATCAGCTCGTGCACCGGACAGCATGGTTGACTGGCCGACGAGGATGAGGATCGCCATGGGAATAACCCGGGGCCTGCACCACCTCCACACAGAGCTCGCAATCGTCCACGGCAACCTCACGAGCACCAACGTGCTCCTGGACGAGAGCTGCAACGCCAGGATCAGCGACTACGGCTTCGGCCGCCTCGTGACCGGCACCGCCTCCAGCTCCAACGTCGTCGCCGCTGCGGGCGCGGCCGGATACCGCGCGCCGGAGCTGGCCAAGCTCAAGAAGCCCAACGCGAAGAGCGACGTGTACAGCCTCGGCATGATCCTGCTGGAGCTTCTGACGGGGAAGCCCCCGGCGGACTCGACGAACGGCATGGACCTGCCGCAGTGGGTGGCGTCCATAGTGAAGGAGGAGTGGACCAACGAGGTGTTCGACACGGAGCTGATGAGGGACGCCGCGACCGGCGACGATCTGCTCAACACGCTGAATCTGGCGCTGCACTGCGTCGACCCGTCGCCCGCCGCGCGCCCGGAGGTGCAGCAGGTGATGCAGCAGCTGGCGGAGATCAAACCGGATCTGGCGGAGCCTTCTGAGACTGAAGGGGAAGCACCAAAGGACGATGAATAGAAGTCAAAGACAAATCCTATACTTTCAAACTCTAACACTTTGAGTCGTTTGAATATTTATAATTATTTTTTTTTTCTTTTTTCTGTTCTTGTCTTCCTGACTGTTCTTGTTAATCATCATATTATAAACTGGCCTTCCATTATAATTTATAAACAAACAGATACAAGCAAATCATAGCTTTCAAATCAGGAAGAAGACATCAAGCAAATCATGCTTTCAAATGCTCACAAACAAGTCTCAAAGTCAAACTACATCAAAAGTTAAACATCATGCATGCTAAAATACGCCTACGTCGTCGATCTCCTCCTCCTTCTCCCTGGCTCCGATGCAGAGCGAGGCAAGACCAGCGGCCGCCGCGCCTCGGGAACACTCCCCTCTTCTTCGTCGTCGTCCTCCTCCTCCTCCGGCGACTCAGCCGCTGGAAAGAGGGACACGTCGACAGGGGACCACTTGGGCATCTTCTCGTCCTCTTTGCCACCCTTGATCCCGCCCAACCACGTGGGCTTCTGCCAGGCCGCGAAGAAGCCGAGGAGCGAGGCGCCGTTGCGGAAGCGTCTCCGCCACGGCGCCGCTGGCCTCTTCTGATCCCTCGGCGGAGGCACCGGCGGCGAGTTCTTGTGCTGGACTCGGACTTGGCCAATGCAGGTGACCTTGGGCGAAGAGGGTTCCCCGCCCACCTCTTCCGCTACCTCAGCGGCCATGGCGGACTGCGCGGCGGCCGAGGAGCGGCCGACGCTCTTGCTGCGGAACGCGTGGCCGCGGCTGCGGCCGCCATTGCCGGCCTTGGCGCGGCCCGGGCTCGGAGAGACCTTGACTCCCGTCGCTGCGTTCATGGAAGCTTGGTCGGTTGGTGGAGAAATGAAGCGGAGGAGGATGCGACGAGAAGAGAAGAGAAGAGATGCAGTATTAATTGGAGATGGGAGGCACAATCTGCGAACGCTGAACTGTGAATCGTACCCTCACACCATGCGCGACCATGTGACTATTGTTTGCCATATATGACGCTAAACGTAACGGTTTCTGCGACCGTTTTATAGTGGTAATTAGTAATTACTAGTTACCATACGTACGTGTATATATATATATATATATATATATATATATATATATATATATATATATATATATATATATATATATATATATATATATATATATATATACAGGAATGATATCCTGCGCGATGAGTTTACGCAACTTCATGCGCGACAGCCGACGTGGCGAGGAATTTCACTGTTCATCCTCCACCGTGGCCGAAACGAAATCCCGAAATAAAATCCCGTCTCTCCCAAAATCGCGCGGCTGATTCTCAATTCGAGCTTCCGTTGTGGTTGAAAAGGAAGCAGAGAAGGATGCGACTACAGTAGAGGTGAAGAATGAGAAAGGTGGTCCGGTTGTGGAGAAGGCCTTGTCCTTCAGGGAGGAGAGCAACTTCTTGTCGGATCTCAAGGAATCCGAGAGGAAGGCGCTGGTGGAGCTCAGAGCCGCCGTCGAGGAGGCCATCCTCAAGAACAAGCTATTTAGAAACGAGTCAGAGCCGTCGGAGGGGAAGGAGAAGGTCCATGGAGAAGGGGGAAAACTGGAACTTGACAAATCTGCTGAGGCGAAGCACACCGACGAAGAAAAATCTGACCTCTCTACCCAAAATCCTCAGAATATTCTTCAAGTCAACAATGCTACTCTTCAGCCATTTCAAGAGAGGCTCTTCTTTTGTTGTTCAGTTGTCTGAACCCTTGCCCTAGCTTATCTTTCATGTACTCTTTGATTGCAATACTATTTAAAATAATTTTTTGTCATGAGAATCTTTTGTAGGAATCCTGTTTCGACTTAAAATTATATTTCTGCCTTCTTTGAGATGATACCCAGTGTCTGAAGACACCAATGAGTTCCTTAGACTCCCTCACTCATGTGGATATAAATTTTTTATTTTTCTAATATCAAATAAGCCATATAGAGAGCAGGAAAACATAGCAGGAATCCTGGCATGACACACGTGGCGGTCCACGTGTACCATGCCACGTGGACTGCCACGTGGGTTTCATGTTCTCTTTCCCCCTCTTCCCCCAAAATCCCGAAGCCTCCTCCCCAAAATCCCGAAACCTTTCCCTCTTCGCCAAAAACTTTCCCTCCTTCGGAATCTCCGCTCCCTCCCCCTCCGACGAACGCTCCTCCGACGACGACGATGACGTGCCGAAAACCGAACCCTCGTCTCCCTCTTCCTCCCGCTCCCAAAAAATCACACCGCGCCGAAAACCCTAAACCCCCTCGTCTCTTCCTCTCCGCGCCGAAAACCCTAACCCTCGTCTGCCATCTCCGCCGGATCTCTTCCTCCTCCTCCTCCTTCGCCAGGATTCTCCGCGCCGCTCCTCCTCCTCCGACGAACGCCGAAACTCCGCGCCGCTCCTCCTTCTCCAGGAATCTCCGTATATTACATTGATTTTAGCTTTGTGCTTATTTTTTTTGCACATGGCTGCCGGAAAAAGTAGCTCTTCTTTTTCACATACTAGATTGGACCATGTGATTTTAGCTAGATTGGCTTCTCGGAAAAAGTAGCTCTTCTTTCTTGCTGTGCCGGAAAAAGTAGCTCTTCTTAAATAGCTAAAATCACATGGTCCAATTTTTTGACAGAATAATCCTTGCACCGTATTCTGACCACAGAATAATCCTTGTCAAACCAATTGACAACAGTAACCTTTGACACAGAGAGAAGTCAAACCGGAGATTGGCTTCTCTCTGTGTTAGTGATACCCATGGAAACTGCAGTCTTGGCTCCCCTATGCCTATTGTTCCCTTTAAGCACATTGCAAAGTAGCTGTTTGATTCTAGAGAGTCTTTGAGGGTCAGTTATAGCTGAATTCATCTCGTCGGTCACCTGTGATTTTGAGGGCCTTTAAATCCATGTGGAAAACATCATGCTTTCAGGGCAAAAGGTTGTGTGAATGAGATGTATGTGTGTGTCTGCATAGATGACTTGTTTTGAATGTATCCTTTCTTTTCTCTGATCTCTTTACTCTCCTATTTTTTTTTCTTCTGTTTTTGTGTTCATTTCTACAAGTCAATTCAAACTACAAACACTGAAAGTAATGTTTGTTGCTATTTGAAGTTGATACTTTAGATTCTGTTATGTGCACTCCAAATATGGACATTCAATATGGACTAAAAGAGATATGAGCCTTCTTTTATTGTTACCTCCAGCTCATTTAACCTTCTTACAAGAAAAAGATCTGATTCCTGTTCACAGCTGAACTCTTTTATCTCAAGTTTTATTTCATTGTAGAAATGACTGTATAACATTCAGGAAATAACCTAGGTTACCTGTGCTATAAATTATATATGTTTCAATTTGCTTCTCCGTATCCCTATTTTTCTAGATACCTAAATTTTCCTTTGCACTTATTTTTGATTATGAGCTTGTTATATGAGATATATGCTCCATGATATTTTCTATCTCTAACTAATTGTTTGTTTTTGCAAGTTAAAAATGCCCGAGTACTACACCACCAATACACCGAAATGCAGATGTGGACGACTGGCGAAAATTATCACCTCATGGACTGATGATAACCCAGGTAGGAGATTTGCCACATGTTCACTATATGAGGTATGGAAAAGTTAACATTATTTGTCACTTTTTTTTGTGCAAAATTTGGGCATTTAATCTCATAAATAACTTGGAATCGCAGAATGGAGGGGGGTGTGGTTTCTGGACATGGATTGATGATGAGATGTGTAGTAGATCAACACAAATAATACCAAGATTGCTAAGAAGAATAAACAAGTTGGAGGCTGATGTTAAAAGTGCAGAGAATACTATGAAGGAGTTGGAGATCGAAAATTGCAAGTTACTATTTGAATTGGATAAAAAAAAATAATTAGACACATATTTGTGGTGATAATATGTTGGATAATTTGGGTTGTCATACGTGCTATTGTGGTCTCTTCAGATGAAGATAATTAATTTCGTTTTATTGTATTTCACAAATATGAAATAGTTTATTTGTAGTAAACTGTAGACTTGTTCAGTATTTGTTTTGTTGTAGACTTGTTTAGTACTTGTTTCTTTTCTTTTATGCCTTTCGAGGATGAAGAAGAGATGATACAATTCTTGAATAATGTGATTTATCAGGGCGGAGAAATTCTAATTATCTTGCACGAGAAGCTTTCTGTATGTAGTGTGCATCTGTGATTGTGGTTGGGAAGTGCCTAATCACATTTCCTATAAAGTAAATAAGTTCCAGTTCTAATGCATGTTTTTTTAGAAACAATCTTCTGTAAGGTCTAGTTTGCATCTAGAAATAAGTTCTAATGCATGTTTTTTTAGAAACAATCTTCTGAAAGGTCTAGTTTGCATCTAGAAATAAGTTTTAGGTAGGAGTGACCAAGTGCTAATAAGTTTTAATAATAAGGTCTAGTTTGCAGCTAGCTAACAAGATAAATACAGTAAGGATGAGAAGCCTGAAGAAGAGCTGATGCTAAATCTCTTTTTCGACTGTAAGTGAAGATAAGAGAATGACTCGAGTAGAGTCGTGAATCATTTGGCTTTTTGATGCTAGATGAGATGAGATGAAAGAAAGAAAGAGAGTTTTATGTATTTTGCTTGTTAATCTTGTGAGGGAAATGGAGAGATGCAGAGAGCTTCTCATCAAATCTCTTATGTCCTGATAAAGAACCTGAAGCAGAATGATGTGCACACACAAGGTTATTCAAATTATGCTTCTAATTTTGATTTTCATAATTCTGTAATACAATGGTGGTATCAGTATTGAATGCATCTATGGATGCACTGTTATGGCTGCAAATCTTAAGAGACTCGATAACTAAACGAACAAAATATATGAACCATGCTATCAACAAACAGAAGTACCGGTTGCACCCAGCTTTACATTGAAAAGGCAAACTTAAACAGATTACAAACTGGAAGAATCAAACGAAAACAATGTCTTCATAAGAGATCAATCTGCAGTCAGCAAACAGGATATCAACCCCACAAATGGGTTAACTCCAAACTGGATGAATGTTTTCTAAAGCATTTGTAGCATGAATTACATCAATCTGCATAAGAGATCAATCTGCAGTCAGCTTTACATTTGCAGCATGAATTACATCATCTGAGACTTCAGCATCATATCTCCACATAAACATGACAGAGCTTCTCAGTTACCTGATGGGTAAACCCGAGGGATTGACCTAACATCCACAGTGAGAAAGAACATCAGAAAGATAGCACATACTAGAAGGCAAGGAAAATGTAAAAGGCTACACGACTATGGTTTTACCGGTCCAAAGCAGGTAAACCTCCAGGAACAGCAGATGATGATGACAATGCTGATGGCCTACGAACATTCCTGATTTCTGCACTTGATACGGACTCTGAGTCTGAATTAATTAAGCTGCTGCCAGCCAACCTATTTTGCATAAGATTCTGTGGAGGAAAATGTTGCAGATAAGCAATAGTCTGGAAATTAATCTCCATTTTGGTCAAATTCATCTGTGTGATCCTCCATTCAATTAACCCAAATACATTAAGGTTCTAGAACCAAAAACCGATCTATGACTTGAAAGTAAACAATAGTCTAACATATAGACCAGGATTGTAATTTTTTAGGTTATTAAAACTTATTATTGAAAATTGAATTAAAACCGATCTATGACTTGAAAGTAAATATGTTGCCGGACCAAGTGCAGATATTCTTCTGGTTAATGAGGTGCTTCCAATGAGAAGAGAATTAGTTGAGATCTAAACCTGCACCATATCTACATAGACTGAGAACTATTTCCTATTTAGCATTGCTAGAGATCCTTTCTGAGATGCACAGATCTCAACTTATGTGGCAAACCATTCACCTTATTACGCAAGTTGACAAAGTTTAATTCAACGACGAATCTAATGTTTCTTTTCTTTCTTCCAAACTTACACAAGCCATTCAGGAACAACCGAAGTTTTAACTAAGAGATAAAACCAAGACCTTGGGCATACTTTTTATAAAAATCACGAGCTTCCTCCTCAGATGAAAAATGCATCCCAACTTGTGGAGTATCAATTTCCTTACTGTTTGATGAATCCCCTAATGCTTGTAAATCATTATCATTTAATGGCACACATGATTCAATCATTGCTAGCTCCATTTTTAGGACCTAATTTTGACAGTAAAAATTTAATTTTAAACAATGAATCAGTATATGTATGAATCAATATACTTAAACTAACAAAATGTATTTAAACGAATAAAAGAAATTGATAATAATTTCAAAATCAGAAGTAAAATAAGCATGTGATATATTTTCTTCCAGCAATTTGCAGTAAAAAGCAAGTGTATTACTCTACATCCAGTTCCCATACATTTACAAGATAGGCACATGTATTACTCTACCATCCGATCATAACATTATTGCTCTACAACTATAAAGAAAGTGGTGTGCAACCATATTCAGGATAATATGATGGAATGCTAATAGTATAATATTTGAAAGAACTCTGAACCCTTCTATCACCTGCATACAAAGCGAAACACTTCATTCCCAAAACAAAGAACAACACCAGGACAATAAAAGACAAGTTCCAACTTTTTGAAGCTAGTGACTAATTTAGCTAAAAAATCAATGTAATATATGAACTGAAGAAAGCTATTACGGAGATTCCTGGAGGAGGAGCGGCGCGGAGTTTCGGCGTTCGTCGGAGGAGGAGGAGCGGCGCGGAGAATCCTGGCGAAGGAGGAGGAGGAGGAAGAGATCCGGCGGAGATGGCAGACGAGGGTTAGGGTTTTCGGCGCGGAGAGGAAGAGACGAGGGTTTGGTTTAGGGTTTTCGGCGCGGTGTGATTTTTTGGGAGCGGGAGGAAGAGGGAGACGAGGGTTCGGTTTTCGGCACGTCATCGTCGTCGTCGGAGGAGCGTTCGTCGGAGGGGGAGGGAGCGGAGATTCCGAAGGAGGGAAAGTTTTTGGCGAAGAGGGAAAGGTTTCGGGATTTTGGGGAGGAGGCTTCGGGATTTTGGGGGGAAGAGGGGGGAAAGAGAACATGAAACCCACGTGGCAGTCCACGTGGCATGGTACACGTGGACCGCCACGTGTGTCATGCCAGGATTCCTGCTATGTTTTCCTGCTCTCTATCATTTCTCTATTTTTTATGATATCAACTGACGACTGCTTGATCTCCTCCTCATCGAAATCTAGTTGCTGGATCTCGGTGAGTAGTACTGGAGATGCCACAGCATGATCCTGGAGCAATCTGCAGGGATACCCTTCATCTTGGTCTCATCTTCCAACAGCACTTGTTGCACAAATTTGATCGAGTCCTGAGGCAAAATATCATGCAACTCGATCGACTTGTAAACTTTGAGCAAAAAGTTCAGAAACCAATGGAAGACAAACCTGAGATGTGTCTGGGACTGAAGTGGAACGACGACCCCATCTCTCAGGATCCCACAAAATGGAGCTATTGAATGCAAAGCCTGAGATGTCGATCTTTGTGGGTTTCATTTTCATTTCTGCAGTCTTGATCAGATTCCTGAGATCTCTGAACTTGTCGTTGGACAAATCCTCAGAGATCCACCCTAGAACATTGGAGGAGTTACAGATCGGTGCATCCACCACCACTCTCTTCCTATTTGCCGACACCATGGCCATTGGCCAAGCACCAAAAGCCCTGCACGAATTAAGGGATTGATAGCTTAAATTATATATTGCTGATAAATGATGGAGAAATTAAAGGGGAGAATTCGTTAATTACTCGATGTTTCTAATTTCTTGGAAGAATTGGAGATCATAGACGTTCGAGAGGTCGGAGAAGTGCACGATTCCGGTGAGTCGGTGGCGCTCGATGTGGCTCAAAGCCACGTTCCTCTGGTGGTCGGCCTCCGCCGCTGCGTCGGTGAAGTTCTTCTTGAACGTCAAGTGGCGGTACATGACGCCGGTCTTCCTCAGCACTTCGGCGGCCCCGTCCAGGTCGGCGGCGGCCTGGACGACGACCCAGAGCACCGGAGGCGGCACCAGCCTCAACGTCTCGGACATCCTCCTCAGTAGAGCATCCCGCCACCGGTCGCCGGAACTGGTCGTGGTCACGACAATCAACTGCCGGTGGGAGTCCGCTGCGGCGTCAGAAAGGGACTTGAGCTCTGCCATGAGGCTCCGGTTAGCTCCGGCCCCGGCGTCAGCGATACTAGCCCTGAGAGCTTCGGTGTCGCGGCCGGCAAAAAGGGAGACGGAGCTCGTCGGCGCGAAGCCGGTGAAGAAGCCCATGACGAAGCAGAGGGCGAAGTGGACCAAGGCCTTCTTCCAGAGCTGGATCCGCTTCTTCGCCCGGTCGCCGGAGCCCATCTCTGCTTGCCCTGAACAGAGAAAGAAGAGGAAGTTTCGGTGATATTTATTACAGTGAAAGAAGGTGGTTGGATTAGGTTGGGTTTAAAAAGGGCGGGAGAGGCTAACGGTCGAATTGGTTCTTCTTCTTTTTTTTTATAATTTAGATAATTAAATTTCATCAGATTAATTTTAGAAATAGATGATTTTCTTCTTAAATAATTTATACACGTTCAAACCACATTTAAAATTTTAAACTTTTATTATTTTTTAAATATCTAACTTTCATTTATCAAAGCAATTAGAAGTAGGTGTTGGTGATTGATGTCACTTTTTTTTTTCTAAGTTGGCCTCTCAATTTAAGACCATGTCATTTTCCATCAATTTCTTTTTTTTTTAAACAAAATAAATAGAAAAAGAAAAGAAATGAAAAGATGAGTGCTTTAATTATTACCTAAAGAGAAAGCTAAGTCCTTGCTTTCCATGGTTGAACAATCAATTCATCACTTGAAGCTAAAGAAAAGGGGATGTGCCAAATTGTAGGGTAGGAATGATGGGCAAGCACACCTAATGGGGTGCTCCATTGCTTGGAGTAAGCAAGCTAATCCATTCAATTCCAATGGGGTTGATATATGCTCTGAGTTCCATGGAACACATGTTGTAGAGGAAAAGTTTCAAAGACTAAGAAGGGACTTTTTTGCCCCTAGATAGAATTGAATTGGCTATTACGAAATAGATATTGCTATAATGGAAAAAGGTTGAATTTCAACGAAGTCGAGAAAAATATCCTCTTCCACAGTGGTTAACTACAATTTCTCGATTTACCTTTTCATAAATGGTCATAAGATTGACCGTGTGAGACCATTGGTGACGGATTTCACCTTTTACTATAACAAAAGAAGAGATTTTTAATAATAATAATAATTTACTTTTGTGTGCCATAATATTAGATTAATTTTGAATTATGTCAAAGCACTACGAGTTAAATTAACTTCATTCATTCTAACAAAGATTTCTCTTGGTAGCTAAAAAAAATGATACTAAATTAAATGGTCCGAGTTTTTAAAAAATATTAGAAATTTATTTTAATATTAAATAGGTGATTTATAAATTTAAAATACAATTTATACATATTTAGAACAATCTTCAAATTATGATTCTCTTAATTATTATGTTTTGAGTGTTTTATTATTGTATCACATTTGTGAGGCGGTAGTATTGTTATATGTGTTTTATTTATTTTATCTTAAATACGAGATAATAATGCACTTTTGTTGGGAATTTATAATTCTACAGTAGTAGAAAGGACTACGTGCTGGATTGCAAGGGTGCAAACATAGTCTCACATCTAAAGTACATAGAAAAGATCATGGAGTTAAAAGGATGAAAAGTATCTCCATTGGAATGAGGTCTTTTGGGTAGAGCCCAAAAACAAAATCATGAGGGTTTAGGTCCAAAGTAGACAATATCATACTATTGTGGAGATATTTTGATTCCATCGGTACTAACAAGTGGTATCAGAGCGAGATCGCTCTTCACCGGACTAACCGCCGGATGAGCTATGATTCAGATCTAACCATGTGGTTTGAACCTTAAACAAAGGAAGTGAGTGCTCCCGTGTCTGAATCAAGAGGACCAGACACCATGTGAGAAGTCCTAGTAGGTCGGGTGGACTGAGCAAAAAGTCCTAGTTGCGACTAGGTGGAAAGTCCTAGTAGGTCGGGTGGACCGAGGGGCAAAAAATCCTAGCTGCGGCTAGGTGGGAAGTCCTAGTAGGTCGGGTGGACCGAGAGGCAAAAAGTCCTGGTGGGTCGAGGATTCAGACATCAAAACGTTGAGGGAGGCCTGTGGTCCTTTGTTTGAGGGGGGGATTGTTGGGTTGTAAGAGTGCAAACATAGTCCCACATCTAAAGTACATGGAAAAGATCATGGGGTTAAAAGGATGGGAAGTATCTCCATTGGTATGAGGCCTTTTGGGGAGAGCCCAAGAACAAAGTCATGAGGGCTTAGCCCCAAAGTGGGCAATATCATACCATTGTGGAGATATTTTAATTCCATCGATTTTAATACTACGGACGTTGATCTGTCAACATAGTATTGTGGTACTTTTAAATTTATTTTGATGATCAATAAAAAAATTTATATGAAATAAGATCGATCATTCATTAATTCAAAAAATTAAATATCTAAGTTCTAAAAAGAAAATAAATTAACCACTAAGTCTATTAATAACTTAATTAAAATTTAGGATAAAAATATCTATAGCTTTTGTTGTACTTATAATGACCTTATGTAATAAAATAGAAATCATTTGACGCCTCCAAGCAGAATAGAGTATTGTTATATAGTTCTCAAGGCATAGCTGAGTTGGTTACAAAATGGAGCAGACTTATAGAAGAGGGTAAGAGTTCAAATCTCAACGAAGTTGAGTAATACCCTCCTTCATCGTAATCAACTGTAATTTTTTGATTTACCTTCTTACAAATAGTCATGAGATCGATCATGCAAATTTTTAAATAAAAATAAAAGAGTATAGTTATATATATTTTTAAATAAAAATAAAAAATATATTTATGTATATACTATATTATTTTTTTGTTTTATTTTTTAAAATAAAAAATTATATTTTGTAAAAAAAGTAGTGATAAGTTTCTAATAACTTTCCTTTGATAATTACATCTCAATAATAGTTTTAAATATTTTTATATACTTTTTATACTCTAACGCTAAGAGAAAATTAGAACATTGTTTGAAAAGGAGTGAACTAAAAAAAAAAGAAAAAAAAAAAATAGAGAAAAGTAAGTTTTAACATTTTTATTTAAAGATTTTCTTATAACTAAAATAATCTAAAATAATTTTTGTTACTTTCAATATGACATGGAAATGATGTTGGAGGGCATGACTTTAATTAGGAGAATTAGACGAACACATAGGACCTAGTTTCATGTCATTTTGAGTTTTCTAGTCCATCAATAAATTTCGATCGAAAAATTTGATTCATGTTTAAAAATTTATTGCTCTCAATATAACATATGAAAATGATATTTGAGGGCATAGATATAATCAAGATAATTAGATGAATACACATGACTTAATTTCATATCATTCCGAGTTCTCTAGATATTTCAGTCGATTTTGATCGAAATCGATTGATGAACCTAAAAAGCTCGAAATGATATAAAGTAAGATCCTATGTGTTTGTCTAGTTCTCCTAATTATATCTTTGCTCTCAAACATCATTTCTATATGTCATATTGAGAGAAGTAAATTTTTGAACATGAATCAAACTTTTTAATTTTTTAAAAAAATTTAAATCAATTGCTACAGTAATAATTGATTAAAATACTCTTCGTGATCATAAAATTTTACTAAATCGATTGCTACACCGTAATATAATAATCATTGCTATATTATAATAATCTATTACGGAGGGACAAAATCGATATTGGATACGAGATTTGAATATTTTTAAATTGCCTATGTGATTTGGATAAGATGAAATATAAATTAAGTGGTTCAGTAATTTGTCGAAAGTAAAAAAAAAGTATTTTTTAAACAATTTTAATAATTAAGGGCATTTTTTAATTTTGTCCCAGGATTTAAGTACTTATAAATTATAAATTTATTCGGCGGAAGAAAAGAAACTCGCTCGGTAGTCAGTAGTTGAACTATAAAAACCACCAGCATTTTGGCGGTAAACTCGAGGCGCGAGGAACAAGAAGTCGCAGCCTCGCTCGAGTCCCGACACCACCTTTAGCCGTTGCTTATCGCTCACCTGCGAATTTGGTCGTGGAAGCACGACAACGTACATTCTTCTGCAATCCATCTTTTATTTTCGTTGTTTAAAATTCAGTCCTGACCGTCCAATTCCATCATCGAGCATCCCTCTGTGGCTGGCCTCCACTACTCATCACGTTGAACGCGGAGCCGATCCCAAATGGAGACTCCGTGTCGAAGGGCGTGCGGTGATCGCACCGCCCTACCCTTGCAACCGGCAGTGTTTCTCCGGAAGAACGCTACCCTTGAAACGGTTGAATCGACGCCGCCGTCGCTTTGTTGTCTTGCCCTCAAAATCTTTGTGGAATTTAGTGCTTGTTCGAATTGATTCCTTTATAGGGAAGTCGGGAGAGGAATTTCTAGGGTTTTCTTATTACAGATGTCCTCAGACCCACCGGATGATGTCTCCGTCGGCGATATTGGGCTTCGCCTACCGATATTCCAGTTTGCAGGTCCGGAGGCCTTTGTTGCTGCTTCTCCTATGGCGGAGGCTGGGATGCTTTGTTTGGAAACCCTAGCTGCACCCACGGAGGAGGATCTCTTAGCAAAGAAAGATGCGGCGCGGGACCTGGCGATTGATTGTGTGGTTCAGCGACGCGGAAATGAGAGTCCGGGCAATGCGGTTGGTGGTGGTGTGGAAGTTGCTAAAGAGGCGAGGGCGGACGAGAAGGAAATGGAAGAAAATGATGAAAGCGATTTGAGATATGCGGACGAGATGAAGGTCATTGTGGCAACTGAAATGAAGAATGCAGCGGTCGAGTTGAATGGGGAGACGATGATGGATAAAGGTGACGTTTTTACTGCTGAATTTTGTGGGAAGATCGACGCGGATGCAGCTGCCATCGGGGACAAGAATTCGCAAGTGGAGGAACACGAACTGCCGAAAAGGAGAAGGAGAGGAAGGCCGCGACGTTCCACCATTGTAGAAGAAAGACGGACTGTGCGGTATTTGCAACCCTTCCAAGATGAGAATAAGGACACTTTTGCAATCTCGGATCTGGTGTGGGGTAAGGTAAGGAGCCACCCTTGGTGGCCTGGTCAGATCTTTGGCCCATCAGTTGCATCAGACATTGCGTTGAGTACTCAGAAAGAGGATCACCATCTGGTACTCTATTTTGGTGACAAGACTTTTGCTTGGTGCCAAGAATCCAACCTGAAGCCTTTCCAGAGGTACTTTACTCAGATGGAGGAGCAAGGTAGCGGTGATGTATTTGGTGCTGCAGTAAATGATGCATTAGCAGAGGCCTCAAGACATTTGGAGCTGGGAATGAGATGCATTTGTTCACAAGATGAAGCGTATGCTGTTCTGAAGGACCGGCGGGTTGAAAATGCTGGAGTTCAGGAAGGAACATGTAGTTGTGCTGTTAATAAATCTTGGATCATGAACTCTTTTGAACCTAAGAAAATGATGGACTATATTCGGTTGTTAGCTATGTCCCGATGCAGAGGAGCCGACACCTTGGATCTTGTGATAGCAAAAGCTCATCTGAGGGCCTTTCATTGCACTAACGGTTGTCTTCAACTTCCTGTTTCTGTCCTGCATCAAGAGCTAGAGGCTAATGATGAGAGTTTGCCAGCTACAGAAATAAATCTTTGTAATGGTATTGCTGATATGTTGAGTCCAATTTCTTCAGCTGCTTGTTTTGTTACTAAGGAACTAAGGCACAGATCAAGAACTAAGAGAGACAAGATGTATGTTCTAAGTGGGCGTAGAAAAAGAAAGAGCTTATCTGAGCTAATGGATGAGAAATGCTTGCCTCGCCATATTGATTGTCATAGAAATAGTATTGACACAAGAGATCCTTTGACTTCATCAACTAAGAGACAAAAGATTGCCTGTTTTTATCCTGTCATCTGGGGGAAGCGTAAGATGAAAAAACTTGATTCTTTAGGAGATATGGCAATGTCATCTCTAAATTGTAGTAAACAGTTCAGGGCTAAAGAACACAATGATCGAATTATGGGAAAGAGGAAAAAGTCCCCTACTTTCATTAAAAGGAATTCACCTAGATTAAGCCGAAGGAGAAATGCAGTTTTTGATTATCCTAATTCACAAATGGGGACTGGAAGATCAGAAGAGACAGAACTAAAGGAATGCTCACCTTATAAAATATTCTCAGGAGAGTGCTTAGCTGCAATCAATCCACTTAACATGGACAAAACAGATACAACCGTCAGTTTTTTCTCTGGGTTTAAAGTAGTATCTTGTTCTTCAGAAGACAAGGAAGTAGAGGATATAGGCTGTAGAAAGCAGAGCAGGTCACTGTTGTCAAAATCCAAAACAGCCCTTTCAGATATGGCCTCACCTTGCTACGTTCAGGATTCATATTGGTCTGATATTATCGTTTGTAGCAATTTGGATGAACAACTTGAATCTAAAAGCTCAAAAAGAAATGGAGAAACACTAGTGAAGAGACTGAAGAAGAAGGAGAAAGCTCAAAAAGCAAACTGAGTAATTCATTCCATCCTACTCGATGTCAAGTGCTGTAGAGTATTTACAGACTGGTTCAGCTTGTGTTAATGTAGCAAATGAATTTGAAGCTGGAAATCTTCAAGATGATATAGAAGTCTATGATTGCATTCCCATCAGCTTCTTATGACTGTCCCTAGTATGTCTGTCTTCATTTATTTAAACTTTTTGTTAGCTATGGCCTTCATAAGGGTAGAGAAGATAGAGTTATTATTACGAAGCATGCTGATGGTGGTTTTGGAATAGGAAAAAAAGTACCATCCTACGCCCAGTTAAAACCAATGACATGTTAATTTAACCATAGGCTTAGGTATTTTGAGACAACATGAAGAAAGCTTCCAAATAGCACTTGACAGAAACCATCCTACATAAGTGTTTCATCTAATTGATTATCTGTAATTTGTGTATTAAATTAAATGTGCATCTGACATCATTCATTTTGATCATTTATCATGTTGGTCATGTGGAAGATAGCATGCAGAGTTATAGATCACCATAATCTTCTGTTTAGAAGCTAAAGTTTCTTCAATATTTTCGCTTGTTCTCTTCGATGTATGTTTGCAATTTGTCTTCGACTTTTGGTGCCTATATGATCTATTTTATATTTGCATCTTGGAGAAAGAAATACTAGCATTTTAAGATGGAGATCTGAGTTTTGAGATGCCAATGTTATTTACAATGTTGTGTGTTGTCAGCAAAGCTTCTTGAGAGTTTTCAATCACTCAGATTTGTGTATAATAGTTAATTTGTAAATGTCAAAAAATTGTAGATTCCATGCTTAATTTCAACTTTCATTGTGCCTTCTAAAGCAATAGTATTTTAATCAAACTTGATATTCCCTGGAAAATCACACACTCTCTGCAGCTTCTACTTTACAGTCCAGATGTTAACAGTGGACAAGAGTGAAAGCTGGTTATGACCTTTTAAGCTTTTCTGCTCCTCGTAACTGACAAATAATTAGATTAAGTTGCTTGTTTTTCACATATATTCAAGAGTACTTGCATGCCACTATCTTGATATGATCAAGAGTAGATAATATGAATTAATTTCAAGTGTTTCATGACTCTTCTGAAACTTCATCAAATTTCATTTCATAAAATGGTGCTATTAATTTGCACAACTCGCCAGTTGACTGTGGAGTGCCCAACTAGCTTTCTGTCTGTGCATATGAATTTAAAGTCTGGATGCCAGAAGCATATAATTTTGAAATAGCAGGTCATCTTTTTAGTGTGGGTGGGTCTCACTAGTGTTTTACTGGCTTCGCACTGTTGTTACATGATTGTGTATGATCTAACTGGTTTTTGCAACGGTGCAACGATGATACTTCTGTTTTGCATGGTATTCCTTGAAAGTTTATGCATACATCAGGATTTTTTGTCCTAGAATCACATTGCTACAGTTGTTTAAGTCAAACTATTACCATGTCATCTCTACAATTATGTCTCCACCAACGCAAAAAAATTTGCTGCACCATGAGCAGCTATCCCTGAGTTTCACATTTGCGTGCATTTCCTTGTAATTCTTGATTCATAGTGAAATTGGATGTGACAGGGGATAAAAGACCAAATCTATGGATGAATAATCTGACAGCGATTATAAACAGGTGGGTTGACTGAACTTCCCCCCTTTTGATGATAATTATAATATTATCTCAATGAATGTAAATCAATTTCATTTTAGCGTACACTCCAAAGAAGTGACTCAACCTAGCTACTTTTCTTGAGATGGCGGACATTAATACGTCTTGTTTCAGGATGGAATTGGAGTAAGATTGTACAATGTGCTTAGTGAAGCTTTCTTTGAGCTGTGGTTATTAATAGAAGAGTTCTCCATCATGATTACCAGTTGACATCCTACAACAGGTTTGAATCTCTTGTACTTGATCTCCTCGTTTGTACTGTTGGGTTGCATTTTTCACATTCCATATGCCTAAAGGAATTCAATTGGTGTGTATATTTCTACTAGAATTTGAAACAAAGCTTCATCCTTGAAGTAGCATATCCAATAGCTTCATTCATTATGTCTTGTGAGTTCATCTTGTCTCTCTTGCTCACTAAGATAATCCCAGTCTCCCTAAGAGAATCAAATGAATAAATAGCAAACGCCGTAATGAAAAGTGGGGATGTCATCTCATCAAACACCTAAATTGAAAACTCTTTGAAAACTTTCACTGATGTAGTGCATTGGTAAAATATTCAGTTTAAAATTTAAAAGAGATGAATATTTTTAAGGTTGATTTTTGAGTGTGTATAAATATAAATTGTGTTAAATTTGGCAACTTGTGCTATGCTTTGATATTGCTTATTAGGGTTTTAGCAATTAGCACACTCAGAAGAGGACAAGGGTAGCACTTCTTTGTTACTATGACACTACCAAACGAATCATAGGCAAGATCAAAGTGTGCCTTTAGTCAAATGCTTAGAGAATGGAATCACCTCCACCATAAGACCTTGTAGAATTTATGTCTCCCATTATAACATAACACAAGTTCACAAGCAAAGAACAAAGAGTATTATGATATGCTTCACCATATGCCTACTTTACTAAGAGAAATTAAATTTATAGAACATGGCAACACAATTACATTGAAAATTAAATAAAATATTCTTTTGTTGGGAAACAAGAAATGGTCGGTTTCATTGGCCGAGAGGACTTTCCATATATGGACACGTAGCACCCACGTTTCTTCCTCGTATATTTCCTTCCGCCGACAGTATCCCCACCAAAATGGCAAGTGGCTTGCCATTTTAAGTATTGTTTAAGAACACACACAAAAAACGAGCTGTTCCTTTTATAGGTATAGCCTGCTTATTGGACCTGTTCTAGCATCCTCATCTATTTAATTAGTAGAATAATCAAAATTTGATGACCTCTTTAATTCAATGAATTTAATAAATTAATTTCGATGAGTTTGATTCACCAAACAGCAGTGCTCGATTTGGATAGATGTTTTTTTTTTGCTAACACATCTTGACTCTTACTTCCTTTTCAGTTTTTTTTAAATAAAAACCACTATCAATATGTTTTTAAATTTTATCAAACTTTTACGAGTTTAAAAATTTATCGCCGTCAATTTATGTTATTGAATTCAGATATAAGGGCATGAATACATTAAGTATTTTTTCAGAAATATATTAATTTTACTTTGAAGTGATTCAAAGTTATTTCATCAATCAATTTTGTTTGAAATTGGCTGATGACTATATCATTCAAAAATTTAAAAGTTTAATATTGTTTGAATCAAGATAATTTTAAGAATTTATTGATGATGTTGATTAATGAGTATTATTATCCAAAATTGATTAATAAATTTATAAAATTTTAAATCACTTCAAATTAAAATTAGTATACTCTTATAAATCTTTTTAATGTATTTAGATCTTTAAATTTAAATTTAATAGTAGAAATTGATAGTAATGAATTTTTAAATTCATATAATTATTTCATGAAAAAAATAAAGAGTAAATAGAAATGTGAGATATATATTTTTAAAATTATAAAAATTAGATACACTAAATGAATAATACCAAAATTTCTTCACGCGGTCAAGTTTTTTTTTTCCCATCCAACAGATGTTACTGTTCCTCTTGTTGCCGCCGCCGCCGCCGCCTGCCGCTGAGCTGTCGGAAAGGCTCGTCTAGTGGCCATAATTCAAATGCTGTCACTGCCGATACCACCCGACTGCCGTTTCCTTCCTTAATAAGCCTAATAATTCAATAAGCCTTAGCAACTAAGTGCCCAAGGATAAAGATTGACTGACTATTAACGATCAAAATTAAAGATCCTTCATAAAAATTATATATTCATTATCATGTAACCTACCCGTGCTTGACGCCGTTAAGTCATTTAACATAATAATTATGTGACAAATTTTATTAGTTTAATAACTTAACGGTGGGTTACCTCATTTGTTATAATCCCAAAGAACATCATCACCCTCAATACAATACATATATCAATACAATACAAGTCAAATTAAAGGGAGAGTTAAAGCTTTGTGCTCCCACGACCATTCATAAGGAGGAGAGCCACAATGTAGGTCATCTTAAACCAACTAATATCCCAGGAGCAAGAGAGTTAAAGCAAAACATCTAATAATGCAATGCATATTATTTTTTTTTACTCTCTAATCATTTAAGGTAAGACCCGCATGTATAGCCTTTTGAGATTATATTGATATGATTGATCAATAATCATTTCCTAAGTTATAATAATTTTTTTCAAGAAATAAAAATATTTTAAAATTTAAAGTCATGGTGAACTTTTTAAATCCTTAGAACTTTTTAAAGAGTAAATCATAATTTAAGAATTGAGAGAGTTAAAAGTAGTGAGCAGACATGCATCATCTAATTAGAAATTGAGGCGACATTAAGGACACAATTCTAATAATCATTTGATATGTGTTCTAATGCTGTAGCGAACGATGAAATTCGTTATCTCAGCGGTTCTGTACAATCGATCTCATGACCATCTATGAAGAGATAAATCGGAAAGTTACAATTAACCACTATGAGGAGGACATTATTTCAGCTTCGTCGAAATTCAACCCCTGTCCATTATAGCAAATTTACCTAGCAGTAACTAACTAAACCATATTCCAGAAACATTTTAATATGTATTCGAAGCTATGTTATGCCGTATTTCTTCTAAATATTAATTTCTCATTTAAATGAAAAATTAATTTAAACCTGATCAATTCTTTATTTTAAATATTAATTAATTTCTCATTTAAATGAAATTTTAATTTATGACAATTTGCTCACAAAATATACTTGTTACCTAAATTTATAAATTTATAGTTTACAAATGAAAATGTAAATCGACGGCAATGAGACCTCCGTCCGACCACGCTACTCCAAGTGCCTGTTAGACGAAAATATGTGTACATACACCCGAAAAATGTATAATAAAAATATAAACACGTGGCATTTATTGGTTAGACTAGGCATAATTGTGGGTGTTTGACTAAAGCCCTAAAGGGCATTTTATCAAAGAAGTCTATTTTTTTTCTCAAAATATATTTTTTTATTAAAAAATACAAAAATATTTTTCACCACTCGACCCCCGGCTGTTCTGCGCTTGTCCGGGCAGCCTCTGCCCTTGGCTAGGCTGGCTAGGCCATGGTGGTCTAAAATAGAAAATATTATATCATAGAGATATATATATATATATATATTTTTATCGGATATAATAGTGATATCAGAACAGATCTACGTAGTGGGGCTCCTATTAAGAGGTCCATTGGGATCGTTAAGAGAACCATTAGGATCCGTATCAATAAAGAGTCCATTGGGACGAAATGGTAGATTGTTGAGATACAATTAAAGTTCCACATTAAAAATATATGGAAAAGATTATGAAATTATAAGATGTAAAATATTTCATTGGTACGAGATTTTTTTTAATAAAGTCAAAAAATAAAAAAGTGTAAACCTAAAGTGAATAATATCGTATTGTTATGGAGATATATATGGATTCCATTAAACATAGATCGAACGACCATCATTGCAAGGTCACGCGAGGACAACCGGATCGATCAGCCACAAGCTGTGGGGCCAGGAGGGCTACTCTCTTTGTCCCCGGGGCAATGGTGCAACGGTAGGACATCCGGATTGTGATCCCAGGGACTCGCGGTTCGATCTCCAGCTACGATGTATTTGTAGGAATTTTCCTCCAAATGGGGAATGCAATCAAAGGATGCTGGACATTTGAATTGGCCGCCGTATACGCTTCCCGATTTACCCTTGTGGTCGGTGGGAAACTTCCGTGGACCGGACCGATCACCCTCAGGGATTGAGTCCATGAAACTGACTAGGATTTGTCAGGAGGGCTATCCTCTTTAAATTGTTTTGTTAAAAAATTTTGAGGTGGCTTTTGGAAAATTTCGAACTTCGAGGGTTTCCTTTGGTAAAATGCCTTTGACTAAATCATTTCTTCAAATGATGCATCACGTGCCTTCATTATTTCAATTTGACTGACGTGCTGCCTCCTTTCGATTCAATAACTTACGTTGCTTTCGGAAACATCGTATTTATCTTCTCGCCGCTGTGTGGAGCCTTTTAAGGCAAGGACGACAGAAGATCCATGCCATTTGAGGAAATTAATAGTACATTTTAAACCCTTTTTGGTATGGCTGGAATTGGGAAGGCCCCTCCTGGTATTTATTCGATTTAATATTGTCAATTATTAGAAAAACGTGTGGAAGGGTATTTTTTTGGGGTGAGTTTCTTATTCCTTCCGCTGCAATAATTGTTTGGTCATACGTCATTGTCAAAATAAATAAATGATTAAATAAATCAGAGGTTTGATCATTACGATAATGATATGGTTGGTAGAAGTTGAGCATAATCATCATTTATCATTTATAATTATTTTAAAATTTCTATTTATAAAAAATTAAAGTCTGATTTAATTTAATCAATTATTTAAATTTATTTATTATCATTTAAAGCCTTATTATACCAAAGAGAAAAGGGGCGTGATAAGCCAAATTGGAAAATAAATATTGGTCGCCATCTCGCTTACACACATTGACCCGCATGAAAGCAACATGTGGGACCCTTGTTCCTCCCTCAGCGATATCCCGAACCACACAACCGGTAAAAGACGGGTACCGAGAGCACAGTACTCGATTTGGTCAGGCATCAGGAAAGTGGTCCGTGCAACGTGTACGGCTCTTATCCTTTCGTTCCTCCGAGGCAACAATTAATTAATTAATCCGTCGCCACGTAACGTACCACCATCCGTCCGATCTAGACCGACGGTTACGATTTCTCACCGCGCCGGTGTTCTTCTCTTGCGCGCGCGGGACACCAGCGAGATCGGGATACCGCCTTCGCTGTCGGTACGCACACCGTGTTATTGCGGCCGCCTCTCCGCCTCTATATATCGGTTGTTGTCCTCCTCGACGTGAATATATCGGTTAATGTTCGCGCCCCTTCCGCTGCCGCCGACGGCCGCCGGCCATCTCTAGCGCCGCCACCTGTCGGCCTTCTCGATTACGCGTTCGTTATATTACTCCGTTGGGCTCGTTCGCCTCTTTCGTCCCCGTTTTGGGTGAGTTTTATTCCTTCAGTCTCGTCGTGTCTTTGTTAAGTCTTCGTGCTTGATTGCTAACTCTCCCGACCGATTGGATTTGGAGTTTAGAAGGTTCTGTAGTTCATTTCTTTTGTTTTGTTTTTGTTTTAGGGAGGAGATATGGAGTGGACTTTTTTTTTTTTTGCATCATTGCTTTAGGGCATCTACTGTTGTGATATGATCATCGAGGTCTGAAATCAGATGTTCCGTAAGAACGATACTTGCTTTGATTCATCTTCCGAAGATAAAACCAGGAAGTAGATTCGGAGTGCAGACGAGTAGCTGGAAAGAAACCATTTGGTTGATTTAGGTAATAAAGGTTAATCAATGGTATCAAATGTTATGTAATGATGTCTTATGATGATGAAGGGTTCATGTGGTTAAATTTAATTCATGGTTGCATGTTGTAAAGTTTCGGCTAACTTCAAGATTAAGGGCTTTAAGTTATGTTTTAAACCTAACTAATGATATTAATGCTATATGATGATATCTTATGATGATTAGGGTTTCAGCTATATAAAGGTTTAGGGGTTTAAAGCCATGTTTAAACAAGCTTTGTTAAACCAATGATATATGATGATTCTATGGAATGAATTAGCCTTCATGTTTTAAAGAAATTTGGAGGAAATGAAAAAATGATGCATGAATGTTCATTAAGCTATGATAAAGACCAAGGTCTTTTAAAGAAATGAAAGGAACATTCATGATGAAAATGAAATGAAAGCATGTACATCATTATGTTACTTTAAATGCATGGCTGGTACCCGACTTCCAAGGTTGTCGTTAAAGAAATCCAGGTGACCAATTCCAAGGTCTTGGGCCTGGTAAGACCCTCGTAGGGCTGGTACCAAGCCAGGGATCCCAAACAATGTTGATGATTATGTTTATCTATTATGATAATAAGTTTTCAAAGGCATCTGCATTATGTTGTATGCATATGAATGAATGCTAAGATAAAAGAATGTTTATGTGCTTTATGAAATGATAATGTGCTTCCATGCTTATGTGTTTATTATGTGATATAAATGTTATGCTTGAAGTGACGATTGGTTTTTGGTGAGTAGGAAAGGAGCTTACTAAGCCTTGTGCTTATAGTTTTCTTTCTTATGTTGCAGAGCCAAATAGAAGTCACTAAGCAATGGGAGGCAGCAGGAAAGGGCTGACAGTGATGTGTGTGGTGGTGACTTGGCTAGAGTTCCTGGCAAATATGAAATTTTATATTTGCATGTTGAATGTTTGGATTGTTTTGAATGTTTGGTTTAAACAACTGATATGCTAAGATGTTTTAATAGAACTTAATATCTAGACAATACATGCATAATAGGTTTTTATTTATCACATATGAAATCACTACCATGTTATGTTTTATGTTTCCGCTGCGAAGTTTTGTGGTTTTCGTATGTGATTAATTTATATGAATGAATGAATGAAAACAAACTGTAGCGTCCGTCAAGGCCTATGTAAGGGCGGGCGTTACAGAATGGTATCAGAGCCGTTGCCATCTCACTACACACACATCAAGCCTGCTTCCTGCCGCTTCCAAGTAAGTAAGAAAGTTATGTTTACTGTATTTAATGTTTTAATGATAATGATATGTTTGAATCAAACATATAAGAAGGAAACATGTTCTTACCTTAGAAGGGGATAAGGCATATAGGAGGATACCTAATCTTACCTATAATGCACATGAATTAAGGAAAATGACAATGACCTTACCTTACTTAAGGATGAAGAAGGTTATAGATGCATGCATATTAATGGGAACAACAATAATCTTATACTAAGCCTATGTGCGGATGATAAGGAATGTTGTTAAGAATAAATATGCATGAAAATAAGTAAGAATGGTAATCTTACACTAGCCTATTTCTTTCAGAAACCATGGCTAGAAGAGGTAACCGAAGAAATGAAACCGACAATCAGCCTGACCTGACACACTTGGTGGCTGATCTCCAGCGTCAGCTTGCTGAGCAGCAACAGACCATAAATACTCTACTGAATCAGCAGGGGAATGCTACCCCTCCACCGCCAAACCAGCCTGTACTACCTGTAGCACCTCCGGCTACACCCGTACCCCCGGTAGGCCCTGCCCCTGGAATACGACCGGAAGCTTATTTAATCCAGTGGCAGAGACTGAAGCCGGAGACCTTCTCGGGTGCCGGGGAACCTTGGGATGCTCAGGCCTGGTTAAAGACGGTGGAAAGTATTGTGGAGCTGCTAGACTGGCCGGAGCATGAGAAGATAAAATGTGTGTCATTCTGCCTATCTGGTGATGCCAGAATGTGGTGGGATAGGGTCAAGACAAAGAGACCCGTAAATGAGATGAGATGGACGGATTTTGAATCGGAATTCTTGGATGAATTCTTTCATATGCAAGTGACCAACAAGCATTATGACGAGTTCACGGAATTCCGACAAGGCGAGCTATCGGTTAGTGAAGCTGTCAAAAGATTCAACAGGCTTGCTCGCCTATGTCCCGAGTTAGTCCGAACCGAAAAGGAAAAGGTTCGTCTGATGCTGAAAATGTTACGACCTGAAATAGCTCTGAATGTGGCTGGCGGGGTTAACAAACCGCAGACTACAGAAGAGCTGATTAGTAGTGCCTTGGTCACGGAGCACTACTTGAACAATATTAATCAGCAGAAGAAGACGTCAACTGAGAACCAGAACCCCTCTAACTCAGGAGGTCAGAACCGCAAAGATAAAAAGAAATGGAATGATTCTAAAGACGGTTCATCGAACAAAAAGCCTAAGCACACCTTATGTGCAAAGTGTGGAAGACCTCATCCTGGAGAGTGTCGTATGGGTACGAACAAGTGTTTTACATGTGGAGTGGAAGGGCATAAGGCTCAAGCCTGCCCTAATAAATTTCAAGCATCATCTCAGCAGCCTCAGCAGCAAATGCAATATCAGAAGGCACCTGCCCAACTGCATTATATGCAAGCTGCACTGGAAGGACCTCATATAAGTCAAGGAAGGTTAGAGGCTCCTCCAGTTACGACAAATGCTAGGGTTTTCTCACTTCTCAAGGAGGATGTGGCGAATACTTCAACCGTTGTCACAGGTTAGATATTCATTTACAGTCAGTATACTACTATAATATTTGATACTGAGGCAACGTATTCGTTCATTTTCATGATATATGCGAAGAAACGAAATTCCATGTGTTGATGGTGGAGTTAACTTCATGAGTTGGAGGTTGTAGAAAGTAAAGACAAAAGAAGTTACAAAGGGCAATTTAAATCTCTTTTTCATGATTTTTATTTTATCTAAACTAATATTTCTCTCCTCCCTATATGGTTGCCGAAACCTCCATGAGGTGGATTAGGGGGTTTGTTTTCCATCATTAAGGCATTGGTAGCCTTTAACACAAGACATATTTATTTTAAAAAAAAAAAGAAGTTATAAAAAGGGAAGGATAACGTTCTTCTCCAATCAATGTACCAAAGAGAATTTTTCTCCAATCAAATGTGATTTTTGGTGTTGGTTCATGATGTTGCCTCCCCCCTTCCTTTACCTCGTGCCCTTCTTCCACATTCCCTTCCTTTACCTCGTGCCCTTCTTCCCGCCTGATACAGCTGAGCTATCAAGCTCATTTTCTCTCTCAGGGACCCAAGGAAGCGACGGACCATAGGGAGCCGCTTGAGAGCGACAGCTACATCCTGCAATGAGAGCAGGTAGTTCCTTGACTTTGTTTGGCCGGGAATTGGCTTGAGGGGCGGCACCACCCCCAATAGAATAGGCACAAAAATAGAAAGAATTGAGGATAGGCGAGAAAGAAAGTAAGGAAATCCTAGATCAGGCTCTCAATACATAGAATGCTTTCGGGCCGAAATTCATATAAGGAGGGAGAGAAAAGACAACAGGGTTCTTTCCGACTGGGGCAGATCCAAAGTGCTTTAGAATCTAAGACCCAGAACCACTCTTGCTGAGGCCCAAAAACCTAGTAAGTAATTATGTCAAAGGTACACGATTGACTAGCTCTTGCTCACACAATGATCTATAAAGACTATATTGAGGCTCGACGGAAAGAGTAAATGGCGCAATGAAAGACCATTTAGTCTGACTCTTATTAGCAATCCGTTTCATATTCTAATTTGAATCACACGGATGTGATTAAAGAAAGTGTATGAATATAGAAGTTCAGTTCTGTTTGGGTTCACTCTTAGAGAGGCAATTAGTATCTTAATTAATTTATAGTGACTAACGGTCACTAGGTCAGCCAGGCTCTGACTTCTTTCTATACTGGGAATTGACTCACGCTCAAAGTAGGTTTTAAGGGAATTCTCATATAATTCAATCTACGTTCGTGGAATCTAAAGAAAGTGTGGTAACTACTTAAGCTGCAACTGAGACTTCCACTCCCTATGGTCGAACCCTTCCACCCTAAGCAAGAGTCGTAAATGGTGTCTCATAGACTCTATCCTCTCGTTCGAACCCTCCTTGACCTTGACCTTGACGTCTGCCCTCTCCCATCGGTCGTCGCGATCGGTAACGCCAGCTTAGCAATAGTCTTACGTGACTTCCAAGAGTAAATGGCTACATGCCATTGTAGACCTATGTGGTACCATGAACGACTGGGATCGACCGATCGAGCCCGACCGCCCCAATATATAGTAAGGTGCTGAGAACCGTAATGGGCTCGCCATACATATAAGTTATAAGGAGAGGGTTAAAGAGCTCGACAGGAGG
Organism: Curcuma longa; assembly: GCF_044706935.1. NCBI lineage: Eukaryota > Viridiplantae > Streptophyta > Magnoliopsida > Zingiberales > Zingiberaceae > Curcuma > Curcuma longa. The sequence continues at coordinate 1,966,315 of NC_133876.1, read as the reverse complement.
AGTAGCATGTAGCGACATTCGGCCTAGTGTCTGAGGCTACGCTATTTCACTCCTCGGCATAAAAGCACTGATAATGACGGGAATGGAGAGTAGATGGTTAGAGTTCATGGAAGGAGTCTAAATGGAAAGATTGAATATGCCGGTTCGGGGTATAAATGGAAAGATTGAATATGCCGGTTCGGGGTATAAATGGAAAGATTGAATATGCCGGTTCGGGGAAGAGCCGATAAGATAAGGGCGAGTGATCAAATATTCGACGCGAAGCACAGAAGTTCATCTCTCAACTCAAAAGAAGAAACCTTCATTTTTTGAGAGTAACCTTTACTCCTTATAACGCTCTATTTGGATGGGGTGAGAGAAGGTTCATTAATAGAAGAGAAAAGAAGGGGAAAGGGAGGGGAAGGGAAGGAAAGGAAGGGGAAGGGAAGTATTTATATTCTCCTTGTTTAGGAGGAAGGGAAGGTTCATTAATGTAACATATTTACCTTGTTTGGGAGGAAAGGAAAGGAAATGAAGGTTAAATATATAAAATTACAAAAATACCCTTATTTTTTAAAATAAATCTACATGTGAAAAAATATGTATAGCCATTAAACTAATTTAAGATTTTTCTTGCCAAAACCATCTTATGAGATCAACTAAAATTAATATTTATGATTTAAATAAATAAAAAAATTTAAAAAATAATGAATAGACATACAATAAGCATGCGAAATATAGAATTTATATACTTTGGTATAAATTAAATATATTTCTATAAAAATTTACTGACGTAAGAAAAGAGTGAAAAGATCGTGCTCAGCTAGAGAAATTAAAGAAAAATAGATTAAATAAATTATTTAAGAATTAATATTCTAAAACAGGGATAAAATTGGAACAAACAATATTTAGAGTTGTCTTCCCTTTCCTTACACCCCAAATTGGAGTGTAAGAAAATCTCCTTTTTTTATGGGTAAGGAAGGTTAAAACTTACCCTTCCCTCCTCTTTTCCATCACTCCTTTCCAAACAAGGTTCAAAGTTCCCGTCCCCTTATTTACCCTTCCTTCCCCTTCACTCACCTCCTCCCAAACAATGTGTAAAAGGAACCCCACCCTCCTTAATTCAAATTGTGAAATCTTCTCTTGAGCTTTCTTCTCTTCTCCCTCTCCTTTTCTTCTTTTAAGAGTTTTAAGACTTCGAAAGTTCACTAGGGTTTGAAATTTGGAGTGCTCCTATTTTGAGACATAGATCATTGTATCTTAAGAGGTGATTGCTGATAAACTGTAAGCACCTAGGCAAGACAATATAGTCTTATAAGGAAAGAATGCTCGCCTTCGCTTCGACCTTAAGACTCTTATCTGTAGGGATAAATGTACCCGAAAGGGTATGTCGATATCTGAAGGGATAATTCGACGACCGACAAAATTAAGTCGGTAACGATAATACTAAGAAGGATACATCTATTATCCGAAGGAGTACCTCGACAACTGAAAAGATGTGTCGAGAGTAAAAACAGGACAAAATCCACATCGCTATATCGAGCTCCACTAGTTCTAGTCATCAACTCATTGTCGAGCTGATTGACTGGACCCAACTGTTGGATCAACACCGCCAATCTTTCCAACAACAAATATTATTATTGAATCTTAAGATTTTCAATTATATCTTTTTGGTCAACTGTAAGTTGTAATGATGAATAAACTATCTACATTTTGTATGATAATCTTTCTTGAGAAGTAAAAATAATGAAACCCATAGTTTGAAACACAGTTCTTGGATGTGCAGGTACGTATATCTTGGGCTATTTGACAGTGAACTAGAAGCTGCAAGGTCTAACCGAGGATGAAATTTCTTCATTCTTCACAATAATATTCTTGGTCTTAAACATGCATGACTTGGGATACATGATACACCCCATTCCTTTAACAACATTCTTCTTCTTCTTTTCGCGCTTTGTTTTTCTTCGACATCAGGGCTTATGACAAGGCAGCTATAAAATGCAACGGTAAGGAAGCCGTGACCAATTTCGACTTGAGTGCATACAAGGGAGATCTTTTCACTGAGGCTGACATTCAAGGTGTAGTCCACAACTGTACAAGGGGTTTAGAATTCCCAAGTTCAAATCAAAGATCTATTATTGTAGCTTATATATATCCCTTGGGTGGTTTTGTCATCCTTTCAGGCCCTAAAGTGGATTTGAACTTGAGAATTTCTCAACCTTGTATACACAGCCCAAAGAGGGGTCAAAATCAGCAAGATTTCCTGCTTCATAATGCTCCATTTAATGCCTCTTCTGCTAAAAAGGTAGTATATACAGTTGGTTGTTAGTGTTCTCATAACCAGAGTCTATAGCATGCTCAGCATTAACTTAATATTTTAAGGTATTGCAAATGAGAAAAGTTAATGCTGAGCAAAGTTTTGAGCACTAATCTCTATTTGTTTAACTGTAAGCTAAAATAGCTACCATTAATGCTGATTGGCACCAATCCTCTTTTCTCTACAGAACAATCATGCTCATCTGGAACCAGCCCATATCCATATGCCCTCTGAGAATTTGCTTTCTTGGACTGGTCAAAATCTTGCTTTCTATTCCAGCACTGAGGTAATGCTGTACAAGTCCTTTCTGCTTTTCTCTATTTATGTCTCAGATTCTCTTGCATTTTTACAGACAGTAACACCTGGTCTTTGGATCTTGTCTGCAAAATGCAGGAAAGAACAAGAGAAAAGAGGCCTATGGGGGGATTGCAATCCCTCCCAAACTGGACTTGGCAGATGCAACGCCCAATTCCAGTGCCTCAGTTCACTTCTGTGGCATCATCAGGATTCTTGACTGGCATCCCAAGAGCTGCTGCCATTCCAACCCTCAAGACGCAAGCTCCAAAGCCATATTCATTCCCACCCAACGGCCTTAAATAATCGATACAACAGAAGCTTAAGATGGTTTTGTGTTCTCAAAAATACTTAGGAGGATGGTCGACTGCAACAAAGAATAAACGAGTGTGGTGCTTGTTCTCCAAAACTTGTTGCAACCTCGACTTGATTGTGTATATTTAACAGTAGAGAAATAATAAGGCATCACTGGTAGTGAGACCTATTTTACATCAGCCCACTGATTTAATTGTATAACAAATGAGAACTCATTTCATCTTGGGACGGGCTTCTTGGTAAATAGAAGTAAATTTTTTATCAACTTAGTTAAAATTATTTAAAAATTCATCAAAATCATTCTTATAAAATTATAACAGCTATTTAAGTAAAAATATGAGCAGGGGGGCGAGCTATAGTTAACATATTGCTGGATTTTGAAATCCTAAAGTTATGTTGTAATAATATTTTTAAAAATTACATTTTTTACTCTCAAAATCATAAAAAACCATGTTATTACGAGGTGCAAGCTGAACTTGTGTGTTAGTGGTTAATGGCAGAGGTAGAGTCGGGCGGAGTAGGCTGACCCATCAATTTGTTGAGTTGAAAATTTTTAGTCGATCCAACTTAATCCAAGGTTGGTCACGAGTACGTTAGGCGGATTAATCCATGAGTTTCTCAAAACATAAAGATAAAATTTTTAAATTTGGATTACAGTTTAAAGTTAAATTTTTAAGTTTGGATTGCAATTTAGATGAGTCAAAGTTACTAATCTATTGAGTTTTCTATTTTAATTTTAAATTTTGAAGGAAAAAAAATAAATTTTCTCAATCCATAGATCAATCCAAGTCCGTCAAGGCCCAACCCATCTTAAAGTAGATTGATAAAATTTCAATCTAATCCACTTAAATTGTTTGATGGGATAGGACCAACCCAATCGACCTAACCCAAATTGACAGCTCTAGGCAAAGGGGATTATTTCGACCAGGGAAACAGAGCTAGAGTGCAATGATAATTTTAAAAATATGAGGGTGCGTTTTGAAAAAAGTAACCAAATTGTTATGGGTTAAAATAAAAATTTATCTATCTATACTATAATCTCGAGATGGGCAAGTGAATATGAAAATTCTAATGTAGAGTGAAGAGGACGACTTTGATGTAAAAAAGGAAAAGTTTGAATGATATATAATATATAGATTTAATGATGTGATATATCTATTTAATATGATATATAGATATAATTTTTTTATGAATAATATTTTGATAGATTGTGCTGTTTATTTTTTTTAATAATATTTTTTAGTGATTTATTCTTTTATTTTTTTATATTCTTTTAAATTTAATAAATTTTAAAAGATTATTTTTAATATTTTTTATAATTGAACTAATGGAATCAATAATGTTGGCAGATCACTATTTCATCCGACATTAATAGATTAAGCCAAGCATGACTTCGTTCTAACCTTGGGTGGCATCTCAACTCATGGGCTGGCCCATGTCGAACTCAACTCATGTAACCCACATGTTGAGCCCGATTTTAATATTTAAAAATTAATATATATTTTTAAAAATCATAAAAATATATATTATTATTTTAAAAAAAATATAATTAGCTTGGGCCATGCAAAACCTCGATCAATGTTGTGTCATGCTTGACTTACGATAAAAAATGGACAAAACTTTTAAAAAGCACTCTAAATGTAAATCATCAAAAAAAAATCTCCATTTTTAAAAGAGTCGATAGGCATCTCATCAGATATTTCATCTCAAAAATATCATTTATTTCAATATTGTTATAACAAAATACCTCTCATTTTAATATTATTATAACAGCTATCCATAATTACTATAACATTATTTTTTATTTTTTAATATTATGATAATAACTACTAACTGTTACAAGACGTAATATCTAATATAATATTATTATAATATTATAGTAGCCATTTAATAACTTTTACAACTATTTAAAAGTGATTTTGATGAAGTTTAAATAATTTTAATTAAGTTGATAAAAAAATATTTTGATATAATAGTATCTAGAATTTAATATTTAGGGTTTAAAGTGTAAGATCGAGAAACACTAGAGGAGAGGAGATGAATAATGCGTGTCGTTTATGTTGGGTTGTAAGGGTGCAAACATAGTCCTACATACATCTAAAGTACATGGAAAAGATCATGGGGTTAAAAGGATGGAAAGTATCTCCATTGGTATGAGACCTTTTGGGGAGAGCCCAAGAACAAAGTCATGAGAGCTTAGGCCCAAAGTGGACAATATCATACCATTGTGGAGATATTTTGATTCCATCGGTTTTAACAAATGGTATCAGAGCAAGACCGCTCTTCACCGGACTAACCGTCGGATGAGCCATGATCCAGATCTAACCATATGGTTTGAACCTTAAATAAAGGAAGTGGGTGCTCCCGTGTCTGAATCAAGAGGACCAGACACCGTTGGGTGGATCGAGGAACAAAAAGTCCTAGCTGCGGCTAGGTGGGAAGTCCTAGTAGGTCGGGTGGACCGAGGGGCAAAAAGTCCTGGTGGGTCGAGGATTCAGACATTAAAAACGACGTTGAGGGGGGGTTGTTGGGTTGCAAGGGTGCAAACATAGTCCCGCATCTAAAGTACATGGAAAAGATCATGGGGTTAAAAGGATAGAAAGTATCTCCATTGATATGAGGCCTTTTGGGGAGAGCCCAAGAACAAAGCCATGAGGGCTTAGGCCCAAAGTGAACAATATCATACCATTATGGAGATATTTTGATTCCATCGGTACTAACAGTTTATGCTCATTTTCGAAAGTATGCAGCAGAAATACACACAAACAAATCACAACACAAAGATCCATTTATTTTTACTTGTTCACAAGCTATGACTAGTATTCTATGGTTTGCAATCCTTGATCGCTTCAGTTGCAATTCACTAATAGACTTTTTCTTATAACAAAAAAGAGTCTCGTCTTTTACAAAGATAAGGAAGGTAACACCTATATTGCCTTAGAATTTAGATGCAAATTTGATTGATCGATCTACCAATCGCCTAGATCAATCTAACCATCCAGCCATCCTTCAACCAATTTTTGCTACGTCAACTTTGTCGATAACTCTTTTCTATAACGTCAGCAAGTCAATAGTTATCTTTTGCACCACATCACTAGAACTCGCGTTATCATGTGCCATGTCAGCAAGCTCGTCATTATTTTGTGTCACGTTACCCATCCAGTCCACGTTGGATGTTATGTTAATACACTGGACAATTGGGCGGACAACCCAATGTTTGGTATACTGAATTAGTTGATCGGTCTATCGATCCAGCTAATCAGTTTACCAATCCGGTAAAACAATAGTTAACACATAAATAATATGCAATTAAGTTTGACAATAGATTTACTGTTTGATCTTGACTTCGAAATTCATGTGAACCCTTAGGTAGGATCATCACCTAAGGATGCCTCGTAATGAGGACTCGTCCTTACCCGTTCTTCCGAAAGGAAGAACTACTCCACTCCAAGAGCTTACCTCAATTTATCGTCGATCAAACCTTGGTCCCCCAAATTTGTTAGCATATGATCCCTTAACCAGGACTTTCCGACTTGATCTATGGTCCTCTTCGACCCATGAAGTCCCTTCTATCTGGTGTTCTCGATCTGCTAAGACTTGTCTTGCTTAGTGTCTAATCCAACTGATCCACCAGGGCTTTCACTTGCTTAGTATTCGGTCAACTCGACTTATTAAGACTTTTCTAGTTGTGTTACCTGCACATTAGAGTAATTTTGTTAGATCATAATAAGTTTAACTTTGATCATTTGACATTATCAAAATATCGATTCAATTATTTGGTGCTCCCTGCACCAATATAAAATTTTAACATTTAAGGTTTATAGTTTAGCTACAACTGTGTAGTAGTTACTTGGTAGTTGTTACAAAGTGAAAAGTTATCTATTTTATTTTAATCAAAATTATTATACATAAAAATATTATTAAAATCAAAATACTTTTTGCCAACTTGATCAAAATTATTTAAATTTCATAAAAATCATTTTAAGTTGATCAAAATTACTTTAAAATAGTCATAGAAGCTACTAGATAGCTACTACACAGTTGTATAAGTTACTGAGTAGCTGCTATAATACTATAATAGTGTTGTATTAGATATTACACATTGTAGCATTATAAAATAACTTCTATATGTTGTAATAGTTATTCGTAATTACTATAACAATACTGAAATAATAAAGAGTATTCTCGAAATAAAATATTTGATGATGCACCCTTTTGATTTTTTTTTGAAAATGAAGTGGGATGATTTATATAATTTAAAATGCCCTTTTATTTTTGTCCATAAAAATTGGGATGATTGGGGATCATATTTCACTTGAAACATTCATTTTGATATTTAAAGGTTCCTGTGACATTTTAGATAAAATAAATAAATTTTATGCACTTTAAAATAAAAAATTATTATAAATAATTTTATTTAGATGTAATAATTCCCACAAAATAAATAGAAATATATATATATATATATATATATATATACAATATAAAAAAATTGTCTAAAATATGAAAATTTAATTATTGGTCAATATATATCAGTATAATGAAAAGTATCAATAAAAAAGAAAGTGAATGGATACTTTCTAGGTCAATATTGCATTCTAAATTACACACACATATATATATTATAAATGCCATGTTTTGGTTACCCAAAATTTCTCCTTATATATTTTATATCAATTTTTAATTAATCAAATAATTGACCGTTAGAAAGAAGGTTTAAGGGTTTAAACCCTTCCACATCCATGACCTTTCATTTAAAAGTGAGGAATGCTATAAATCATACTTTACAAATCATAACATTTAACGGTTAAAAAATTACATATAAAATTAATCTAACGTTTAATTTAGTCGAAATGAAAGAGATGATCAATTTATTTACACATTTATGTAGGCAAGCCAAACAATTAGGAGCACATACATGAACATGATCCAAAGCCTCAAAGAAATCCCATGATTGCCTTGCTGTTTACGTTATACAATATATACATCATCAAATTCAAGTCTATCCGATCGAGCCAAAGCAGCGAATAAAGAAAGTCACTGTCTAGCATTTTTCAGCACCATCTCACACCAGGAAACTAAAAGAACCCAACGGCGGCCACACAAAGGCGGAGAAGGGATAAATAAAGCAGATGCAAAGCTAAAGCTCCGCTTCACAGCCATAACCGGCAAAAGCGAGAATAACACACATAAACACAAACACAAACGCACAAATTAAACAAAAAGGGAATCCAGTTGTGACAGTAGTTATGCTTACTTTGAATTCTTAGGTTCTGTTTCCTTCGAGGTGCAGATCTCGAAGCAGATCAATGAGGGAAAGAAATCTTCTAACGGAGGAAGAGAAGGAAAAAAAAAAAATAAAAAGAAAAAATCAAGTCGTCCAAGACGGGCGATACCCAAGTGGACGGCCGCGAGACGAGCGATCGCCAAGTGGATGGCCAAGAGGAGAGCAGCCGCCAAGGCGGCAGCTGTGAAGTGGGCGATCGCCGGGCGTGCACGCGTGAGGCAGGTGGTCGCATAGTGCTGCCTTGCACGAGGCACGACAACACAGTGCCACCCAGGCGCCACGACGGTCGCTCGTGGCTTGCGAGTTGGCCATGGTGGGGCAGTCCTGTAGTGCCACCGCAGGAGTTCGTTGATGGCTGACGGTTGGAGATGCGACGTGGGGAGAGAAGAAGGAAGAGAAAGATTCTGTAGTGATAGATTTTCTATTAGATTTGGATGGATAAAAAAATTAAAAAAATAATTATGAATGAATTTATTTTAATAAAAAAGTAAAATATGTTATTTTAATGATTATATGATCAATCTCACGATTATCTATAAAAAAATAAATCAGAAAATTACAATTGACCACAACGGAGGAGAGTATTGCTTCAGTTTCATCGAGATTCGACTCTTGTATACTTCAGCAACTCTGTTTCATCATAATCAACTCAATTATGCTTTGAAGACAATTTATGAATGAATTCATGAATCAATTCGTCCATTATTTGATAATAAATAAACAGTGAAATAATGAATAATTATCTTTCCTTATGAAATAAATAATGAAAAACTTTTGTATCAATTTTTAAAAAATTTTAATTCATCTTCCAAAATAAATAGGACATTGAACAATTTTTTTCAAATCATCAAAATGCTTATCAATATCTCAGGATATAATTGAGTTGGTTACGATGGAACAAAGTTGTTGAAGTGGATAAGGATCCAATTTCGATGAAATTAAGATAATATTTTTTTTATCATGATCAATTATAATTTTTTTTAATTTTTCATAGATGATAATGAGATAATTGAATTTTTTACATATGATCAATGCCTTCGGGCACAGTTAAGATGATGAATTTTATTTTTAATAAATAAATAAAAAAAAGGTGTTTATCAATAAATTGCTACTGAAATTTAAAATTCATTCGCTAATTCTACGTTCGATACGACCACCCAAGTGTACCGTCTGCGTGTTAGATTCCAGTCAGCCAGTCAACGAATATCTGTTTTCCAGAAAGCGACGGAGAATCTTCACCCGGGCCCCGCGCGGGGAGAAGGAATGCGAGCCCGCTAGGGCGGTGGGGCCGCGCTTCGATGCCACGCGTCCGTGATCCTATCTCGGTGATACGCGCGGGGCATTTTGGCAACCGGCATTTGATTTGGTGAGCAGCGCTAACCACGTCGGACGGCTCGCCTGCCCCCCGTACCGCCATTTGTGCCACGTCACCCCTCTTCCGCGGGCCCTTTCGTATCTGACCCGCCTCTAGCTTTACTTCTCTCGAACGAAGCGACCACCCTCCTTCCAACTCCTCAACCTTCCTCTCCTGGCAATGGCCGCTCCCCTCCGTTCCACGAACTCCGCCATCGCTCCGACCTGATCTGATCCGATCTCTCCTTTTCCATCGCCATCGTATTCTCGCGGGGTCCGTTCCTTTATTCGGAGACTTCATCTTCTCCGATCGCCCGTGGTTGATACTGGGGGTTCTGCTCCTCTTCGCCATTTTGACCCTCGACGAAGGTAGCACTTGAATCTTTATTTTCTTTGAGATGCTTGCTCGCCGTTTGATCAAGTTTGCCGTCTGTTGCTTCTGATGGGGTTTTCGGATTCTTTGCGCTCGACCCCTTTCTTTCGTCTGCTTCTTGTTTCGATCTCTTTGTGGTGTTTTTCTTTATCCATTTCTTGTTTACTGTGTTTGAAAATTTCTTGTTCAAGCACTTACTTGCCTTCCTACGATCCATTGAGATTCATGTTTTCTAGTGTTTCTTGGATCTTTGTCAGTGAATTTTCTGATCCTCTCTTATTGGGATGTGTGTTTTTGTTTCCTGGTTATAGGGTATCCGGATTCGTTTGGTTCTCAATGTTCCGATCGAATAGTCTTAAATGATTCTTGCTATTACAGCTTAGGGTTTCTTGTTTCTTGTTTTGTTTTTCTTTTTTCGCGCGTCTACTCTGGTTGTTGAGTGCCACTGTGATTTTTTTTGCTAACTTTGTAGTTTGTTTCAATCTCAAAGAAATTTGCTTTTTGTCACCACGTTTTGATTTCTTCTTGGTGTTATTTTTTTATAAAAAATTATAATAAGGTTTAAGGTTTTCCATATTCTGGTTTGCCAATTTGTGAATGGATTAGCTGCTTTGCCTCTGCCCGTGAGGTTTTCTCCGACAATTGACGCTTTCAGAAGAAATTTCCATTTGAAACAATGCGATTTCTCGACAATTCTAGTTCATAAAGAGTTTCTTCTGGAATAACTGTTTATTCATTTCTTTTTCCGGGAGACAGGCAGTAGGATTTCGATAGGTGACATCTTGTGTAGGCAACGGAATGTGATCACTGCCTTGCGGCTTCACTGACAACATATCAAAATAGAAAGAGGAGTCTGGTCGATGAAAACCATCCATCTTGGTAGCCCCAATGAGGAGGAAGAAAGAAGCCAACATATTCTTTACGAACACAAGGAAGTCATGACTGGTATCTTCATAGAGGGAAAGGGAATGCCTGAACACGATGATTCCCGAAATAATGTGGCATTTGAAGATCCAAAACTGAGAGAGAGCCTCTCACCGTTAGCACATCAGGGGGCACTGCAGGAGAAGCCTGAGCAGCCTCCTGATCCAATTGTAAGGTGGGAGAGGTTCCTTCCTGTCAGAGCTCTCAAGGTTTTACTTGTGGAAAATGATGATTCCACACGCCAAGTTGTTGGTGCCTTGCTACGTAATTGTAGCTATGAAGGTAACGAGCTCTGATATTTGCTTTACTTACTATATATTAAAGCGTCATCATTTTCTTTCTTGCCATATTTCTTAAAGTGCCAACTTGATCTTAATAGAATAAAACTAATCACTGAATATTCTGTTGTATGCTGGCTTATCTCCTCAAGGATGACCATTTTTGATATTTTTTTCTTTCTTTTTCTGTGTAGACTTGTATTTTATTTGACTAAATTCTTCTTTACTTTTACCACCCCGTTATAGCTTATAGTCCCTTTGATCAGCGTCCAGACCTAGTTAATTAGCCTAATCCTCCCTTCTGCCTCTGTTGCGTTTGTTTTCCTACGATCATTTTATTCTATTGACTTTCTTTAGTGGTATATCTTTGCAAGAAATGATATTTCTTTTGGTGGTTTGTCTGGCCGTTTGATACAAGAGTAATAATCAGAAATCACCTGATCATATAAAATATTTGTATCCTTGATTTTTTCAAGGATAAATAATATCTTTTCTTAATAGAGGTGGGTTGCTTATGATAGAATTAGACTCCTTTCCAGATAATAGTTGGGGAATCTTAATATATAATGTGAGTATTTAAATAATGCCCCTGATCTCCCTTCTTTTAACACAAAGCATTGCACGTGGTCATATGTTTTGCTATATTTGTGATGTTCTTTTGAATACGAGACTCCTTTGAGCAACATTAATGGTCTATTTACTTAGGTGGAGGGGCAACAGAAAGAACACAATAAAATTTATGTGATTGCTTTATCTATAATATAAATAAACAACTCATTATATTCATTGTTTTCCTTCTCGTGATCTCCTTGTTTGTATTTGTTTCCAAGTTGAATACTGAAGTGAGAGTCCGTGAACTAAAGTAGCAACTTGGTCATGAAAGAAAGTTGAAAATATGGTGAATCTCTACTTATATATAATGTTTATACATACATTAAAGTTGACCTTAAAAAAAATTCTGAAAAAAAAAATCCAAGTTATAATAACTACTTATATTTAATTTGTTTTTCATAGATTGCTACCAAAAAATATAAAACCCTTTTTAGATTCAATTAAATAAATACATTCGTTAACCAAAATTTTCTATTCATCAAATTGACATTATTATCTAAACCTACTTAATTTATAAAATATAAAGTGACAATAATTTTTTTAAAACTTTTTTTAAAAACATTTTATAAACTAAATATAAATTAATATAAAATAGTTTATTATATTTTTAGAATATATCCATATTTATTATTGCAATACTTATATTCAGTGTTATTGTAATATTTATATTCATTATTCAATTGGGAAAAAAATCTGCATAGCATGCAAATTTAACTCATATTGTTATTGCAAAGATTTTCTCTTTTTATAATATCGGTTAATAATTTCAGTACATTATGCGGGTTTGAATCTAATAATTAAAGCAGGACAAAAATCCTATTCTTACAAAACTCCACATTATCATAATCAACATAATTAATTATAAAATCTAATAATTAGGCACTGCACCCATCATTACTAAAATTGTACCTTATAATTACTGCTCCACGTTTTACGTAGTTAAATTAATCGTCTCTTTTATTTTGGTTAAATAAATCGCCTCTTTTATTATCATATATCTTTTTAAAAATTTCCACATGGATTTGGTAAGTGCTTGGAGAAAATAATTCAACTTCTGGAAAAGAAAAATGACTGCTTACTAGAAGCAGAAGATTGTATTATTGCATGGAAACACATGTTCATTTTCTCCTTTCAAGAATTTGCCTCAACAGTTTCATATATTTCTTAGTTTATTTGGAGAAGATTAGGTGCAATGACTTTGGTAGAAAATTTTAATTTGGCCTTTGATTGAAGTGGTACAAATTTTTCTTCTTCAGATATGTTTTTTTATGTTTTTAGTTTAATTGTTCTGAAAAGTTGATTTGAATTTCTTTGAATTAATTAAAATACATATATCCATGTTTTATGGAGTTATGAAAATTATAGATATTTGATAACAATTCATTCTCAGACGACATTGTAATCTCTTGAAATCCATAAATTGTTGTTATTAATTATTATTAAATTACTTACAAAATTAGTACGGCTTAAAATTAGATTTATAACTTTTTTACATTACACTATCAATCCACTAAAAATTTCCCACATTTCAAGGGTTGAAGGGTTAAAACATAGTTTTGAACTAACAAGAACTTAATAGCTATAAGGGTTGCTAATCTAGTTTTTAGAATCAGTAAAATAGAACTATTAAATTGCTAATCTAGGAGAAACTTTGCCTCAAACTTCTTTTCTATCATATATTTAGAAAGAGTAGATAGATAACATAAAAATTCCATGCATTGAAAGGAAAAATTAATTGTTTAAAGGAAAAATTATTAGGGTACTTTCGAGGAAATCCTTCTACCTTGATAAAGATTATTGTTATTATTTTCATTTTTTATTTACACCTTGAAGGTATATAGGCTTACAATAAATGTTCTTCTATTAAAAATTAGCTAGTGCCTTAATAGTCTTACTTAAGTTCGTCCGCAAATATTGTAAAATCTAAAATTCAATTCTAAAACTTAAGGACTTGGTCAACAAACTGCTAAACTAATTATTAAAATTAATCAATACTTTTTTTTTGAAGTTAAAATCAATCATGTCAAGGGGGAAATTATTCCAACTACTACCTTAGGTAGTTTTCCTCTTACCTTTTATTTTGAAAAAAGCCTGTATGTTTCAAATATATTTGACTTTAGGCCATTTTAATGATTTGGTTAGCAAATGTGTTACCTAATAGTTACAATTGTCAAAGAAAGTGGAGATCTCATTAGATTGGACTTTCTCTGTAATGAAGTAACAATCAATCTCTATAATCTCTATATGTTTATCCTCTCATAAATATAGGATTTGAGGCTATGTGCCTAGTAGCTTCATCGTCACACTAAATTTTTATTGGCTGTATAGGGGTATATTGTAACTCGGTCTTCAATGCTTAACCTAAATGAACTCACATGTTATTAGGGCAATGACCTTATAATCTTTCTTCGCACTTGAATTTGCTACAATAGTCTACTTCTTATATTCGAAGAACTAAAGTTACCCTTCAAGGGACACAATTGCCAGATGTAGATTGTCAATCTATATTTACACACCTCACAATCTGAATATGATCTCAATTATGAAACAAGATAAATTCCTTGGGTTAATCTTTAGGTATCATAGTATCCTCGATAGTTTCTACCTGATGATCATAAGATGAACTCTTTATAAATTAAGAGGTCACACTAACCATAAATGAGATGTTAGGTGTGTGATTGTGAGATAGTGTAGTTTTCCTACCAATTTCTTGTATTTCCTTGGATTAGTTGGAGGCTCCCCCGACATTAGAATCCATGTGATTATCTTTTGGTTTAGTCCCTAGAATGAAAGCTTCCTTGAGTATATCTGTCACATACTTACATTATGAAATATTGATACCTTCTCAATGAGAAACCTCTATACCATGGAAGTTGAGTTCATCAAAGTCTTTACTTTAAAAATGTTGATGGAGGTAATTTTTCACTTTTCCAATCTTGATAGGGGCATTTCCATTGATAATAATGTCACCTACATAAACAATGAGAAGAATATATCTTCCTTGATGAAGTAGAAGTCTATGTGATTTGTAAAACTCCTAGTCCTATTATACTGAAGAAAAGTTATGATAAACTTTCAAACCTCTTTGAGATTGTTTTATTCTTAATAATGACTTCTTCAACTTATAAAAGAGACCAAATTCCCTCGAGCAACAAACTTTGAAGGTTGTTCCATATATACCTCTTTAGTTAGAGGTGGTTTGAGAATGAGATGACTACTAGTGATTTAAGAGTGGGGGAGTCTTGAAGATGTGCATGAGCATCTTCACTTTACTAACATATATTGAACACTCATAGGGGAGTGCCTCAGGTGGTGGATCAGTAATAGAGGGTGGGGGGAGGTCCATAGTTGGGGTTGGAAAGAATAAGGAGGTAGGAACAATAAGAACTTCTTGCACTCGCTTGAGCTTGAACAGAGATAGTGTAAAGGGAAAAAAGAACTGTGATGATGAGATGGTCAGATGTTAGAGGGGGTAGATTGCAGCTAGTACCTACAATGAGATTGTACAACTACTCTTATTATCAATCTAGCAAGGTCATAACAATTAACATAGTGGAAATGAAATACACAGACAAACAAACTTTCCAAATGCTAACATAAGGCTTTACGTGATTAGACAATGCTCATAAACTCCTATTCCATGGCTTATGATCTGTTGGTGGATCATTATTGGAAAGCTACTAACTTTCTCTTTCTTGGTTAACTATTGAAGGTGAAGAAATCTCTTACAAGCACAAGGATTATAATGAAAATTACAAAAAAAAGAGGAATGCAGGAGGCTTCCAATAGGTTAACTAACACAATTTGGCACTTGAAGCCTCTACCAAGCTCCATTTTTATAGCCTTTAAAACTTCTTCATGTAATTTGATATATCATTGTAAGTTAACTATTGTGAAGTAGTCGTTGAATTTTTTACTGTTGTTGGTTAGCCTTATCCATCAACGACATGACTCTTTCCTGCTTTCCATCTGAAGTATCAGTTGACTTGATCTCAACAGTAGTCAATTGTCCTTCTGAACAGAAATATTCTATTCATTGACTTCTTGACCTGAGTCAATTGGACAGTAGATTGTATTCCGCATTAGTTGACTGAACCAAATCACAAGTTGGTCCAAACCACAAACCCTGAACAATATTTAGGGTTTGCCAATCAATTGACTTGCCTTATCGTCGGCTCATCTACTAGTTGACTCATCTATCAGTTGATTCATCTACAGTTGGATTCCAATTTGGAATTCAGTTACTTGTTGTATTATTTAAAAAATCGTCAAATAAATGGGATCCTAATATATTTTTATAGAGACTTATTGTTCATAACACACTTTTCTAATAAAAAACCTAAAAATTCTAGAAGAATTTTAAGACTTTTATGAAATCATATTTTCCCACACTGCTCCTCAAGTTGGTGAAACAATGTTTAATACTTTTAAACACTGAACTACTTAATTCTTTATTAAATATATTTGCAAATTGTGCATATGTAAGGGGTACAAATCAACTAGCACTCTAGTTTCTTCTTGATGAAGTGTTTATCAATTTCAATGTGCTTCGTTTTATCGTGTTGTATTTGATTGTGAGCTATATTAATTACAGACTTATTATCACAATAAAGTCTTGATGGACCATCCCACTTCATTCTTTAATTCTTCTAAGATTCTTTAACCAAACTAGTTCACACACCATGAGTCATTGCTTGAAATTTTGCCTCTACACTAGATTGTGCCACCACAACCCTTTTCTTGCTACTCTATATCATGAGGTTGCCACCAAGAAAGATGCTAGCATAGTCAACATTCGTATGTGCCTTTAACACCAAACCTCCATTTCTTTTAAATAGATTATCGTTTCTTGTTGTCGATATTGTAATACTTGGCAAGTTGTTTGTAGATGAGCTTCTTTTAGGTTATGTAAGACTTGACTAATCACATGTACTGCATATGCTATGTTTGGTCGTGTATGAGATAGATAAATAAGTTTTTCCTACTAGTTTCTTTATCTATTGCGACATCTTCCTCTATTATTCGAAATTCAAGATTTGGCTCTATAAGGAAATCCATGACATATTTCTGTTGGGAGATGAAAATGCCTTACATAGAGTGAGCTACTTCACTCCCAAGAAAGCATTTCAACCTTCCTAATACTTTAATTTCAAACTTTTTTTTGCTAAACACTCACTTACAAGTTGTCTTTCCCTATTATCATTTCCTATCACTATTATATTATCAACATACACTAAGGACGTCTGTTGAAGAAGAGTATTTAATAAACAATGTATGATCTCCTTGATTTTTTCTATGCCCCATGACAATCATAACTTGGCTAATATGTCACACCATGCTCGTAGTGATTACTTAAGTCTCTATAAATCTTTCTTCAATTTATATAAAGTATGAGCATTCAAATTATTTCCATATCTCGGTGGCACCTCCATATAAATTTATTCCTGTAGTTCTTTATGCAAAATGCATTCTTGACACCAAACTGTTGTAACTCCCAGCTATAATTAGTTGCCAATGATAAAAGAATTCTGACAGTGTTTATTTTTGCAATAGGAGTAAAAATCTCTAGATAATCAATCCCAAAGTTATAACCCTTTGCTACTAGCCTTACTTTATATTATCAAAACTCAATACTACTCGACATTGAGATAATGTCTCCTATATTGTTGTGTCAATCATGTTGACGAGTATCATTTCATATCAACATTCGACACCCCCTTGTCATATTAAAATTGAGATTTTTTGTTTTGTTTTGTAGTTTGTCTCAATACAAGATAATGTCGAAATTATTACATTCCAAATGGAAAGTACTGCTTCTGTCTTTGATAAAGGCAAACTGTAGTAACTCTCTGATCAAATCTAAGATGCACTTTGAGACAGAGCTAGAACTTTCTAAATGACCTTGACCAACAAGTGCTCTAGAGGACTAGGTCAGAACTAACTTTGGCTGCTTGCTCACCTCTGACTACTTTAGTGTCTTTCCACGACGACTGCAAATTCATCCTCTACCTCCCAAGCATATCAACTCTTTCGAGTGAGCATCTCCGGTGGAGTAACATAGAGTAACATATCTTGATTAATTCAAATGGTAAGGACACTGTGGCAAAGAAGGTCTTGTAAACAAGATAAGAGAAGCATTTCAATCTTCAGTTGGCTACCAGAAATGTTCTCATGATGGTGTGATTAATGACATCAGTACTGTTCTCACCTTCCTGCTCTTGTTAATTCTCGTCCTCTACACTTTCGCATATAATATGTTTCTTAATATCTCTCTCTTTCTTCCACGTATATGGTTTCCTAACAATAATATTAAGGTAGGTCCTGTGCCTCCCACTAAAAGTAACCGGTGAGAGAAATCTACATTCAATGAAACAAAATTTGACTCTTCATATAGTTTCAACATGATGTATAATTTTATCCTGTAACAATTTAATGTTCTCAGGTTGGTAGTTTCTAATACCTTGCTGTATACCTGAACAGTTTGGTTTCTTGTCTCTAACAATTGCCTTATGAGCCTCCACATTATCATATAGAATTTTGTTACCTAATGAAACTTTCCACTCCATTCACAGTTAGAGCTGGTGCTAATGGTCTGCAAGCATGGAAAATCATAGAAGATCTCTCAAATCATGTTGACCTTGTCTTAACTGAGGTATTCATGCCTGGTTTATGCGGTGTTACTCTTCTAAGCAAGATCATTAGCCATAAGGCCCGCAAGAATATTCCTGTGATTAGTGAGTATCGTTCCTATATTGTAGTTCATGGCATTTTGAAGTTCATTGTGTAACCAATTTTTTGGGGTACTTTTAATTGCTACACTGATGAGTTTGTGTGCAGTGATGTCATCCAATGACTCCATGGGTACTGCATTTAAATGTTTGACAAAAGGTGCAGTTGACTTTCTGGTGAAGCCTATTCGTAAGAATGAACTTAAGAACCTATGGCAACATATCTGGAGAAGATTTCACAGTGTAATTTGCTAGTCACAGTGTTGTTAGGTTCTGGTTTAAGCCTGTAAAAATCAACATAAATGGTGGTATCCTCTACTCGAGCGTTTTATCTGTTAGTTTCTCCTCATCCTAGTGCTATCGTAATACCACTTGACGTTTCTGGATTTCTATATCTTCTTTTTGTCAATTCTTTTGCTTGGTACAATTGCCTTGAGGTTCAAGCTAATATTTCTTCCTCTTAGCCTTCTAATTAGCAAGTTTACTACTCATTCTCAGTCCAGTGGCAGAGGGAGCGGCAGTGGCAGTGGCAGTGAGAGTGGTATCGAGACCCAAAAGTCAGCCAAATCAAGAAATCTTGATGACTCTGAAAACAACATTGGCAGCAATGATGAGAATAACAGGTGTAATAGTTTGAACGCAAGGGATGGCAGTGACAATGACAGTGGAACTCAGGTATGAATTTAACTACTGGTGCTATAATATTTAGTATTCTATTACTTAATTACCACAATGGGATTAATTGGAATCATTGAGATCATGGGCTAGTGGCCGCAACTACCCCTTTTGTTTTCGTCCATGATAAGCTGAACCAACTGACAGAAACTTGCAACCGTTAAAGGAACTAGAAGAGAATGACTTTGATCTTGAATGCTCGAATGTTGCTCATATATAAACACAGTATTTGCATTTACACCTTTGATCCTGAATAAAAACAGAAATGCATCAATTGTTATGAAACAATTCAAAGATTTACTGAGTTAAATAATAGATAATAAGCTCAATGAAAATGTAAAGAATATAAAATACAAACAACAGAGGTGAAAGATAAATAATCTCAATTCCTGTGAGTGAGACCCATTAATTCTTGTGACAATAATAGGATGTGTTGGTGGCATAAGAGAAAAAAAAATTGAGGAGATGCTATCAGCAAGGGGATGATTCAAATGTATGAGATAAGCAAGCAATAGATGTAGCTCCATAGGCAAAAAGGTAAGTGGCCTAAAAGTGGTAACTGGATGTATATTAGAACTAGAAACATGGATACTCCTTAATAGGAACTATAATAGTGGAGCTAGACCTGAATAGGAAGATACCCAGGAATACATATTCACAAATTTTATGTCCGACAATAGTTCTGTTTGTCAAAATTGGAGGACAAAGCTCTGTGTTTTACTCAATAAACTATTAATGTTATGTTTAATAAGCTATTAGAAGTTACATGGAGCAAAAGTCCAGTGGGTGATGCCTAAAGATTAGCTTGGATAAGAATCTATAAAACAACATTTCTAATATACGTCAAGGTCACCACAGCACCACAATTTCTCAAAAATTGTTTAGTCCAG
Organism: Curcuma longa; assembly: GCF_044706935.1. Classification (NCBI taxonomy): domain Eukaryota; kingdom Viridiplantae; phylum Streptophyta; class Magnoliopsida; order Zingiberales; family Zingiberaceae; genus Curcuma; species Curcuma longa. The sequence goes on along the minus strand of NC_133876.1, from coordinate 1,946,290 downwards.
CCAAAAACATAAGTTAGGGGAATTAAATTTAGGTGGCCAATGGAAAATAAGAAAATGACAATTGAGAAATAAGCATTAAATTGTTCAATGGAGAGTAGTTCTTTGGTTTCCTTCTTTTGCTTTTACTGTTATGATAAAGTATGCATTACCCAGGCTTTCTGAAATAAAAACAAGGCTTTTGTATGACAACCCAGCCAAACTGCATGAAACCATTCAATCAACTTCTGCAATCAATTTGCTACATTATCCCTACCACTGTTTCAAACAATAGCAGGCTCACTGTTAATCATGTCTTGGCAAACTGACTTTCACATGCAGAATTCCTGCACAAAATGTGCAATGGAGGTTGAGAGCCTTCAATATATGTCTTCATCAGAACAGATAGCTGATCCACGTGATAGTACTTGTGCGCAGGTCATTCATCCAAATCCTGAAACCTTCTGTAATGATTGGGTTCCTATATCTTCTAATGGAGAGTGCCAAGGACAAAAAGAACATACCGGTATGTTTCATTCAGATTCAATGAGGCAATTTCCTTTGTATTTTTCAAGTATTTGCATCATGCATAATCTGCTACGTAGATGAGATCATGGGTAAAGACTTGAAGATAGGAATACCCAGCAATGCAGAGATACAGTATGAAACTCATCCAATTGAGAAGCACTTGTCCAAGCAAAGAGACTGGGACATGAATAAGGACAAAATGAAAAGGGACCAAAATAACAATGGAATTCCTACACTAGAGAGCAATAACTTATCTACCTCAGATGAACGAAACACAAAAGCTTCTGATTTGATTAGTTCAATTGCTAATAACACTAGTACTCAACCACTATCTGCACTTCAAGTCCCTTATGACTCGTCCAAGATTTCAGAATGTCAAGAAAAGACTACTGATAATTCTAGAGAAATACCAAATCTAGAGTTGAGCTTGAAGAGGCATAGACCAATGGGGGAATTTGGATCTGCAACTCATGACGACCGCAATGTTCTAAGATGTTCAGAGCAGTCAGCATTCTCCAGGTGCAAGAAATAAATTAAGAAATGATTTTGTATTTGTTCATTATAAGAAAAAGAAGCTTTCTAACTGACTCCATCACTGTGCAAGGTATCACAAATCTGCTGCTCATAATCAAGCTCCCACTGGTTGCGGAGGAAGTTGTTCTCCTCCTGATAACAGCTCTGAGGCAAGGAAGGAGGAGTCAACATACAACATGATATCCAGTTCAAATGCGGGTCCTCTAAAACAAGGTTCCAATGGCAGTTGTAACAACAATGAGATGTGCACCGCTACCAGGAAGAATTCTATAAATAATGTGACGACTAGCTCAAATGCAGCTGCTCTGAAACCAGGTTCAGCTGCTTGCAGTAACAAAAACACCATGGGATCCACCACGAACATATTCACCAAATCAGAAGCAAACAAGGAAGAAACAGCATTCAATTATATTCGGACCACTGCAGTTCTCCATCCTAAGCAGATTCTAACCTCCACAAATCAGCAAATTGTCCATGAGAAAGTGCAGCATCACCACCACCACCATCATCACCATCACCTGCACGTCCATAATATGTTGCAGCAGCAGCAGTCACCGGATCCAGATGACTTGCCACCTAACATGGCAGCACCAGCTTCCCAATGTTGGTCGTCCAACGCCTTGATTGAGCCATTTGAAGGTAGTGCTTCAAAAATATCATAACTGGAAGCAATTAGGCCATTTATCATAGTTGCAGTTGGTATAATGGAAATAGAATAATTGTCAACCCTGTAGTGTTAAAAATACTAGTTGTTAATCATATTACAGAGACGAGCAGACTCGGAGTTGGCTATGCAAACGGCAGTGGGAGCAGTCGAGTAGTAGTTCAGATGTGTTTTGCTCAAAGAGAGGCAGCCTTGAAGAAGTTCCGGGAAAAGAGGAAAGAAAGAAACTTTGTTAAAAAGGTAGACAGCATTTTTTTCCTTCTATCTATCTCAGAAGTAACTTGAAGAAATATTTTATGGGAAATTTTCTAGTTTGTTTCCCAGTATTATTATTATTATTATTATTATTATTATTATTTTCTAATGATGGAGCCAGTAGTTTGCCCCCTATCCCCCAAAATTCCCGGAATAATGGAGCTGCCAATCTGCATTGAGGTTTGCAGTCGGCTGTCAACCTTGATTCTGTTAAATTTTTTTGGAAGAGTAGGACCTATTAGAATCATGAACATCTCGGATGGTCCATGGAATTCTCTTTCTATCATATGGCCCTCTGTTTCCTTTACACTTGAGTAATTTGGAGCTTTGGATAGAAGTGGGCTGTTCTTTCTGTCGGTTTTGTTTTCAGGTGCGTTACCAGAGCAGGAAAATACTTGCAGAGCAGAGGCCGCGTGTCCGCGGACAATTTGTGAGACAATGACACCCAGTGCCTTTTCGAGTGGACAATTGGTAATAAGGTAGCATGCAGTTTCCATGCAGTATTAGCTCTAGATGAACACTAGTGAGTCCGTGTTGCCGAAGAACATGGGTCGCGTGTATCTATTTGAACCTTCAGCAAACTTTGAACATTTGCTAATAAAGCGTTTGTGGCTTGTGGCATTAATCCTGTCGTCGAATTTTGATGGTGGCTCATATCTATTAGTTTGTGTTTTTTAATATGTTTTTGAAGACTCTTAGTTGGCAAGAGATTATTTGCCTTATATATGTGCAAATAAAATTCAGATAAATCATTTCCAGAGTAGAGCATGAGATCAAATATCGACGAAATTATACATAAGAGAGAAAGAAAAATATTTTTTTATAAAAAAAATCTATAAAGTTAAAGAAAAAAGAAATATAGTTGATTCTCTTTTAGAAACTACGAGTGTAATAATCATCTCATTGCTATTGAGAACGAATCAAATTAAACTGTTCTATTTCTCAAACTTTTTAACTCAACTATTACTAAACCAAGCTCAAAATGTTTTTTTTTTAAAAAAAAAACCAGCCATTCACAACGCCTGATGAAGAATTAGTAATCCTTTTTAGCAATCGGACTATATGCAAGGAAAGTAATAATAAAAAAAAAAAGAAAGAATACTTTCTGTAGGCACTTAAGAGCCATGAGAGCTGAAAATCTGAATGAGAGAAAAGAAGCGAGGCTCCATATTCTTCTGTCTAAATTTCTAAAAAAAGGGGTGTAAAATGAAAAATTTCTAACGAGGGGTGTCGTGAAATACCAGGATCTATATCAAGGTGTAGCTGTTGATGAACATGAACAAGTGTAGTGTCAGCTCAAAGGAAAACCAAATAAAGGCTGTCAACAAGAATGCTGCTGGAAATAATTAGCAGGTCAAGCACAAAATTTTGGGTATGAAGATTTCAGAAGCAAGTATTGCAGTTGGATTCAAAAGCACATTTTGCCAAAACAGATCTCAGACCATGAGAAAGCCCCACAAGTGTCATGAATACCATGTTTTACATAGCAAGTGATGCTTACTTCATATGCTGCACTCTTGTAGCTGTGATGGTGAAACAGTGGAGACCTGCTACCTTCTCATGGAAACACTGATCTGCTACAAACCCTAATCAAGTGGGAGGTACAACCGTAGCCTTCTGATATCAGTAACAGAATAAGCAAAGAGGGAAAACAATACATTTAGAGAGAAAAAAATAATTCCATTTTCCTGAATACTTTTTAGCTAAATAGACATACCAGATAAGAGTCGCCTTGGCCACTAACTTTCGTAGAACCTTGTGAAAACCTGAAAAGAGAATATATAAAGCAACAAATTAGTTAGGTAGGCATAGGATCCCAACTATTTTGCTATGGAGGCAATATGGTCAGTAAATCAACAGGGTATCAGTGTGGCCTCCCTCTAAGTGCAGATAAGTTGGAATCAAAAGCTTATGCCTCATGAAAAGTAAATGATGTCTTCAAGAATCGAAAACCTACTTGTTTATCTAGGTTTGGTTTAACAATATTTTAGAAAACAAGAATTGAATGTATAAAAGGGTAATGACATCTATTTAAACAGAACATTTTTTTTCTATTAAATCAAGAAAAATGGTATTTAAGTGTTTGAAACACCAAAAAAACACACGAAAGAAACAGGCAAACACCTGATTGCTCGAGCCTTCCTTTTCTCCTCTTCTGATGTATCCAGCTTTGAGTTTGGTGCAAACCGTTCCAATCGTGCCTTCTTCTTTGCTTCCTCATCAGCTACATCATCTACCTTAAGCCCAAACCTAACATGCGGCAAAGGAAGGGACTTCAAGGATTTGAAATCAGGAGGAAAAAAAGGTAATACATGATACAGCAAGCAAAAGTATGAACCTCTCTGCACGGGCCTTTCTTTTTTCCTCCTCTGGTTGTCCAACAATCTTACTTCCACTCGAGTTTGAACCAGTTCCAAACCTTGTAATAAGATACACATTTGTTTGAGAAGTGCATCTATAGCTCTTGTGCTAAAAATTGTTCAAATCTAATGAAGCCATTCTTCCTATTATGGACTGAAAAGTGGAATAATGATCAGAACAAAAGTGAAACACCAAACATAAAGCTACATATGAAAGATCTGCAATAAATAGCGAGATTGGACATTGTAGCTAGTTACATGTGCACTTCAGAACTAAAATAATCATCAAAATAATTTGATAACTTATTTTTCATTGGTTTATAACCTCAAAATAATTTTCCTAATTTTTTATACTAATATAATTGCAAATTCACATATTAAATTTGAAAGTAATAAATATTATCTAATATATAATATAAAGTTATATTTATATTTATATTATTTACACTTAATATTTATAGTATTTAATTTTAATATTTTTACTGCTCATCTAGTTTTTATACCAAGTTCTAAATGTATTTGAAAACTGCTTCGGCAAAGCATTATCGGGAACTATCCCACATGCATTGGAAAAAGTGGCTTTGGGAATTCAGTACTTTGGAGAAGATTGGACTACATGCATAAGGTTACTAAACATTTATTTTGATCCCAAAGTGCTTCGGCCCTTTGAAGCACCTTTGGGAGAGCATTCCCAAACTCAATCAATTCCATTAGCTGATTCATAACAGCAATGCCTAAAGCACAAAGTAGTTATGAATCAGCAGTTATGCAATATTACCAAGACATCAAAACAAATAGGCATGGTAACATCCAAAAAAATTTTCACATCCAAAAATATTTTGAATCACAACTGCTCCCTAGTGCTCATCATCATTTAAGTGAGAAAAGGAAAAGGAAATTCATCTTAGAAACAAAAATATCTTAATGGAAGGAACAAAAAATCTTGAGCACGCAAAGAACCAAGTGGTACAATTTTCAACCATTTGAGTTTACTTTTCAAAACAAATACAGGAAGGGCCCAATTTTGAAATATTCAACATCAAGATCTTCTTCTTTCCTACTATGAAGCTTGACTTAGTACAGATATGTTGCCTAAAGAAAGAGAAATAAGTCTATGTTTATCATTAATAATCATAATCGAATCTTCACCTCTCTTTGGAATCATCCTCTACCTCTCTTTGTTCATTATTCCGTAATGCTTGCCTAAGATGCATCATAGGTCTTCTTTGAATTGAACTTAACAAACACAAACAGTGAAGCTTTAATATAGTTACCAAATACATACTACAATTACTCTCGTGAAAAACTAAACCCAAATTATTAAAAGCTCAATTCAAATGAACCAGATATGACCCTTTCCAAAGGTAACAACACAATGAACAATACCATAAATGGGAAGTTCACCAAGAAACTGAATTTGAAACAAGGAGATAGTAGGGTTTAAGGACTTGAACATCCAACAGTATCGATCTAGCACAAGAACGTTCTAATCTGTTCAAAATACAATTTGGATCCATAAATAAATCCATTTTTCAAGAACCGCAGGCGTCCCTTTTCATCGGGAAGAAAAAAGCAAGATAACAAAAAATTATGCATTCGTCTGTGCAAACGGAATCAAAAAATTAAATAGATCAAAACATTCACCTCTCTGCTCGAGAATTTCTCTTCTCTTCTTCAGAAAGCACCACCTGCATCCCAAATCTCTCGGCTCGCCGCAGCTTCTTCTCGAGATCAGTGACAGGGCTTGACTCCGAAGCATTCGTCATGTCTGAATTGGTTGCGCGGGGCCCAACAAGCTCAGCCACCGTTGGTTCCTCAACCTCCTCCGAGATTCCAAGAACCTCGGGCTGCCGTAGGGGAAATTTAGGGTTTCCCAGGGGTAGAACCGGAGGCGGAAGCTTGTTCACCGAAGTCGCCGCTCCAACGGAAGGATCCTCCACCGCCGGTTCCAAGCGCGGCGCATCCATGGCCCTCTTCTTCCCGGATTCCATCGAGCCCTTGCGGTTTCGGGACGACACCTGGGAATCGGATCGAGGAGCCGGTGGATGGGAATGGAAATATAACGGCCGAGCGTAAAATATTTCAAGGTTAAAAAATTATTTTATGTAAAAAATAACATTATTTTTCTTTCAATTTAATTCAGTTGGAATCTTATCGCAATATACTCCAGTCATAAATTTATGATAAACATCTAACCATTCGATTTTAAAATCAACGGCCGATCGCTAAACTTCTAAACCCTAAATTCTAAATCCTAAACCTTAAAACCTAATGTAAACCCTAAATCCTAAACCCTAAACCCTTTAATGTCACAAATTGTATTAATCGATATACGAATGGTGCAGATTTTCGTCATAAATTTATGACAGAAATCTATTGTGACAAATAATTTTTTTTAATTTAATTTTATTTTTTCAAAGAAACATTTCTCAACCGAATAGAAATGATTTCTAAATGTTTATAGTAATTTTAATTCGTTTTTTAAAATAATTTATTATATTTTTATAGGGATCAATTTTCCATCTAAATATATTTTTTATATATATAAAATTTATGGTTAATTTTCAAAAATATTTGTAATTATTATTTTATCAATTGTTTTATGTTCATTAGAGTTATGATTTATGAACGCACCAAGACGGGATGTCAGTCAAATACATTCATCGCGCCGGCCTGAGCAAAATATCTGCGGTAATCACACCTGTCCGTGTGGTCACCGCTCTCCGTCACAAGGCCCAGTTTCGGACACCGGCTTGTGCGGAGATAAATATCGAGTGGTCGGCTTGTGCTTCGCCGTCGGCGTTTTTTGGCCTTCGCGATGGCAGCACTGGCAGCGGCCGCCGGCGCATGGTAGATTTCCAATATATTTAGTTTTTTTGTTTTTGCAGTCCTTGATTTGATTAGTTTGTGGCTTGATTCTAGGTTTTGCTGATCTTGTAGTCGTATTATTGCAGTTTTGTGAAGGAGGTGCTTCCTCCGTCCCTCGATTCGTCCTCAGAGCCGCCTGCTCTGTTCGACGGCACCTCCAGGTAATATAGCCCGCCGTGTGTTTAATGTAGGAACATTTTGGATTGAAGATTGCTGATTTGTTTCCTTCGGTATCGGTTCGTAGGTTGTATATAGCCTATATATGCCCATTTGCGCAACGCACCTGGATAACTAGGAATGTTAAGGTATGTTCTCTTCGTTGGTGACAAGATGCGATAAGTCTAAAGAAGTAATTAAGGATTTTTTTAAAGTAATTATATAGAAGATTAGGTCTTTGGTGACAATCTTTGCTCCGATCGACAGGGATTGCAGGAAAAGATCAAATTAGTTCCGATCGATCTGCAAAATAGGCCAGCATGGTACAAGGAGAAGGTTTATTCTGCCAATAAGGTTTGATGCACCTTGATTTTCTTTTTCTTTTTGCGTTAGTTTGTGTTTTGATGTCTGGTTATTAGGATCACTTGTTCAACAGGTGCCTTCTCTGGAGTATAAGAATGAGGTGAAAGGAGAGAGTTTGGATCTAATTAAATTTATTGATGCAACATTTGAAGGTCCTGCTCTGCTGCCTGATGTAAGTTATTTCTTGATGCTTTCTTTAATGGGGATGGATGCCATGTCTGTTTGCATCTAATATTGAAAGCCATAGGATCCTGCAAAGCTACAGTTTGCAGAGGAGCTGTTTTCTTACACTGATGACTTCAACTCGGTCAATTACAAGTCATTGCCTTCGCCGGGTGATAGTGGTGAGTGATTGACTCTGAATTTCTGCAATTTTCTCATTGCACCAAAACTGATATTATAGGCACTGATACACTTCAACCTATTCTGCACTAGTTGCTGCTTATGATAAGATAGAAGATGCCCTTTCAAAGTTTGATGATGGACCATTTTTCCTTGGCCAATTTAGTTTGGTAAGTTACTGTATATAAACCTAATATTTTCTCTGTTTGGCAATTCATTATGCATTATATCTGTCTTTGTCCTTGTCTCTTGTCACCTGAACGTGGAAATTTATAAATTCTTAATTGAGTCCATCCATTAGATGATGACGATTTCCCTTATTTGTTTCCTTAATGACTTGCTAGGTGTATCTATATTTTACATATTTTAACTGGGATATTTATCCCTGGACAAAATCATGCCACAGAAAAAGATTTACTTGTTCTGTCTCTACTCTATATATCTGTATTATTTTCTTGTCAACTGAACGGGGGAATTTATGAATTCTTAATTAAGCCAATCCAATAGATAGCCACCATTTTGTTTATTTAATGACTTGCTAGATGTATGTTTTACATATTGTAACTGGAAATTTTTAGCCCTGGACAAAATCATGCAACAATAGAAGATTCAAAAGATTTGCTTGTTCTGTCTCAACTCTTTATTATCAGTAGCATTTTCCCATGTCTCTCTTTTTTTTTTTTTGACTAAGTTCATTTAGGATAACCAAATTTATTGTTTGTGTAGTAAAAGCTTATTTTGTTTATACTTAAAAATTTTCTCGTTCTTTTATCATGTTAGATTCTGCTACTAAAAGTCTTGTTTGATTAAAAAAATAGTTTGTTTTCATTTTCTGATTTTTAATTTCCCAATGTTTTTCATAATATTTTTTTCTTACTTTTGAGAAATAATAAACATATTATATGTCAAAACTAAATTATAGTGTACAATGCTGTCAACTGTAAAGTTAATGGCACATGTTTTTTATTTTTTGTTTTCAATTTTTACTTTCTTTTTTGAAAAATAGAAATTTGAAAAGGCCAAAAAAGGAATTTTTTTCCAACTAGCATTATCCGAATTGCTGATTAGTATGCACTAGCTACTAGGAGATTTCCTATACTAAAGGTGGTGTTTGATTTTGCATGCATGATAGTCTGTTGATTCATAGGGAAAGTTATCACTAAGTGCTTAGAATTTTTATAATTGCTGGTCTAACCGTGTCATTCTTCAGGTTGACATTGCATATGCTCCATTTATTGAGAGATTCCAGATCTTCTTTGCTGAGTTGAAGAACTATGACATTACCACTGGCAGGCCAAAACTGGCATTATGGATTGAGGTACTTCGATATATATAGTGAAATTGAATGTTCTAGCAGCCATCTATCCTGCTCATTAGACCAAGTAGATTATGGTCAGTTGATACTTCTATATCTAGGTCCCATGTAATATTTGTGAAATTTCTAATTCATGATTATACTCTACCATTTACATTGGACAAATGATTTGTTTCCTTGTTATTTTATTTGTAAAAACTAATCAGTATCAGTCAGTTGTCAAGGCTGGTTGGTGTGTGAATTATTAGGTTTGATTGAGTTAACTAAACTAGTTTTTTTTATCTGTATGATTTTCAACCAATATCCATTAATCTCATAAAATGCCTTCATCCTGTCCATTTCTAATTGAGATCCAAAGTCCAACGACAATATGCACTTTCTACTTGTGGAAATTCTAACAAAAAATGTATCTTTTAGGAGTTGAACAAGATTGATGCCTACACACATACCCGACAGAATCCTCAAGAGCTACTGGCCAGGATGAAGAAGCGATTGGGGGTAAGACATAATTTGTTTTTTGTCTTCTGATTTACAAGTTGCGGTTGAATTTATATTTCTTCCTTTATTTTTGTTATCCCCCTTGCAGATTGCCTGATGAATCCTCCTTACTAGTTTTTCATGTATGATTTAGTTTTCTTTTCTTCATATATTTTACTGTATCACTTGTAGTTAGCAAAAAAAATTCCTTCACACATGACTCCTAAATTCCCGTCTGTGTGCTCAGATATTGCAGGCAGCGCGGTTGTGATCTCAAATGAAGACACTGGGAGCCTGGAAAACTAGTACAAGTAGTAACTTAGTGTGCTGTTGTTATGTGATGTTCTCCTGTATAACTAAGGTAAATATTCAACCTTAATGTCCTGGATTCCAAAATATCACAATGTCAATTGTGGATTCCAAAATAAAAAATGCTTTACTCCCCAGTACGATTCATCTCCGATGTGTAAATGGCAATCACCATAAAGCAAGAACAGTCTTTTTTTCACAAAACCCCCAAGAAATTACGATGCAATGCAACATGAAAGTCATGTATATAACTTGTAGTCCAACCTGTTGTTTTATCATTGCTCCAGCTATAATTAGCCGACTAAAAATCACCTCAAATATTTATCCGCAAAAATCTGTGAAACATAGAGAAGTATCAACAAAGATGTTGAGTAGAATTCCTCTCAAAATAAGATCGAGCAAAGCATGAATAATTAGAAATTCAATAATTAAAGCATAAATAGCTAATATACAAACAAGTACACAGATGTTGAATGCATATATAAAATCAAGTATCAAAGTACAAGTGAAGCAAACTCTAGACTCTCAGGTGACAAATCCATCACAGTGTAACAAGAATCAAACATAGTCCTTGTAATAAGTTTACCATTATCACGTATGATCATGACAAACATGCATATACTACTTTTGGTTACTCTTGTTCTAGGTATTCTCACAAATATAAAGTCAAATATCAAATCAAAGAACTATAGAGGAGTGTCAATTTAATCCAAAATGTCAAGGCACTTAAATGGATGATCTCTTAATATTTAATCATGCTTAATAAGTCACACTAAGCAATAGCGAGGCTAAATGGATAGAGTTTCTACCTCTTATCTCTTCCTCTATCTTTTTTATCTGTCTTCATTTAACATGTCTCCTTAGGCCCATAAAAAGAAGAGTGAAATGGCAACAAGGTTTTCTTTTCAATCATTTAGGAGTTGATTTTTTTGTCATGCCAACTCTCTTTTACTAGAATTTGGATCAAGATGAATCAAGAGAGTCTAATATCAATTTGGGGATGAGAAACTAATTTCAAATTCTAATGACTAATCCAGATATAATTCAAGAATAGGCTTACAAACTATAGGCAACAAACTCAAGACTAGGGTAAGCTTTACTAACTTGATCAAGGATTAAGTTCCATCTCAATAGGTTTATAGTTCAAGGGTTCCAAACATGTTCAACAAAAAATTGTTAATTGTTTATCGATCGAAGAATCAAGTTTAGATCAGGATAGAGCCTATCGAGATTACCTTGCTTTAGGAAATCCAAATTGGCTTCATCATCCAACTCAAAGAAATGCCAACTTGTATCATGAAAGGCCTTGAAAATCCCATCATCTTCCTCATCCTGCTTGTGCTCCAGGATTGCTCCAGCCTCCCCCTTCTCCTCCATCTCCACTTCCGTCACATACCTCCTCACCTGGAGAAGGCGCCTCGCGGCCATCTCTACGGCGGCGGAACTGGCCGACCGACCCAGCTCCACATACTGATCGTATGCCGTGAAGCTGTTTCCCAGCACCACCATCCTGTTCAAGCAGGAAGGCCTCCAATTTACCTCCAAGAGCCCGTCGTAGAGTGACGCCTCGCAATGAGGCATGTAGAACAGCGTAGGCTCGCTCGCCTCCCTCCGCCCCCTCTCGTCCACCGGTATCACCGCGCCGCCGAGCGCAGCCAACACGGCACACTCGGTGGCGGACAGAACCGGGTCGAAAACCTCGAGGGACGACACGGACGGGCCGAGATCCCGGCGGAGGAGGACCGCGAGGGCGAGCTGGAGGCGCGAGGGGCCAGAAGACTCGATGCTCCCGACGCCGTATACGACCATGCGCATCTCCGAGGCGGATGACAGAGCACCTGGAGAGGCCGCGCTGGACCAGTGGCCCGCGAAGGCGACGAAGGAACCTCCGGTAGAAAGGGGATCGCTCAAGCCGCTGGATCGTGGATTCCATCCTCCGGAGCAGCTTGGACTGCAGCTCGTGGTCGACGAAGGGGTCGAGGGGAATCCATGGCGATGGGGGATCCACCGGGGATCGGGGGCCGGCGGCGAGTTGGTTCTTCGGTTGGTGGGGCTTGAGGCGGCCGCGACGGCGACGGGAGACGATGGTCCAGTCGCTGGCGGAATTGGGATTGGGGATCTCCGGAGCCATGAATCCTGCGCCGGCTCCAGCGGCGGATCGATTAGGGTTCTTAAATCCAAAATCTTCTAAAACAATTCATCGATTTGATAAAATTAGGGTAATCGGCCTAAACCTCATCAACGTCCTTTTATCAAAACTCGATCAAAGTATTTAAAGTTCCATATTTACCCCTGCACATTTCATAGGATTTTTTTCCTTAGCGATCGATCAAAGAGATTTTTTTTATTTCATTAAAACTCATCATTAGACAAAATTAAGTCTAAGATACACTTTATCATTAGCATCTAGCTACTGCTTGTTCCCTCAAGAACACGTCCGTCAGCACGGTCTTCGACTGCAGAGATGCCTTCAGCAGCTTCAGCCCCTAACAATAACCACGCATTAAATAGAAGATCAATCAATCAGTACAACAAACAACGCTAATTAATATAATAAAATGGAACTAGACTCTCAACCTGTTCGAGGCCGATCGTCACAGTTTGCTCTTCGAGCGCAGCAACATTCTTGACGTGAAACCTGTTCAGGGCGGTGATGCTGGAAATGGAAGACATGGGCGTCACCGTGAGGTCGTCCATGATCGTGTACGTCACCACGCCCTTCACGTAGCCCTCGGACCCGACAGCCGAGTTTCCAAGGAGGAGAAGGCCTTTGGGCGAGGTGGAGGGAGGATGAGAATTGGCTATTTTTAGGATGGCGGATTTGGAATGAGAAGATTGAAAATAGGAGTCGTCTAAAGAGTGCAGCGCCTGGTACAGATTGGCGACGGAGCCGACCATGGTGTCCTTCTCGGTGACGAGCTTGATGATGGCGGCCAGCGGCAGAGTTAGGAGGCCGAGCAGAAAGTCGACGACTTCTTTGGCCGCTTCCGCGAACAGCACCTTGTCGGAGGATTTGTCGACGAGGAGCTTCAGCGTCATCTTCGCCTCCGCCATCTGCCTTGGCAAGTTCGATCCGGCGCGGAGCAAAGCGGAAGAGATCACATCGGATTTATCGCTAGCAAAGCGGAGGAGCTTCAGCGTCATCTTCGCCTCCGCCATCTGCCTTGGCAAGTTCGATCCGGCGCGGATCAAAGCGGAAGAGATCACGTCGGATTTATGGCTAGCAAAGCGGAGGAGCTTCAGCTTCATCTTCGCCTCGGCCATCTGCCTTGGCAAGTTCGACCCGGCGCGGAGCAAAGCGGAAGAGATCACGTCGGATTTATAGCTAGCGCTCAGGAGGCGACGGACGGACGAACGCTCGGTGGGATTTGAGCAGGGGAATTCGAGTGCCGCGCAAGTCGAAGAGTTTCCATTTTCGGTAAATAATTTTAATAGGGAGTAAATTAAGACGTCCCTTTATCTTCCCTTGTCTTATAAATGCTAACAAGTTAATTACAGGACATGGCACACCGGCTCCGCCGTCCCGACGTGTCCAGGTGGCACGCCGCGATCGCCTCCACTCGGCTCCCGTCGCTCGCCGTCATGCTCACGCGTACTCCCTCGCGGCCGATCCTCTCGAAACCCTCCACCGCGTACCGCTGCATCGCCGCCGCCGCCGCTGCAGTCGACACCGCGCTGACGTGGAAAACATATTGGCCAAACGTATTTTCAATATGAAAAATACAATGGAATACCTTTTTAATAATAAAAATACGCTTATATAAAACAGATAATAATAATAATAACAATCATAATATGAAAAATATCAATTATGATTTGTTTGATAAATTCAAATTTAACAATTTAATCATTTGTTTTTTGTTTGATTTTTTTTAGAAAACAAACGGAAATGAGTGCTAAAGATTATTTATGCAGGTACAAATGAAAGAAAATTTTAGAATTTTTGACAAAAAAGACATATAATAATAAAAAAAGAGAAATGTAGAAGGATGACACTGTCAAATTATAATGTGTCATAGAAAATTATTTATTTTATATAGATTTCAAGAATTTGATTTCACATAGTGGGTCTCATGATTATCTGTGAAATTATATGGTCAGTGAAATTGCATAATCGATCTTAGGATTATCTGTCACATAGTTTTTGGTCTCACAATTCCAAAACTGGCATTATGGATTGAGGTACTTTGATTTATATAGTGAAATTGAATGTTCTAGCTGCCATCTATCTTTCTCATTATACCAAGTAGATTATGGTCGATTGATACTTCTTCTTCTAGATACCATGTAATATTTGTGAAATTTCTAATTCATGATTATCCTCTACCATTTACATTTGACAAATGATTTTTTTTCCTAGCTATTTTATTTGTAAAAAATAATCAGTATCAGTCAGTTGTCAGGCTAGTTGGTGTGTGAATTATTAGGTTTGATTGAGTTAACTAAACTAGCTTTTTTTTTATCTGTATGATTTTCAATCAATATCCATTAATCTCATAAAATGCCTTCATCCTGTCCATTTCTAATTGAGATCCAAAGTCCAACAACAAATTGCACTTTCTACTTGTGGATATTCTAACCAAAAATGTATCTTTTAGGAGTTGAACAAGATTGATGCCTACACACATACCCGACAGGATCCTCAAGAGCTACTGGCCAGGATGAAGAAGCGATTGGGGGTAAGACATAATTTGTTTTTTGTCTTCTGATTTACAAGTTGCAGTTGAATTTATATTTCTTCCTTTATTTTTTTTATTCCCCTTGCAGATTGCCTGATGAATCCTCCTTACTAGTTTTTCATGTATGATTTAGTTTTCTTCTTCTTCTTCTTCTATTTTACTGTATCACTTGTAGTTAGCAAAAAAATTCCTTCACACGACTCCTAAATACCGTCTCTGTGTTCAGATATCGCAGGCAGCGCGGTTGTGATCTCGAATGAAGACACTGGGAGCCTGAAAAACTAGTACAAGTAGTAACTTAGTGTGCTGTATGCTAATTGCTTCTCCTTACAATTGTTATGTGCTGTTGTCCTGTATATCCTGGATTCCAAAATATCACAATGTCAAATGTGGATTCCAAAATAAAAAATGCTTTACTCCCCAGTACGATTCATCTCCGATGCGTAAATGGCAATCACCATAAAGCAAGAACATTCTCTCTTTTTTTCACAAAATCCCCAAGAAATTACAATGCAATGCAACATGAAAGTCATCTGTATCATTTGTAGTCCAACCTGTTGTTTTATCATTGCTCCAGCTATAATTAGCCGACTAAAAATCACCTCATATATTTATCTGCAAAAATCTGTGAAACATAGAGAAGTGTCAACAAAGTTGTCGAGTAGAATTCCTCTCAAAATAAGATCGAGCAAAGCATGAATAATTAGAAATTCAATAACTAAAGCATAAATAGCTAATATACAAACAAGTACACAGATGTTGAATGCATATATAAAACCAAGTATCAAAGTACAAGTGAAGCAAACTCTAGACTCTCAGGTGACAAATCCATCACACTGTAACAAGAATCAAACATAGTCCTTGTAATAAGTTTACCATTATCACGTATGATCATGACAAACATGCATATACTACTTTTGGTTACTCTTGTTCTAGGTATTCTCACAAATATAAAGTCAAATATCAAATCAAAGAACTATAGAGGAGTGTCAATTTAATCCAAAATGTCAAGGCACTTAAATGGATGATCTCTTAATATTTAATCATGCTTAATAAGTCACACTAAGCAATAGTGAGGCTAAATGGATAGAGCTTCTACCTCTTATCTCTTCCTCTATCTTTTTTATCTGTCTTCATTTAACATGTCTCCTTAGGCCCATAAAAAGAAGAGTGAAATGGCAACAAGGTTTTCTTTTCAATCATTTAGGAGTTGATTTTTTGTCATGCCAACTCTCTTTTACTAGAATTTGGATCAAGATGAATCAAGAGAGAGTCTAATATCAATTTGGGGATGAGAAACTAATTTCAAATTCTAATGACTAATCCAGATATAATTCAAGAATAGGCTTACAAACTATAGGCAACAAACTCAAGACTAGGGTAAGCTTTACTAACTTGATCAAGGATTAAGTTCCATCTCAATAGGTTTATAGTTCAAGGGTTCCAAACATGTTCAACAAAAAATTGTTAATTGTTTATCGATCGAAGAATCAAGTTTAGATCAGGATAATGCCTATCGAGATTACCTTGCTTTAGGAAATCCAAATTGGCTTCATCATCCAACTCAAAGAAATGCCAACTTGTATCATGAAAGGCCTTGAAAATCCCATCATCTTCCTCATCCTGCTTGTGCTCCAGGATTGCTCTAGCCTCCCCCTTCTCCTCCATCTCCACTTCCGTCACATACCTCCTCACCTGGAGAAGGCGCCTCGCGGCCATCTCTACGGCGGCGGAACAGGCCGACCGACCCAGCTCCACATACTGATCGTATGCCGTGAAGCTGTTTCCCAGCACCACCATCCTGCTCAAGCAGGAAGGCCTCCAATTTACCTCCAAGAGCCCGTCGTAGAGTGACGCCTCGCAATGAGGCATGTAGAACAGCGTCGGCTCGCTCGCCTCCCTCCTCCCCCTCTCGTCCACCGGTATCACCGCGCCTCCGAGCGCAGCCAACACGGCGCACTCGGTGGCGGACAGAACCGGGTCGAAAACCTCGAGGGACGGCACGGCTGTGCCGAGATCCCGGCGGAGGAGGACCGCGAGGGCGAGCTGGAGGCGCGAGGGGCCAGAAGACTCGATGCTCCCGACGCCGTATACGACCATGCGCATCTCCGAGGCGGATGACAAAGCCCTGGAGAGGGCGCGCTGGACCAGTGGGCTGCGAAGGCGACGAAGGAACCTCCGGTAGAAAGGGGATCGCTCAAGCCGCTGGATCGTGGATTCCATCCTCCGGAGCAGCTTGGACTGCAGTTCATGGTCGACGAAGGGGTCGAGGGGAATCCATGGTGACGGGGGATCCACCGGAGATCGGGGGCCGGCAGCGAGTTGGTTCTTCGGTCGGTCCGGCTTGAGGCGGCCGCGACGGCGACGGGAGACGATGGTCCAGTCGCCGGCGGAATTGGGATTGGGGATCTCCGGCGAAGGGGTAGCAGGAGCCATAAATCCTCCGCCGGGTCCAGCGGCGGATCAATTAGGGTTCCTAAATTGAAAAATACCTAAATAGGGTAATCGGCCTTCGTACCACAAGGCGCGTCGGAGGCGAACTCTTCACATAAAACAGAGCTTTTCTTCTTCACATCTCATACTGCCGGAAACTCTTCCTCACAGCCGACGGAGCAAGGGCGCGAGACCGCCGGAGCACAGGCGCGCGCGATCAGTGGAATAGAGAGACCACGATTGGCTTGGGTTTCTCCTGGACGCGCGCGATGTAGAGCAGCGGACTGCGAGCTCCACGGGCGGCAGACGGCGAGCTCCTGAGGCGGCGAGCAGCGACCTCCCACGGCGACAAAGATTTCTTCCTCTCCGGTGGTGGAAGGCAGTGCCACGCAGCGTCAAGCTCACGGAGAAGAAACCGAGTAGCGACTGCGATTCTGTGGGAAGAAGAAGATCAGCGGCGGCGCTCTTGGAAGCTTCGCCGCTCAGGAAGATGAAGACCAACGGCTTCCACCTTCGGCCGACACGCAGGCTGGCATCTCCTGCATCCCATCACACAGACGGCAGGCAAGAGCTGGCGCTATGCGTCGCGAGGGAGAGAAGAACAGTAGGGCATCCTTCGTCAAAATAAACAAGGGGCAGAGGATCAGTGGATTTTCTTTATTCTCTCTTAGGGATTTATTTTATCTAAAGATTCTTTTTTTTTCATTCGCTTTATCGAGTAAATATAGCATAAATCTCATCAACGTCCTTTTATCAAAATTCGATCAAAGTAATTAAAGTTAACTTTTTCTTCTTCTTCTTCTTTTTCTCACCATATTTACCCCTACACATGGATTTTTTTCCTTAGCGATCGATCAAAGAGATTTATTTTATTTCATTAAAACTCATTAGACAAAATTAAGTCTAAGATACACTTTATTATTAGCATATATCTACTGCTTGCTCCCTCAAGAACACGTCCGTCAGCACGGTCTTCGACTGCAGAGATGCCTTCAGCAGCTTCAGCCCCTAACAATAACCACGCATTAAATAGAAGATCAATCAATCAGTACAACAAACAACGCTAATTAATATAATAAAATGGAACTAGACTCTCAACCTGTTCAAGGCCGATCGTCACAGTTTGCTCTTCTAGCGCAGCAACATTCTTGACGTGAAACCTGTTCAGGGCGGTGATGCTAGAAATGGAAGACATGGGCGTCACCGTGAGGTCGTCCATGATCGTGTACGTCACCACGCCCTTCACGTAGCCCTCGGAGCCGACCGCCGAGTTTCCAAGGAGAAGAACGCCTTTGGGCGAGGTGGAGGGAGGATGAGAATTGGCTATTTTTAGGATGGCGGATTTGGAATGAGAAGATTGAAAGTAGGAGTCGTCTAAAGAGTGCAGCGCCTGGTACAGATTGGCGACGGAGCCGACCATCGTGTCCTTCTCGGTGACGAGCTTGATGATGGCGGCGAGCGGCAGAGTTAGGAGGCCGAGCAGAAAGTCGACGACTTCTTTGGTCGCTTCCGCGAACAGCACCTTGTCGGAGGATTTGTCGACGAGGAGCTTCAGCGTCATCTTCGCCTCCGCCATCTGCCTTGGCAAGTTCGATCCGGTGCGGAGCAAAGCGGAAGAGATCACGTCGGATTTATAGCTAGCGCTCAGGAGGCGGTGGACGGACGAACGCTCGGTGGGATTTGAGCAGGGGAATTCAAGTGCCGTGGAAGTCGAAGAGTTTCCATTTTAAGTAAATAATTTTAATAGGGAGTAAATTAAGACGTCCCTTTATCTTCCCTTGTGTTATAAATGCTAACAAATTAATTACAGATGCATGGAGTGGGTTCACGTGCATGGAAGATCGAACATGAAAACTTGCTACAGCTGATATTGCTATAGCAGCATCCATCACATTGATAGACAAGCTAAGCTGTAGGGAATCTATAACAGAACTAATCCACTAAACGTCTAAACCGATTATATGGCATCACGAATTTTATTTCTTTTGCAGAATGCAATGGCATGTAAACACATTTAGTACATTTCAAAACTAGCACAACAATATAAGAGCCGCAGTATGCAGCAGTGAATCCACAGAAAGCAGCAACACTATATCAAAAAAAGAAAGTGAAAAGAGCACAGTGATGTGCGTTGCTCTTATTTTGCTTTAGTTGAATTAACTAGCTGTTCGCTGAACTCCCAAAGCTTTTTTGCTAATGCTTCATCTCTAGCCTTGGCAGTTGTCTTCTCCTCGTTGCAATCAGCAAAGTATTTCCCCGTCACTCCTTTCATGTTTGGATTCAGTGCGACATAGCATGAAGTGGCTGCTCCCTGTAATTTAAGATACAAATAACAAATTACAAACGCTGGTGCTCCCTGAAATTTATTGCATGCACGGCAACAGTTGAGGCAATATGACTTCAAAGGTTCATGCAACATTTACAGGTAATGGCTGAAGTACAAAGCCAATGACTACCAATCTTCCATTACCTATATACAAGGCCCAATTATAAGCGTAATTTTGTAAGAGATGCTATTACAAATAAGATTGAATTGATCCAATATGTTTCTAAAGAGAATATGGTGGTTGATCACCATTTATGAGTTCTTAAGTTGGTGTAGAATGTAATGTGACATAGTCTATTATACCAGCAAATGTATTTCATAAACTTGATTTGAGCGCGTAATTCATTGCCAGGTACATTTTATAGCACTTACACACATTTATATGCAGAAGGAATTAAGTGTGTCATGAGGCATAGGTCGCCCTTTCTTACATGAGTAATCACCACTATCATGTCATCCTAGCTAAATACCGAATGTGAGAACTTCATGAGATGCACAAAGGCAAAGGAAAGGGATCTCAAGTTAATTGCAATGTTGGAGTTGCAACTGGACTAAGACCCATATGGTAGTGGTATAAATTGGGGATGGACAATATATGCTCCTCTGGGAAGGACAGCACCATAACACATACTTATACCTATACCTCGTGTATAATCAAGCTAAAAGGAAGAGAGGGGAAGAATCCCTACTCCTTGCATATGTGAGTCCCTTTGAGGCATATTGTGTTGGCCTCACCTAGTACCCCTTTATCACTTTCAAGAATGCTGAAGTAGAAAGACAAATGTCTTCTACTTTAGCATTTTTCTATGATTATGATAATTCAATCTATGGAACATGAGTAGGAAAGTGGTTTGTCTAGAACTAAATGATGTGTGGAAGAAAGGTGTTGTCTGACCACATATCTTCATTGATTGACGTTTAGGACTAAAGCAGAGGGTATGTATTTAAAAGGGGTAGAGTCAAACACGTGGGATCAATCAAATCTGACAAACCTGAGGTACAGTCTTCCACATGAAGCCAGATACTGCTCGTAATGCAGCTGCAAGCAAAAGAAATTTCAAACCTGAGTTAATACCTGGAAACTTTTAATTTTATAGTGGATTAATGGTTTAAAACCATCAATTGAATTAATAAGCATACTTATAAAAGCAACAGAGTGTCTCATCAAGTTTGTCTCAATCAAGCCAGGATGAACAGAGTTTGCTGTAACATTTGCACCTTCCTCCTACAACCATGAAAGTAGAATATCTGTTTGAGAATAGACAGCAAGGTATGCCATTCTATATGCAAAGGAGTAAGACTAGAAGAAAAACAGAATGTATTTATAGTAAATACAGCAATAG
Source organism: Curcuma longa (assembly GCF_044706935.1). NCBI lineage: Eukaryota > Viridiplantae > Streptophyta > Magnoliopsida > Zingiberales > Zingiberaceae > Curcuma > Curcuma longa. The sequence continues at coordinate 1,925,362 of NC_133876.1, read as the reverse complement.
CATCCTTTCTAATTATCAGTTTGCATAATTAATTTAGCGCATGCTATCAAATATTCTTCAGCATGACCTATTGTGTAAATAGTTCTTCCTCATTCATACCATGAAACAAGTTCCAGTAAATTCAAATTTATGGGTCTTCCACAAAGAGAAGTATGAGTTCTCATTAAGGCATCCTTGTACTGATTTTTTGTCCACGCATCATAAAACTAAACAAGAGAGCAGATTATTTGTAGACAATGAAAAAAACTGATGTTCTTTGCAATATAGAAAAGAATTTGATGCCTAAAGGTTCTAAGTGATAATTATTAATTAAAAAAATCTTGGCTGGTCATTTAAAGTGGCTTGTGTTAGTTCAGGAAATATAAGTTACACATTGTTACATAAGGGTAAAGTAGACAAAGATTTCGATGAAGTTTAACATTATATTTTTGTTTTGCTGCATAATTATTTCTATTGGACATACAGGATACATGCAATGAATATTTAATTGAAACGTGCACTGCAAGATGAAGTACCTTTAAGCGCCTAGCAAGCTCATTGGCATGCAATATGTTAGCCAATTTGGATTGCCCGTATGCCATTTTATCATTGTATCTAAATCCAAGATGGAAATCCAATCAATTAAATATAATAAATCAAACATACAGCGGTCAAGAATAAAATTAATGCATCCCCTATATTATACAAATTTGTCCAACAACCATTAGTAACTTACGAAGCTTTGTCATTGAGTTTGTCAAATCGTATTCCTTCCCTATATGTACCAATGTGAGCTACTGATGATAGATTCACAATACGCCCTTCTATTCCTGAGTCCTTTGCTGTGGTTTTCATTTTCTCAAGTAGAAGATTTGTCAACAAAAAATGACCTGGAGTCAAAAGGAATTTAAAATGAACAAAAGGAAGTTAGAGAACTAAAGATAATTTGGTGGAAAAAATATCCAATAAAACTATCGCAGAGTATTAGGGAATGAAATTGATTTATTAAGTGGAAGAGATATACCCAGATGATTTGTAGCAAATTGCATCTCTATTCCATCTTCTGAGAGTTTATAAGGGCAGTTCATCACGCCAGCATTGTTTCTGATGACAAATTAAAGATGTAAAAATTGGGGGGGGGGGGGGAAAGAAAAGTGACAAGCATGCAACATTTGAACATGAGAAGCATGTGATTACATCAAGAGGTTGAGGGGCAGATTTCTTTCAAGGAATCTGTCTGCAAAGGCTCGGACAGACTTTTGTGAGCTAAGTTCAAGCTCCGAGACATCAACTTTGGCAGATGGAATACTCTGTTGGATATTCTGCTTTACCACATTGGCAGCTTCCATGTTCCTTGCTCCAATGATGACATGTGCTCCTCTGAGGGCCATAACCCTTGCAGTTTCGGCTCCAATCCCACTACTCCCACCTGGGGATTGCATGAAAATTCTTTTATGCTTTAGATCAAATGGTTCAGAAACTATTTACCTTAGTTTTTTTTTTAAATATATGTATTTTGTTCAACTTTTAGCTGAAAGAAACTTGTATCAGCACTATGATGCAAGTATACCATGCTTAAATTGTTTTTCGTAACAAAGATTCTTAGGGTTAGGACATTTTACTCTTGAAAAAGGAGATGTTTAGGAACGCTATCTACATTCATAAAAGAAAATTCTACGTTCATTTCAAGAAAGTATGAAGATCAAATGTATCAATATTCAAATCTATAAGAGAGATTCTCATTCATTGACATAATCTTAGTATCGTGATCGGCAAGTAACATTAATAAACTAAAATAGAAGTTACCAATTTAAAAGTTCTTTAAAATATTTTTTAAAAAAGAGCCATCATCAAAATGAGCGGCACCAAAATCAGGTCGGAAACAAATCAGATCTATGCATCAAAACACGAATCCAGCTAGAGCTCGCTTAAGCAAGAACCGATTTTCCAAGAGCGATTCTCCAGATCTAGCGATGGACAAACCGGTGACGATGACGGTCTGCTTGGAAGCGTCGACGCCCTCGGTGACCTGCTCGGATGTGGAACTGAAGCCGAATCCGGTCGGGCCGGGCAGTCGGGTGAGGCTCCTGAAGAATCCCATGCCGCCTCTCGCTTGATCGCCTCGCCGAGGAAACCGCCGAGAGAGTGAGAGACGAGTCGACGAGAGCAAAGGATGAACCACGAGTGGAGGAGAGTGCGCTATTAATAGAGTAGGGCGTCGCCACCGATCCAATCAAAACGCGCACACCGCTGCATTTGACTCCTCGATTGCCATGTAGCGCCTTACAAGAACTGTAAGAACGCCCTCAAGATTACGCCATTAGAATGAGGCTCCGGAAGGAGGAAGTAGCTAGGACCTTCCAGCAGTCCACAAAGGCGGCCGTGCCAGATCGAAGCTTCTTATCGGACTTGGCTCCGCTTCACCCTGCCCGAACCACCAACCATCCATTAAATATCTTCCCGCAATAATAGAATAGAATACTCTTAAAGAACAAATAAAAAAAATCAGAATTTAAAATTTTAATAAAAAATAAATATTAAATTAGAATTGAAGAGAGATAGTCTAACTAAATGCATTTTTCAACAACCAAACTCTAGATTACTTTACTTTTTTAAATTGTTGATTTCACCATTTTGGTAACCGTCTTCTCCACATTGCAATCAGCGAAGTAATTCCCTTCCTTCTCCACATTGATCCCTGTGATTATCAGTGAATTATAGAAAACAGATTCCATGAGTTTCACTTCACATGAACTCAACAACTTTTTTCAGTAATGGGGCTTTCATCTCTAAAGCTTTTTACTTTTTCTGTAAAAAGGTGAAATTCATCGTCCTAACGGTCGGTTCCATAATCATCTATGAAAAAATAAATTGAAAAATTATAATTGACCACGATGAAAGAAGATATTGTCTTAATTTCGCGAGATTCGAATCCTTACTCTCTTTCTTCCTTCTATTCCATATTTAGGTAGTTATTTGTTCCTTATTATAGGTTAATACGTCTAGGTCAAGAAAATTAATAACGGATTCAATTAACAACACGACACAGGTAAGGTCCACACGACAGAGGTAAGGTCCGATCTGTTGGCTGATTGTCTCAAATCGGTACCCAACCCCACAACTAGCTCGGCTTATCACCTAGCTCGTCTCGATACCCTACACTCTAAGTTCGAGTTCTCCTTACGCCTGAGCTCTCCTTTTAGTAACCCGTCCGAGCTCTCCTCTGTGGCTTAGTGACCGTCTGAACTCTCCTCTTTGGCTCAGTGACCGCTCAAGTTCTCCTCTCTAGCTCAATGGTCGATCCTCGACTTGACCCCCTGATTAACCACCTGAGTTCTATCCTCTAACTTAGTGGCTGATCTCCGATTCGGCACATTGGTCAACTGACTTCACAACCCACTCAGCCTCCCACTCGGTGCTCCACTAGTTTTGCTCCTGAATGAATCCGTGATCTCCTATCTAGAGGTTGACTCCTCTGTCAGCTCAATCTTTCCGAGTCTGCACTTCTACCCAAATCACCGTCAGAATGGCACATGCAATGATATAATATTTGATGGTAGCTCACCTACCTGATCAGTACAACATGATTAACATAGCATGGTCCTGGTCCATATTGAGTATGGACGATGAGATATTTTTTTTACCGGCGATGAAACATCTCCTCCAATGACTCCATATAATAACTCCGTTTCTCACAGGCGCAAGTACGCGTACACACAATCAACATTCCCCTTCTCTAACATCTCTATTTCTTTTTCTTCTCCATCTCCCGTTCGTAACCTTACTTGAGTGTTGAAGCGATTAAACCAAGGCACTCCTGATATCCATTCTCACCCTCATTCTCTTTGCAATTTAACCGGAACTCCACCGTATGTAGGTCTTGCATGATTTCATCCTTGCCGGTGACTCATCCGTAAGTAATCTCAAACAAGAACATTCCTCTTAAGAATTGGACCGTCTTTGTCTCTCAATTTACTGTTCTAGCTTATACGATCACATAAGAAATAGCAGTCACTAGTTGTAGGATGCAAATTGAGTGCTGAATAACAGTGCAATACAACCCGATATCGAAACAATTCAGTAATGTCATGTAATGAACAATGATTTAGAAGTATGAAACTGTGAAGGCAACGGCGTCCATCTTTTTTTGGAGATGAAAAGGTTAAACAAGAAACACCAATACCAGATCTATTGATGACACCGAACATAAAGAGAGGGTTAGGGTTGTGGAAATTGTAAGGCAAACAAATTAAAGTAACAAGACTTGTATTAAACAATATGATTAACTTATTTCATACATGCTTAAAATGAAGCAGTACAAGCTTTATACCAAACTATAACAGTATTATAGTCTAGAGACACCCAAGATAGTACTAAGACTGGCATAAAACATAGAAAGCATACAATAACCCTCTTTCTTATTTTGAATTAACAAGTTCTTCGCTGAAGTCCCAAAGCTTCCGAGCCAATGCTTCATCTCTGGCCATGTCAGTCGTCTTCTCCTCATTGGAGTCAGCAAAGTACTTCCCGTTCACACCCTTCAAGCTTGGATGCACTGCCACATAACATGATGTTGCAGTTCCCTGTAATTACGACGATGGAGAATGTTGGCGTTCAACCGATGTGGTAACAAATTCTAGCAAGTAATACTGTCATACAAGTTTGACAAACCTGAGGTATGTTCTTCCACAAGATGTAAGTGAAAGTTTTCAATATCACTGAGACCAAAAGCAAATTTGAAATCTAAGTTCAAGGATTATCAATATGAAGCAGATCAACAATCAGTTTGGAAGTTTATGCAGCATACCCATGAAGATGGGAGCATGTCTTCCCAAGTTTGTCCTAACCAGACCAGGATGAACAGAATTTGCTGTGACGTTTGCACCTTCAGCCTGTTAACCGTGAATGTTTTGAATCAGAAAAAAAAATCTTCTTTCTTTTCAATTACTACATCTGTTCTAGACCATCAGTTACCTTCAATCTCCGTGCGAGCTCATTGGAGTGCAAGATGTTAGCCAATTTGGACTGCCCATATGCTGATTTATCATTGTATCTAGGAAAACATGATGAAAATAATCAATCGATTGAATGGTAGAAAACTCTACACTTTTGTCATCATGAATATCCTAATGCCTAACTGCTAATTATGACTTACGTCGCCTCGTCATTCAGTTTGTCAAACTTTATTCCTTCCTTATAAGGTCCAATATGAGCTATTGATGATAGATTCACGATGCGGCCCTCAATTCCTGTCTTGGCTGCTGTGGTTTTCATTTTCTCAAGTAGAAGATTTGTCAACAAAAAGTGACCTGAAATTAGAAGGACCATGTTAAACTCAAAATCTTAATGAATACTTTTGAGGGGGAAGAAAAGCTGATTTGAGAAGGTGAAAAAACACATACCGAGATGATTAGTAGCAAACTGCAACTCCACACCATCCTCAGAAAGTTGGAACGGGCAGTACATGATACCAGCATTATTACTAAAAACAAATTGAAGATGTGAGATTAGGCTCAAAAAATTGACAGGACATGCAACACAAACCAGGAGAGTTACATCAAAATGTTGAGAGGAAGATTCATCGCAAGGAATTTGTTGGCGAAGGCTCTGACAGACTTGAGTGAGCTAACATCAATCTGTATGACATCCACTCTAGCAGATGGAATGCTCTCTAGAATGCTTTGCTTCACATTGTTGGCAGCTTCCAAGTTCCTTGCACCAATGATGACATGGGCTCCCCTGAGGGCCAACACTCTCGCAGTCTCAGCTCCAATACCACCACTTGCACCTGATTGCAAGAAGAACCTCAGAAATACTATTAAAGAGCAGAGAAATCCGTGAAACATAGATATTTTAGTAGTAGAGAAGTTAAACTATGTTAATAAGCCATTGATACCATCTGCTCAACAAAAATGACACTATTGACACAATACTATATGAGCACAACTGTATAATGTAAATATTGATAAAATCTAAAGGATACAATTCAAACTTATTTACATAATACATGTCTAATTTCAGTAACTAAGCAGTCTGACATTTAAATACTTTTTACGTTATTGATTCCTTTGTAGTTATGTTATATTATAAAAGAACACTTGGTGTCCTACAATGTATTAGTCTCAATCTAATGGGGAGAATTAGAAATGAATTATAAAATCAAGATAGTTAAATTCATCAGTTGGATAGACTTGATCCATCTATATATTTAACTAAACCAATTCAATCAATTGAATTAGATTAGTTTTCTCAGCTCAAATAGACTTGATCCATCTATATAACCCCATTGATTTAACTAAACCAATCCAATCAGTTGAATTAGATCAATTTTCTCAGCTCGAATGATTATATCAAGTTGATACAAGGTGCCCCTTAAAAAACTTTCTATCTCCGCCACTATTTGTTGGCGGTAATTTCTTGGTAAGTAAAGTTATGATCAAGTTGGTATTTTGTCAAGATCTAACTAACTCCCTGTCTTAACTTGAAGACAAAGCTTACCTAGAAGACAAGGGGGAAAAAGGGGGAAAGAGAAAACAAACAAGATGAATAAGTTCGGCAACACGATCTGGTGAGAAAAACTCAGATTTCTGAAGCAAAGAGACCAATTTCACAAAATACATAAGTTAAAACTCAGGTTCACGGCTGGATCGCAAAGATCAAGAAGAAAATGGGGAGGGCGGAGGACAAACCGGTGATGATGACGGTGAGGCGGGAGGCGTCGATGCCTTCGGTGACCTGCTCGGCGGTGTTGCCGGATCCGAATCCGCTGGGGCCTTTGATGCCGGTGGCTTCCCTGAAGTATCCCATGGCGCGAGGAGTAGGTTTTGGCAAAGAAGAAGAGAAAAGCGAGATCAAATAGCGAAGCAGGCAGAGAGACAGAGAAGAGAGTGGAGAGAGGATGAGATGAGGAAGAAGAAGAAGAAATGGTAATTTATAGCGGCCTCGGAAGTCAATAAGCCACGGTTTGTGGAATTTTCTAAAACGGGCGAAATTGTCAAGATTAAGAACGCCGGGTCAACAAGAGTGACTAGTTGGCAGTTCCAGTCAACAGAGGCGGCCGATTTCTTTTATTTCTTCTATTTCCCTTAGAAGAAATATCTGTCAAATTGGATCTTTCTAGAAGTTTACATATTGATAATATTAAATTTTATAAAAATATTAAGTTTTTGAGAAAATTAAGCTACTGAAATACTAAAAAATTGCAAAAATAAGATATGCTTTTCAAATTAATTATTTGAATTTTTTATTTCCTAAATATTTTATTTGAAAAAATCTGTCAGGCGGATTTAAATCTAAGCTAGTCGAAACAACTTAATTATCGTGTTATCATTAAATCTAAGCTATAATTTTCTTTAGTCACATCCGAGTTGTGACTCACGATCCGTTTGTAATGAGATAAATTGAAGAATTTTAATTTCAAATAGAAAACGCAATGTTACTCAATTTCACTGAGATTTAAACCGTCATATGCGCTTCCCGATAAATCTGTTCCGTCGTGAAATCTAAGCTAGTCGAAACAACTTAAAAATTAAATTTTCTCATTAAATGTAAGCTATAATTTTCTTTAGTCAAACGGACTTAAAGACTCCGTGAAAGAAGCCTAATAAATACGACCAACTTACTCCGTGAAAGAAGATAAATCTGACGGTTCAGAACGGACCTTCTAGAAAGATGCTCGTTGACGTGATTATTGTGGTCTGCTTGCGTCAACTAGACCTTCTAGAAAGAAGATAAATGCTTGCTGAGGAAATGGAAAATTTTTAATTGTATCGAGTTCAATCTTCTACGGCAATTGACTAAAAAGTCATATTTAAAATTATCAAAATTTTATGATATACCTTTTATCCATAGCTCATGCATTATTTATTTTTAAGTATACGAATTATAATTCATAAAAATTTAATTTTATAATTCGAATACAGATAAATCTCTATTTTCTCTTCTCTTTTCTTTTTTCTTGTCAATTTATGTATCTATTTTTCTCATTTAACTGAACTAATCAAGATAAAAAAAAATAAAAACTTAATTATATTATAATGATTGAATTCTTTATTTAATCATTAAATTCAAGATAATCTTTTAAATTTATCTATTTTTATTTTTATAATTTTAATAAAAGAATATTAAAAATACAAAAGAAGGTTAACAAAAAACAAATAAAAATATCTTTTCTATTTTTAATGTCTAATTAAAAGAATAAAATAATAAAATAAATTAATAATAATAAATAATAAAGTTTTAATTATATTTATTAAAGATCTTTATTAAAAAATATTGATAATCTTAAAATTTTAAAATTAATATTTAACACCACAACACTATTGAATTCAACACCACGTGCTGGATTTGAATGGGGTGCGACACCATCTAGCAACGCATGATCCACACATTGACCTGTGATGCTATTTTTTAAAAAAGCAATACTTCAATGGTGTTAAATTTTGATTTATTTAATTTAATTGAATTAAGAGTTTTAAAATCGAACAGAATTACATGAAATAATTATTTTTTTTCTAAAGACCAAGATGATATAGGTAGTCTAGTTATACACTATAACAAATTTTCTTAATTTGATATTTTCTTAGAAAAAAATGGGTTGTTGTGTACTTATTGGTTCAGTATAACTTAATAATGTGAATATTAACTTAGTAAAATATAGTGGTGTTGATTTCAAAAGAATAACACTACAATTGTATTGATCTTTTAAAAAATAGCACCATATTGTTGTTGATTTTTCAAAATTGAGACTAAAGTGTGTATCAATTGACACACAAGCATAATTTTATTTATGAGGCTCAAGACAAGACTTGTGTATCATATCTATCTTCTCCACATTTAGCTCTTTCATTACATGTCAATTTTTTAAAAATTCAAATTTTATAAGTTTATCAAAATCTATTGATGAACCTAGAGAATTTTGATTGGAATGAGTTTGATCAAAATTCATTGTTGTCGAACTCATTCTAAATATTATATATTTATAAAGTGTCTCAAAATCTATATGTGCCCAAAGCTATCAGTTTAAAGTTATTAACATTAATGATTAGAAAGTTTTCAAAATTTTAGATTTTAAGATAATTGATGCATACTCATAATTTATTGTAGAGATGTCAAAAACAATCATGAATACCATAAATACCTTCATTATATTACCTTCTTCCATTACATGTCAATTTTTTAAAAATTTAAAATTCTTAATTCCATTAATGGATTTCAATTAAAATGTATTGATAGACCTAGAAAATTTCGATTAAACTCATTCCAATACTTGTAGATTCATTTGATGCATTAGAGTTCAAATATGCACTTCTTTACTATTCCAAGGTCTTTCCAACAACATTCAAAATGATTTTAAATTTCAGAACAGTAAAGTGCTAGTATTAAAAGATCAACATTACAGTGGTGTTGATGTTTAGACACTAACATCACCGTGTGTAAGAAGAACAAATAATATTGATTTTGAAAGATCATCACCACAGTAATATTGATCTTTTGAAATCAGCATCAATCTTATTTAAAAGAACAAATACTGTGGTGTTAATTTCTGAAGACCAATATTACAACGGTATTGATCTTTAGAAATTAACATCAATATCTATATTAGTTGACACACGATTATAACTTCACAGTCTTAGGATCAGTTGGCATGCGACAATAAAAAGATATTTGATTTAATCTAACAAATTCATAGTCAAAACAACTTTAAAAAACAAACATTATATAAATATACATTTTTAAATTAAATGATATATTTATATTTGAAATTTTTTTAGGTCAAGATTTTTTAAGCTCGATATTGTTAAGATAAGTTTAATTCTTATCCCTAATGGAGAATAGCTTCACAGTTAATATGTCAAAGATTAAAAATATATATGTAATTTAATATATTAAAAAGCCTAATACCACCTACTTGGGTGCTTAAACTCAAATTGGTTTATCAAAATCGACTGAACTCTTGAGCTCTACAATTGATAAATGATAGAATTGCAAAATTGAGAAGATAAGTTTTCTCAATTTGGATTGGTCCATTGAGTTAATCTATCATGTAAAAAATGTTTAAATAGATTGGATTAAAATTTTATTAATTCATCATTTTAATCGATGGCGAGCTAATTGAAAATGAGGCTGAAGTCTCTTTGACCTCTCCTGGAGTTCAAATTGGCTAAAGCAATTTAGATTTAGATGAGTAAATCTTATAAAATAAAAATAAAAAAATTAATTATTATTATTTTACAGAAAGTGTTGTAATTAAATTAACTATTATTTTAAATATTTATAATTGTGATTTTTTTTTTGTAAAATTGTCTGTCTCCGGATGGTTATGGATATTTCCAGAAATATTCTGATAAATTTAAAATTCATTTCAACCCATACTCGACCAGTAAGCAATAACGCAAACCCTAGCCTAAGGATCCGCCGCACGCCCTATCCTTTTCTGCCGGATCGCTGCCTCTTCCTCGTCCTTTCACATCTGTTATTGCCTCCGCCGGAGCACTGCCGTTATCTCTCCCTCCGGATCTCTACCAGCGCAAGCCACCTGCTTGATTTTCCTTTTGTAAGTTCTTTTGTGTTTCTGTTCGAGTTCCTTCGTTCCGATATCTTCTACTTCACGGTGTATGCGCAGTCCAAGCGTGCTTTTTTGTATTTTCGGTTTCTCTTTGCTCTGTTTATTCTTGTCTGTTACAGCTAGATTAGTGTTTGGATAAACATTTCCTTCTGAAATTTGAGTTGCATTAAACATGATGGTTATAGTACTAAATTTATGTGGAAGGTGAACTCCCTTTTTTACTTGCAATTAATTATTTTATTATTGAATGATGCGTTCAGTCTTCGTGTGTTGTTGATCTTCTGATCACTAGTGGTTGTTATAAATAAAAATTTCATGAAGAACAGAAGGGGGAACGAGAAACTGTTCTAGAAATTTACTATAATGCTACATGTTTCTGTTTGGATTTTATTATTTTTTCTCGTTTTATTTCTCCAGATGGTGAAAGTATTTGCAGTCTTCCAAGTAGACTTGTAATATTTTGATATCAACTGCCTCATTAAAATCTACAATGCCAATGTAGTATTTAACCGGTGTTTCATGAGGCATTAGGTGCAACTAGGTACTAAAAGGTTGTAGGGCTAGGCAAACAATGGGAGGTGCAGGATGTTTCTATGTGAAGTGTGGCACACAATTCATATTTGAGATCGCCTGTTGGGGTCTTGGAGTCTCCGAACACTTTAACTATAAATATTTGACAATATCATATCTATGTTAAATAGTCATTATTGCACTCTTGGTGTCTCTGAATTTTGATAGTCCTAAACATCTCAATTTTGAGAGGACAAAAATAAAATATATGAAAAAATTTATATGGTGAAAATTTTTCTTTTATTTACTTTGTAAAAAAGGATGCATTATTTTCCTTTCTTTTGTTTACTAGATGGGCAGACGGATTTACAAATCCATTCGTGGATCAGTTTTTGATCATTTTTTTGTCTGTCCAAATAGGATGGAAAGCAATTTCCTCCCTCCCAACTCACTCTCATGTGCATACGAATTTCTCCAACCCAACTCACAAGAGTCGCAACTAGGTCTCACACAATAGTGGACAACCACCCAGCAACACCGCAGTCGGTGGCCCTGAGTGAGGCGGCAGCCCCCCGCACATGAGGTTGCCTCGTGTGGCCCGGTCAGTGGCCCGTGCGAGTTCGACTCGCACGGTCGCAATTGACAACCCTACGAGAGTCCGTGGTTTTTTCTTCCTTTGATTTTTATTTTCTCTTTCTTTTTCACTTTCCTCTCAATTTTTTTCCTTTTCTCTTTTCTTTCTCTTAACATTCCCTGTGGATATGTTTTTCGTTGTAAATTTCTTTCCTTCAATTTTTTTACATCTCAGAAGAAGATATGTATATAGAGCAACCTAAAGAATTTGTTGTAGTTTGGACAAGAAAAGAAAATGTGCAAATTAATCTATTCACTATATATGGACTTAATCAAGCTTTAATTCAATTAATCTTTATGAAGATAGGGAGTAAGATTATCCTTTTGATTCTCTATGTGGATAATATAGTGATCTTGGCCCTGAACTCAATTTGATTTCTTTTTGTCAAAAATTATGATATGAAAGATTTGGGAGAAACTAATATACCTTAGGGAACAAAATAGTTAGACACAGATTACATCTTATTTCTAACTGCTATATTTCTTAACAAAAAGTATTATTGTTTACATGATGAATGACAGTCGGTAGTTAGATGGCTTTCTTCCAACTCCAGTTTTATTGAATTTGTGGAAAATAATTTATTATTTATATTGCTGATCAGGTTACAATATCATTATGGGCCGGAAAGCAGGGGGTTTGTACATAAATCCCAAAAAGTTTGGTGCCATAGGCAAACCTTGTCTGAAGGAGACGGTTGCCTTCCTAGGTTGCTTGTCTTTGAACAAGAACAATGATGACAAATGTGTTAAACAGAAGGACCTCTTGCTTTCCTGCGTGGATGCCCAAGTACAATCTTTATAACCTGCAGTAATTTCTTGTAGTTTATTTTTTTACTTTTGCTTATAACAAAGTTTGAGACTGAATTCTTGTTTCCTCAGCAAGAGCAATTCCTATGGCCTATTATCTTAAATTGCCTAATTTTCTTTTGTTTTATTTATTTATTCTTGCAGAAAGGAAAGCCCAAAAACCCTGCAAGGACTATCAATTATCATTTACAGCGACTTGGGAAAGATAAATTCTTGTAGAAGTTTATGTATTTTCATGGACGTGAGTTCTGAATCCATTGAATAATAATTTTAATCTTGGCACTTGAACTCTCAAAGTAGGACAATGTGCATGGTTGCAGCTAGAGGTAGTGTTGCCTATCCTATACAAGTTCTTCAAGGTAACTGGTGATCTTTTAAGGTTGTTATGGAATTCAAAGCTTTGTTTTGAACATGAAATCTTTTCTTACAAGAGTATATAAGCTACATCAGATCTTATGTATGCTTTTGGTAGGCTATAAGATTGTTTGGTGCATGAGCTTTCTAGTTATAATTCAACAAAAAGGTGGTTATTGTTTTGTACTCTTCATGCCATAAAGTGGCAATGAAACAAACAAATTTTCTACATAATTAGTGATTGTTACCTTTTCTGTAATTCTAATAATCAATTCAGCTATGTCTTGTGAGCAATTAATGATTGTTACTTGAATCCATTACGAGTTGTCTAGGCATAATTCCAATTCATTACAGTCCATACTTCTGCAATTCCAAACACTGTTCATTACAGAATCCAACTAAACAAAAGATCACAGCACTCTCTAAACCATTAAAGGGCAATGAAATAGATAGTAAAGCTACAACTTTTCTAGTGTTGTAGTAAAAATTATATAATCTATCAATAATGATAAAAATCATATTCAATGGTTAATAAATTATGTGTATAAATTAAGTAGTTAATAAACATTGACCATTTATTATTCTGTAAAAAATAAAACAATGAAATACTATAATTAAAAATAAGAGAAAATATTCTGTGTATTGGTGTTGATTGATCATGAAAAGATAATTATTTAGTATTTATACTATAATATATGAAGTAATTAAAACTTAAAAGTTTTACAAATTAAATTCATAAAAAAATATTGATTGATTATATACATAAGTATTAGTTTTTGAAAAATATATGTTAAGTTTTGAGAAAATTCTACCATATTATAGAATATTTTTCATTTAAAATTTATAACTTATTACAAATATTTACATTATAAAATTTAATATTAATTATAAAAAATAATAATAATTTCTATACACTGCCTAATTAACTTTTATACATAAATTAAGTAACCTTTCAATACATTAAAATTTAATAAATTAGTCTAAAATATATTTTTATAAAACTTTATATTCATATTAACTAGTATTATTGTATTAACGACATTTACAATATATCAAGCCAGCTCATCTGGAAACTGGATTCGTATGCAATGTGCTGATTCAATAGTTAGTTTGTCGTGAGATCAACTGCGGACGGTGGATTTTATTTTTTTTAGTTTTTTTTCACAGAAGAAAGAAAATTAAACAATTTTTACAAATAAATCCAGTTGTTTTTGTCAAATCGGACTGGATGCATTTGATGCTCTCAAATCAACCGGTTGAGCCAGCCAATCTATAATTTAACATCTAAATCCTAAATTTTTTTTAAATAACTTAATCATAAGTAAAAAAAATATAAAATAATACTGTTCTTATTTTGGACGTCGAAAATTATTCCGGATACTTGAAATACTTTCAAACGTTTAAAATATTTTATCGCAGATAAGAGGCGTAGGATATCAAAATTATAAATGAAAATTCAATCAGACTGATGCATTTGATGCTCTCAAATCCAAATACATGAGTATACACCACTTGCAACACTCTTATAAGCGTCTCAAAATTCATATAAGCTCTAGCATATCATAACTACAGATACAATGTGAATTTTTTTTTTATTTAAAAAAATCAAGATTCACAATTATCACCTCAACAGCATGCTTTTAGATGAAAGAAAAGGAAGTAATTTTACAGCATTAAAGATAAATTTCCTATCTTATTAACGTATTATATTACTAATAAATCTACTTATTTTAGCATAACTAATTTCTCCTGTAGTTTAAAAAAAATAATAGATACAGGATATTGGAAGCTTGTTCTCTTGGTAGTGTTTATTGGGGTTGCCATTTACAAACTCCACGAACTGTCCAAAGTAATGATAATACTTGATGATCTCAAGTGACTAAAAATTCAATGGTTTTCTTGCTGAAACTGATGCATTTGGATCCCAACAAAGTGAGATCCATGGTACATGTTCTTAAGCTAGTCAGCATGTATTAAACTCTGTAAAAATCTTTCAAACATCACATTGATCAATGGCTGGTACTCTCCTTAATTTTATGCATTCATAAGATAATAATACCAAAGATTAAAAATGGTAGATAATCTCAGATGTTCTAAACCTTGGAGTTTATGAAGTCTTGAATGTTGCCAAGCAGACCTTTATCATATGGAATGGCGAACCTGGTCTCCCTGAGGGGACTTCCTAATAAATTTCAAAAGAACTAAATCATCATCTAATAAAAAAAATGTATTCGCGAGATGAACGAAAATATGTACATTTAGGAGGACCTGGTTGAGGTTCTAAAATATGTTGGAATTCAGGGTATCTCTTCCAATTAATCTGCATCAGATTTGCCTCAGTTCGGATAAGTATTAGTTTGAAGGGAAGCATTATGAAATTGGAGACAATTTACCCATTCCTCTGATTTGATGTTGAAACAAATGCAATAAATGTGCCATATCAAGAACACCACCTAGTAAACAATTGAAATAAGTTTTCTTAGTTATACATAGAATGAATATTCCTAAATACTTATTGAAGACACAAAGTAGAAGCATATTGAACCAATAATCATTACATTTGAAGATGAGCAGAAAACTGAATACGAAATTAAACAGAAACATTTGATAGTGAAGAAGCATTACACTGGAATATCAAAAGTCCTTTCATTATCATTACATTTTCCCATTCTCTCCTGGTTGATCTTCTCAAATGATTTGGACCGATAATCATTTTAAGGTCTAGTTCAATTTTATTTTCCGGAGTCGATTAACCAGAACATAAACACCAGATAATATTACAAATTTATCAATATCATTCTATGTTTTTATTGCACTTTTGAAATAAGACATGCTGATGCTAAATAGGACCTAACTGATCTGTCAATTAATTGATTAAATAGGGATTGAAATGCTATGAAATCCAAAAATCATATGAAATTGAATATTCTATGAGCTAGAGTGGAAGGTCAAAGGTGAACATTAAGATCACTCCTGGTAGAGTATCCAATATTCTTTTATCACTTGTAATCTTTTATCGGAGAAAAAAAGGCAATCAAACAGCGTGATCATGTTTAGATAAACATCTGTACAATTAGCACAAGTAACTAGTAAGGCTTAGCCATTAGAGTATTAGACAATAAGTTTTCTTCTGTCATTAAGTATCCCTACATGCCTAGCTAGTGATCTTGCAAATGATTTTCAAATTTCAGGTCTCCAAAATGTTATGTGCAGTATCTGGAGAAAACATCACCATTATGAATTCATATAGTCTTGCAAAGCGCTTAACAGAGTGATTGGATTCATGTGGACGTCCCCAAATTATAACAACCTGGTTCAATGAGGGTGGAGAGTGGTTGTTGAGATCGATAGCTCTGACAAAATGTTGTTATTGATAGGCTTCTATGATGCAAGTGGAATGAATCAAAACATACTGAAGCGAGTAAAGTGTGATTAAGCCATGAGTATAACTTCCCACAAATAGTTAGGGTATGCACTCCAAGCAACAAGACACTTTTTGGTGGAATTGGCTCAGTTCATAAGAATTTTGTAGTCAAGAGTTCAATGTGGACTAACTCTAAGATAATCTCTTTCGTAGCTTCCCACATAATAGAAGGAGATTTAATTGATTTGTATGACAATATACAATTATGTTTTTCCACCAAAATTGTGACAAAATTTAGGTAGTTGAAGAACAGAAATAAAAGGTTAGGAGATGCTCTGATGAAATATTTCACAATGTTGAAGTTAGGATGCTCCACCTCATTAGTCCACGGACAAATGCGGTGGCCCACAGCATACCCCCCTCTCAAATGACTGATATGGGATAGCATGGGCTCCACAACAATTCAATATGGTATTAGAGCTAGGTCTATGCCTCCGAGTCATAATAAGTGTGCATATTGAAGCTGGGATATGTGATTGAACAAGATGTAATTAGGCATTTAGGTCCTTACACAATCCCGACAACTCTACATAAGACACCCCACAAAATGGAACAGACAATAAAAAGACTACGGGTAGATAGGTAGGGGCAATTCAATTTATGAGGTTACTCAAATTAACTATGAAAAAAAGTTACAAAACAGACTTGCATTCTGTGTGATTGCACTTCCAGATAATTCAGAAAGAATGTTTTGTTGGTTGTTTGCCTTTTAGAACTTCTAATTCTCAAAGACACAGTATCAGATAGGAAGTGACACTGAATTAAAATATAAAGGAGATAAAAAATGATTATATCCAAGACGCTAGTATTGCCAAAAAGTGAACTGTAAATAAATTCTCGAGGTTGTCTAACCAAATAATAATAATTTTCCAACCTGTGATACTAGTAGGTGGGTGGATAAGGACAGCATTTACCAAACTAGGAACATTTATTCATCAGCATTATCTGGTCAAATGTTGTAGATTATTGAATTTACTGATCTCTACCTAATCCTGTTGTGGAAGCAATACGAAATATTTAAAAAGAAAAACAGTGATAGTCTGTGGCATCAAACCTGCCATAGCACTTGGAGTATACAGAAAAGCATTGTACTGATGACCAAGCAATTTGCAAGGATGCTCTGTAGAAATGTAAAACTTGATCATAAATTCACTATTTTATCAGATAATTGTTGATAGTTGACTTATAGTTCGTGTAAAGCAAAATGGACAATATAAAGTTCGTATATGGTCATATAAGATGATTCTTTCACATAGTACATACAAGAAGTGGACTGTGGGTGAGATGACATTGTGTAGCATTCAAATTTTTTTGCAATATTCCTTTATAGAATTGCGTCAGAACAATAAGTTTGATAAGGATACTTCCTTGCATTTGGAAAAAAATATACACAAGCCAGCTACAAGTGACTATTGATGAATCAGTGCAGTTACAAATAAAGAAAAATCATGCTCTATGAGATCTTTTGATGGTATTCAACAAGAGATATGACCTCTTGACAATGAGCCAGTAGAGGTCAAACCAGAGAGTTTCTACTACACAATTATAGCATCCAGATTATACGATGATAAAGGAATTGACTTGACATTTTCACACTTCATGGAACTAATTATGATGCATGTCAAGGAATGCAATAGGATCAGATTTACCACACAAGGCAAACAACTAATTGTATAAAATATGCAAAACAAACACTATGAGCATACCTCTATCCTCTGTGCATCTGCAGATTTTGTGAGAACTGTAAATGGCAAAAGAAAGAACAAAATTATGAAATTAGGCCAAAGGATAAAATTATAACAGTTGACAATTAAAGAAGAAAGAAAGCACAAGTGCACAACACAAATTCAAAGTAAATCTTTGTGCAAATATCACATCCATCTCAACAAGCACAAGCATGAGAACATGTGCACGCACACACGCACACAAAAAAAAAGCATATAAAAAATCTTATAAACTAAACAATCTGTAATTATTTCAAAGATCTCCGCAATTAAATTAAGGCATAAGAATTCAGAATTTTAATAGGCTACACAATTTACATGTATCCAAGTAGAATCAGATTTGAAGAGGCTGATACGAACAACTAGTAATCCAATAAAGACAATGTGACAATATATCGTCTATTTTGATCCAAAAATAGATAAATGCTTAGCATTGCCTATCAGTTATTTCTAAAAGTTTGACAGTACAAATTCCAATGTTATATATATATATATATATATATAACAATTTGTTGAATTCAACAGAAGTGCTTAGTGTTCTGAAATAAGATGGTAATGATCAAATTTGTGAACATGAAAGTTAGTTTCTCATGTATCATGTTTAATATGAAACAAAACTTTCTTATTTGCTTGCTTTTATATGCAAAGTAAAAGAAAGCATTCAACTTGATATATACTGGAATTTGGGTAAATTACAGGGATCCCTTTAGTTTTCCTTGTGACTATATAGAACCATTGAAGGTTTGGAGACTATGGGAACACCGATATGATATTTAATTTGTTGATTTAAATTGGTCCAAATGTGAATCCACTTGAACTGAACCCAATATCTTAAACGCACCTTATTAAAAAATTTATCAACTCATCTAGCGGTACCCCAGCAATAACCCCATGATACAGTGGTGGCACTTACAGATGAGGAGAAACTAGTGAAGTGTACCAAAAGAAACTTTGGACTAACTTATGCTAACTAGGTCATAAACTACCTGCTTGCTCACTGGCAGGGCATGTTCATAATAGTTGGTGCAATTTTTGAACCATCAGGGGATCTATTCAACATAAAGATAAACCAAAAGGAAGTCCTCACAATTTATTCAAAAGTCAATATCAATGTAAAAGATTCTGTTGGATTTTTTTTGCAATAGACAAATAATAATTAGTCAAAATACTCAAAGCATCTAAGAAATGGATTGCCTTGGGCAACAACAAATTTGCACAACATAAAGTTAGTTAAATTAATGTGTTGACATACACTTAGTCGAACTCATTGTATAGGAAGACTCTGCAATAAGAAATCCAGCTAAAAGAACAATAAATAAACGATGATTTTTGTTACCTGCAGAAAAGGGTGATTTATCTCAGTAAAGCAGACACACACGCATACACAAAAGATCATAACCAACAGGTTGAAACATGGAATATGTTAAATACCTATGCAATTCCCAAAAGCAGGACAGTGATGGTCAAATCCCTTAATACTAGTCTTACAACTTTTACAATATTTAACCCTCAGAAGTGTTGGGGAGCTCTGCTGAGAGAAAACTTCTAAATCAATGTGAATAAAAATAAACTGTAATCCATATCAATCAGTTACCTGATTATCTAACTATTTTGGACTGAATATATTAGTGTCCTAAACAACATCAGTCACTATCCATTATGAAAATATCATGGAAATGTGAAAGAAAATGATAGCAGCTTCGCCTAGGATACTGTATAGAATGCACTTCAAGGAATATTAGATAGTATGCTACTTTAGTCTACAAGCAATAACTGCAATGCTGCTTCTGAGGGAAACCCAACAATGATAAAGCATTAATATGAACCTCGCATTGAACTTTAAGGGTATCAAATTCATTTTGACCGGACTCCAAAGTGGAAGGGTTATATGATACTGTTCCAGGATCACCAGAGAATATTCTGGAACACAAAGAAAGCATATTAGTTAACCAAGTTATCAATGTACTTGCTAGATATTGAAGCCCAGCACTGAACAATAATAACTATGTTTGTCTGCCAAGTATCATTATGAAACATAGAAACACATCAAAGAAGCACTTGATTATGCCATATGTGGTTACAATTTCCCGGTAGTTACATGCATATGTTAATACAATTCTATTGGTTATGCCACCCTTGCTCTACATGAAATGCACATTATTTAGTTCATGGCACTGATATATCTTGTTTGATCTTTTGACACTAGTATATCATCAGAAACAATGACTGATACTGGTAACAAGAATGCATGGACACAAAAATAATGGTTAAATATATTAAACTAAAAGGAAAAAAATACAAATTATCACACATTCCACAGAGTTACCAATTAACATTGTATAATATAGCATAAAAATTGTGAATAATAGACCAATTATCAAGTCGAAATTATAAGAGATTATTCACTTAAAAGTTGCTGGCGACTAGGCAAAAGAAAGCAAACAAAAAAGGTATATGATGAAATTTGCAGCAGCACATCACCAAAGACCAAACCATTTCTTACAATGGCAATGTATAAAAACTGAAAATAGAGAAAAACAATGAAAATGAAACTCACCTATAGAGACCATACAATAGCAAAGCACACTCAGCGTTGAGCACAGCATCCAATAACGAGGGGATGGCTGCAACAAAACACAGGTCGAAGATATGAAATTGAAAGCGACAAAATAGGATATGGAAGAAGATCAATCAAATATTTTGAACAACCTTTTCGGATGATGGTAACATAAACTCCCCACATGAACAGTATATTGAAGAGGACAAGAGCCGGAGCAGAAGCAGAAACACCAAATCGACGCCTCAAAAATCTCCCCAATAGAATCGTCACCGCTATAATCAAAGCTGCAAAACACAATAGAAATTGAAGGGAAAAAAGATCCCATTTTGTCATCATCTCAAGGCAGGCAAGATGGAGATTGACCTGCGATCGGGAGCATGGCAAGGAAAGAAATAGACGGAAAGAGCCAGGGCACCAATGCGAGGGCGAATTGAGAGAAGAGAACGAGGGAGCAAGAGAAGAGAGTAGATCGGAGCAGCTCTAAAGGCGATCTCTTTGGTCTCGGGAACCTCAAGCCCAGCATTATCGCTCTCTTCTGGATCCCACCTGCCAAAAGGCCACTCCTTTTTTTCTACTCCTTCTATCGTTTGCGCTAATCGAAAATACAGAAAAATCTACAGCTAACAAAGAAGTCGATTTAAATTCCAACAAGCAAAGAGTCCACCAGATTGATCCAATCGAACTACCGATCCAGCTCGCTATTTGACATCGCCTCGCTCGGCTTCAGCGGATGGGGGCGGATTCACCGGCTGCAGAGTCTGCAAGTCGAGATTTAAGCTTCAGCGGCATTCAGTCGAACAGGAGGCGCTCCAAAAAAAGATCTAGAAGAGGGAAGGGCACGGAGGAGGACAAGGTCGGGCTTGTAGATGTTGTGGACGATGGAGGCGCCGGCGAGGAGAGAAGCGACGACGACGACGCAAGACCAGGCGAGGGACGGCGTGCCGGTCGGTGGCCTGCCACCCCCAAACCTCTTGCCGCTGCTGCTCATTATTATGCTTCACAAGTCTGCGGCCTCTCTCGTGGCACGCGACGTGAAAGGGAAGGCTGCAAACAGCAGCAGCAGAACGTGTCATTCAACAATTATGCACGTAACTCAAGCTAAATATTAAGGCAAAAACTGAATTATGTAATTTATTTTGTCTCTAGTTAACAAGTTTATTTATTTTTTAAATTATTTTTTCAGGTAATTCTGAACATGGACAATTTGATTAATTCTAAAGATGAACGATCCGATCTCATAATCCGACCTCATACGACATCGATCATCAAGTAAATTCAAAAAGTAAAGAGACTTCAACAAGTTTATTCTTCTGTAAAAGATAGAATCTGCCACCCCAGCGACTCCATACGATCAGTCCCACGACCATTTGTAAGGAGGTAAATTGAGAAGTTACAGTTGACCACGGAGGAGGATATTATTTCAACTTCACCGAAATTTGTTTAACAAGTTTATTCAAGGTTTAGTGATTTGTTGCAAAGATGTGCCAAGAGATTCTTTGCTTCCATTGTGGACTTTGCCCTTGTTACAAAGTTGTGTTGCCACTTTGCAACCATCTTTGTTCAAAACACAAGAGAACATCAACACAATCATTAAACATATGCTATAACTTTCTTGTCACTTGACCATCGACTAGGTGATCAATTCGTTATCCTATTTTTTTAACGGTGTGTTTATTATTTGATTGGGAGAGAAAAAGAAGTGAAATGAAAAAGAAAAGAATAGAAATACGAGGAGAATCTATTCCTCTTTTATGTACAAAAAGAAGTAAGCATGTTACTAAGTAGATGAACTGGGTTGATCATATTGTCCACCTGTGAATCCATCAGCTGCCACCAGTGGATCATGCATCACTTCCTGCATTGTAGTAATATCATCGATTATTATCTACTACTACATCTGTTCAAGTTAATTAACTAACCACTCGTCCTAAAAGAATGATGTTATTTAAAAAGAGATCATTTTATATGAAAATGACCAATAATAGTCTAATTTAATCAAACATTTATTACTTTCACTTGCCTGGAGGATTGGGCAGAAGAAGAAAGGAGGAACAGGTCTTTCCTCGATAGATAGCTGCTCCATATCCTTGACGAGTTCAGATGTTGACTCTGGAGAATGTTGAGTATTTAGTGGCCGTGGGAATCTTAAAGATTCGAACTGGTTGATCACGATGTTTTCCTGCTTATCGATCTTCTGTCTTTCCATCACGAGAACGTCCAATGATGACTGGATGAACTCCAATTCCCCTGAAGCTTCTTCTCTGAGTAGGGCCTTTTCTTGGGCATGAGATTGTAGAAGGACAGAAGCACCTGCATTATTGCAATCGCTAGTGTGATCCAATATTCTAATTCCTTGCGGCTCAGCAGCAAAAAAATGATGGGGTGCACATTCTGGATTAAGCAATGGATCACAAATGTGTCTTCCTGGCTCAACTTCCTGATATGCCGACATGTTGAGTAGTCTGACCTCCTGACCTCCCGAGCAAAGCCAACCTACCGACCTATCGAGTAGAGTCGACCTCTCGACTTTTCGACATGTCAACCTCCCAACTTGTCGAGCGGTCCAACCTACCGAGCAATCCGACCTCCTAACTTTCCGACATGTCGACCTCCCGACTTATGAAGGGACACGGTAGTTACCATAATGCGAAATGACATGGTGGTTACAATGATACCCTTTAAGAAGATGTGCCCCTTGAACTTGTCTCCATGAGGTGTATCCTTTGGGTTTCTATCCCTATATAAAGTAAAGGGGACTCTTTCAAGAAGGTATGATCATCAACAATCTCATCTACTTTTACTCCGTTTTTATCATTTCGTCTTTCCATTATACTATTTGGGGCTCCATGATGACTTAGGCATCAGAGGGATCTCGTTGGAGTAACTCTTGACGAGCCCTTTGACTCGTGTTATTCCTCATAGAATCGATTACGTCACAAGGAGAAGGGTACGTCACGAGGAGAAGGTTTTGACATCACTACTCTTTGGTGAGAGGTGGATTTTTGCCACCGCTTCATTGCAATGAGATTTCTGTCGCTGTAACATTTTGATGCCGTCTATGAAAAAATAGGTGAAAGATGTTGAGGTCAAAGATGTGAAGATTGAAAAAATAACCAACAACGACCACTCCGATGGTCTTCCCCGACCGTCCAACCAAATCTATTAATTTGTTCATCTTGGTAGGTTCCAAAAACCCTAATCCACCGTCATTAAGAGCTAAAGGAGCATCTTCTTTGGGACAGAAGCCGCATATCCTTCATAAGATGGAAATGAATGCGTATTAACAAGTAACTTTTTCTCCTTCTTATGTCCTTTAATTAATTTTTTTTCAATTTAAATTCGTTCTCTCTGTTATGTTTAGTTTCTTATATGGAGATAACTTTTTGCTTCCTTTTTTTCTCACGTGGAAGCTCTATGGATGACTCACCCTTGACGTAACAGCTCCTCCTCTTGCCTACTATTGTGTTTTTCAAATGGAGTATGCTTCCTCACATTCTTTTTTACACTGATTAATTGTTATGTTGTTGGAAAAAATTTGGTTGAAGTGCTGGAAGACACAAAGATGATCAAGAGCAAGTCATTTGATGCATAAACTTATGTTTTTATTTTCTGAGATCATTTTATGAGATTTTCAAATACTTATATCTTAAATCTTAGGATCGATGCTTACTCTCCCGACTCAAACTTGATCGTGGATTGAATACTTATATCCCTCTGTCTTGGACAGAGGCAACCTCTCTTTTCCTTTGTCTCGGACAAAGACATCCACTGGCAATCCTTTTGTCTTGGACAGAGGCGACCTCTCTTTTCCTTTTTCTCGGACAAAGGCATTCATCGGCAATCCCTCTGTCTCGAACAGAGACAACCTCTCTTTCCCTCTTTATCTGGGACAAAGGCGTCCACCAACAATTCCTCTGTCTCGAACAGAGACAACCTCTCTTTCCCTTTGTCTCAAACAAAGGCGTCCACCCACTTTCCCTTTATCAAGGATACAAGCGTCCATTAACATCCTGTCTCATCTCTCCAAGAGTAAGTTGTCATTTACTCTTCTGACTATGACTTAGCTGCGGATCGAGTTTTTCACCTTAGCGTCATCAGGCTCTAGAGCCAACATCTTCGTACCAAGTCCGGTTATGCTTATTTA
This sequence comes from Curcuma longa, assembly GCF_044706935.1. Classification (NCBI taxonomy): domain Eukaryota; kingdom Viridiplantae; phylum Streptophyta; class Magnoliopsida; order Zingiberales; family Zingiberaceae; genus Curcuma; species Curcuma longa. The sequence continues at coordinate 1,900,660 of NC_133876.1, read as the reverse complement.
ATTTTAGATGGTAATTGTATGTCTTTCCCCTCTAGTTTTGCGACCAGCAGGCAACCTCATCAGTTCGATGTTACATCCTGCAGTCTTCTACATTCTAATCGAGTCTCGTACAACTACCGCTCCTCGAGTCAACTTAGAGGGGGGCTTGTGATGTCGTCAGTATCTAGTTGGCTCTAGGTCAACATGATGCACTTACGTGGCCCCACCCCAAGTTGTTGTATCCATCTGAGTTAGTTCGACCTCTGGACTTCTCGACATGCCGACCTCCCAACCTGTCGAGCAATTTGACCTCCTGAGCAGAGCCGACCTGCGGAGTAGTCCGACCCCCCAGCAAAGCCGATCTCCAGACCTACCAAACAGAGCCAATCTTTCAACCTGTTGAGCAAAGCCGAACTCCCGACCTCCCGACCGTCCTAGTAGAGTCGACCTCCCAAGCATAGCCGACCTGTCGAGCAGTCCGACCTCCCGACTTCTTGACATGCCAACCTCTCGACCTGCAAAGGGATATGATAGTAACCATAATGCAAAGGGATATGGTGGTTACAATGGTGCCCTTTAAGGTGTGTCCCTTGGGCTTCTATGTGCATCCCTTGGGTTTCTATCCCTATATAAGGTAAAGGGGGATTCTCTCAAGAATGTATGATCATCATCATCTGATCTCATCTACTTTTACTCCAATCTTTATCATTTCGTCTTTCCATGGCTATGATGACTTAAGCATCGGAGGGACCTTGTCGAGGTAACTTCCGACTAGCCTTTTGACGCGTGCTATTCCTCGTAGAATCAACTATGTCACAACTTCACGAGGAGAAGGCTTTAATGTCAAAAATTTACAATTTTAAAGTAGAAATGTAAAATTAATATTAAAATTATAAACCATTGATTATACAATATGAAATAAATATTAGATAATAGTATTTTTTTGAAGTGATATTTAGCTCATTTAATGAAGCAGATTATTAAATTGCTGAGGAAGGTTCATAACAAACCGTTCGATATAAACAACATATGATCAAAAAATAAATGACTCATGCAGGTCTCGAACCCTTCACGTTATTAGCATAACACTTTAACCAACTAAGCTAATAAGTCATTGATATTTTATCGAAATGTCAAAATTTTATTTAAAAATAATACCAATTAGTATTGATATTTTATTGAAATGTCAAAATTTTATTTAAAAATAATACAAACAGTTTTTAAAAATTTATAATTTTAAAATAGAAATGTAAAATATATAAGTTTGACAATAGTATTTTTTTTAAAAAAGTGATATCCAACCTATTTAATGAAAATTAAATTGCCCAAGAAGATTCATAACAAAATAGGCGATATAAACAACATAAGACTAAAAATTAAATGGCCCATGCAGGTCTCGAACCTGCGACCTTCGCGTTATTAGCACGACGCTCTAACCAACTGAGCTAATAGGCCATTAATAATTTTTTGTTATATTAAGATTATTTTTTAAAATGTACAATTTTATAGTAGAAATGTGAAATTAGTATTAAAATTAATTTTGAATTATAAGCAGACTGTTAATTTGCTTAGAAAGACCCGTAATAAATCGTCCGATATATAATATCAAAATTGATTTTGAATGAATAGACTCATACTTCTAATTACTAGCACGATGCAACATCAAGATCAAAAAAAAAAGAATGACTCATACTTCTAGTTATTAGCACGCTAATAAGCTTAAGTTTGTCAATGTGTCAAGATTTTATTCTTAAAACAGGAAAATATTAATAGACTTGGCTTGATGCATGTTCTAAGGTAGGATGGTGTGAGTGCACCATGGGCTCCGTAACCAATCCCCCATGCTAAACGACCTTCAATGGACCAAGTATTCTTTGGGATCATACTAGGCAGACAATTTCTTATTTCCAACTCCCTTAGTGAGCGAGTGGTTCAGCCCTTCATACCCTGGGATTCATGAAACAATAACCTCATGACAATTTGATATCAGAGTACTGAGCCTTGACTTATGCCATGGCCTGTTGGTTCAAGTCACATATCAATTTAGTATTGAAGCTTGCATAGTTCTGAAAAGTGGGAAAATATAAGGGCCTGATGAACAACAGCAGGTTTGTCCATATAAGCAAGTTTCATGCTAAGCATTATGTCCAAAGGCCTGCAAGAAAGTATCTTCCTAGTAGAAAGGAGGGTATTATTATTCCCTTGAGATGGGAGACCACTGCTGGTCGTTGCTTGATATTTGATCTTTTGGTAGTGTTCTAGCCGGATGCCGTGGACAGTTAAACCATCAATCAAGAATATGCCACCTCAACTTCTGCTGGTCGGATAAAAGAACATAAGCACCTCAGCTTTAGTAGACACTACAGTAAGGTAAGCTTTTAACCACAATAGTTTGTCACTAAAAGCATTTTCAGTAAGCTACAGCTAATGTTTATAAAATTTTCAGTAACAAAAAATTTCATCACAAAATTTTAGTATTATTATATCATTCACTGGCAATATATACTATAAAATAAATTCAATTAATGAGAAAAAAGATCCAGAATGAGTTAAATCTTATTGGGTGCAACACATTCAATTGGCCTAAATGAAAATTTACATATTGAATAACACTAATGGCATGCTTACTTGGCTAGGAATAGGAGAGAAAAACATGGCAATGAAATGAACTTGTCAAGTTCTCTCCTGTTTACTAAGGATGAAAGAAGAGGAAGAAATTTAATGTTTGTGATATTATTTTCTGCCAGTAGCTACTATCCAAATAAACAAGATAGCTAAAAGTAGGTGAAGTTCCCTGACTTAAAAATGACTTCCATTCCCCCCTACTCCGTTCCCTTCATGGAAAAACACTATAAGATCTATTTTAATCATGCATATCTTTGCAATGCACTAATGACAAAAACAGGCAGTCCAGTAATTCCACATTTCTGTGTTAATTCATGGCCTAAACTGATACAAATTTGTAAAATATTTATCGAGATTGTCAATTTTGAGAATAAAGAAATTTGTGAAGAAAAAAAAATATACATCAGTGGAATGACTTACTTTTCGGATGCTGATCCCATAATAAGTTTCCTAATGTTATATTGAGCCACTAGATCGACAATCCCATTCTGAATTTGTTTGGTTTCTTTCACAATAACACTTGCGTGCACCTATCATTACAATCAATGTTTTAGCTCTGCAACATATAAAGAATATGAATCAATTCATGTATTTGATCAAGAACAGATTTGATATCAATCATGACAAATCAAGATACTTTAAGATAAGGAATTTGTCCATACCTTCTTTTTCAATTTTTTATTTGTATAAGTGCATTCCATATTTCTACTAGAGATTCAATTGAGTTGTAGAGTTCATAAAACTTATCTTAGAGAGTGTTGAGAATATGACCATAACAAATCACCATGTCTTCTTCATGCTTTTTTCATGCAACCTTAACTGTATCAAAATTATCATCTTTTAGTTCTGGAAATGGCTCCACCTTTGGATCAAGACTATATACAACCTTCAGTAAGCAGTAAGCAGAAAGAATAGTTTTCCTTTCCAACAGGTAAAATTGGTGTCATCAAATCGATCGAGTTGAATATTTGAATTGAAAAAAGATGTCATATTTTTTTCAATTTCCAATGTAGAAATAAAACCTTAAAGATTGAAGGAAGATTGGAATTTATGGTGTATCGAAATGCTTAAGTTGAGGTGTATCGAAATACTTTTCCTTTAAAGTTTTATTTACCCTCACTATTCAAAATTTACTAATGAATTTTATTGATAAATTATCTCCAAAATACAACAACTCTCTCAACATAATATCTAATAAAAAAATATTGAGTTGTCCAAAATATACTTAAAATCTTTTAAAAATTTAAATATTTATAAAGAGATTGACATCTTAGTCAATATATTTTTTTCATCAAATAATATAATTATTATATCTTTTTAATTAAAAGACACGTAGATATAATAATTCAAATGAAATGATGATATTTCACAATGTCTTTTAAAAAAAAAACCCTAGATAACCGCAGCACCTTCCCTTCCCCTGTTTCCGCCTCCTCGCTCCGGCACTTCGTTCCTTTCCAGTCCCCTGTTGAAAGCGACGGCTAGGCGGGGAGGAGGAAGAAGAAGGCGATGAAGAAGAAAGAAGCGATGCCGTGTGGTGCCTAAAGTGAACTATGGAATAGAGAGTCCCCATCCCAAGCGTCGGCGAGTCGAGGCCTTGTCAGCCCTGTGGACGGAGAACTCGATCGACGAAAGGTCGGCGAGGAGCCAGAAGCGGCCGCGGGTAGTGTGGACGCCGCAGCTCCACAAGCGATTCGTGGACGTCGTGACGCGCCTCGGCACCAAGAACGCCGTTCCGAAGACCATCATGCAGCTGATGAACGTGGAGGGCCTGACGAGGGAGAACGTCGCGAGTCACCTTCAAAAGTACCGCATTTATCTAAGGAGCAAGGAGGGGCTCTCCAGCGAGGGTCCTTCTCCCTTCTATTGCGCCTTTGCCTCCACGCCCGTTCCGCAGAGCCTCCGAGAGCACCACCACCAACCGCCCCAGACGCCGCCGCAAACCGTTCCCCTTCCCTACACCACGGCCACCATGCTCCCGACGGAACCTCCATGGTCATGGTGCCTTTCGTTAAAAGCTACCAGATGGGTGGGAATTTCCATGGATTTGAGACTCCCCATCATTCAACTGAGCTAGTTTAATTTTGTTCGTTGCTGCTTTGAACAGCAGATCACTCCAATTATTTCTCCTGATCATTGCTACTGATGAACTAGCTAATTTGACGAATCAAAAAGCAAACTTCCTTGGATTAAGCCCTTTTAATTACACATACCATTTCATATCACACTGATGCAACTTCCAACCAACTGCGACCCATCAACGTTCTCAATTTCCTTCTCTTGATTAGTTTCTTCACCTGAACAGCATCTCTATGTCTCCCAGCGTCTGCTAGAGCATTTGACAGCAGCACGCAGCTCCCTGCGCTCTCCGGCTCGAGCTTAAGCAAATGCGAAGCTGCCAACTTTGCGAGCTCGATATTGCTGTGGTTCCGACTTGCCGCGAGCAATGCTCCCCATACGAAAGCATCCGGCTCCATGGGCATCTCTGCGATAAAATCGCAGGCCTCTGCGAGCTCGCCTGCTCTCCCCAGCATGTCCACCATGCAAGCATAGTGCTCCATCCTTGGCTCAATCCTGTGCTTCACCTGCATTGAGTGGAACAATCGCTTGCCGAGCTCGACCATTCCGCCGTGACTGCAAGCCGACAGAGCGGCCGTGAATGAAAGATGATCCGGTCTCGCTCCTGTGCTTCCCATTCGATCGAAGAGCTCGATTGCTTCCTTGCAGCAGCCCTCATTAGCGTAGCCGAATATCATAGAATTCCATGAAACAGTGCTTCTGTCCGGCATATCATCGAACACCTTGCGCGCTTCGCAAGCGAGGCCGCATTTAGTATACATGTCGATCAGCGCGCTGCCAACGTACAAATCCTCTGCGATTCCTGCAACCAGAGCGAAGCCGTGAATCTGTTTCCCGCGGCGCAAATCCGCTGCATTGGCACAAGCTGGCAAGAGGTTACTGATGGTGATTGAGCTCGGCTGGAGTCTTGCAATCTTCACCATGTGGATAAAGATCTCAAAGGCTTTATCGTATTTGAAATTGAACACAAGGCCGGAGATGATGGAGGTCCAGGAGAACGCGTCGGGCTCTATCCCATCCGACTGCATCGATCTCAACAACTCCGTGGCCATTTCATTCTCGCCCTGGTGCGCGAATCCGGAGATGAGCGCGTTCCACGTGACAAGGTCGGGCTTTAACCCCAAAGGCGGCATCTTGACGGCTAGAACCAGCGCGGCTTCTGCCGCGCTATGGTGCGCGTAGCCGGAGACGATGGCGTTCCAGATGACCAGGTCCCTGTTGAGCGTTGCGTCGAACAGGCGTCGGGCGTCGGGAACTCGGCCGCACTTGCAGTACATGTCGATGAGGGCGCTGCGGACGAAGGCGTCGTGGTCGAGGCAGGAGCGGAGGGCGACGGCGTGGAGAGCTCGGCCGGTGTTTGAGTCGGGGATGCGGGCGCAAGCCCGGAGGATGGTGGGGAGGACGTAACGGTCGGGGGCGAAGCCTTGATGGAGCATCTGGCGGAAGAGGTGGAGGGTGCGGCGGTGGAGATCTTGGCGGGAGGAGCCCTGGATGAGCGCGATCCAGTGGCTGAGATTTGTCTTAGACATGAGAGAGAGAGAGGGCAACAGGCGGAAAGGTCTACTTAGAAATACCACTATAACTTATAAATAAAAATTTAAAATTTAAAATAAAATGAAAGATACAATATGAGAAATGGAATCATGGGAGAAAATCCTACCGTTGTAGAATTATTGTTAGATGAGTTCCTCTTATTTTTCTATTTCTATTTATAGTATTTAAAATGATATTTTGACTGATGTTGTTCTAGTGGAAGTCGATTCAATCTTATCTCAAGTCATCTCAAACTTTAATCGTTCACCAAATATATGATATTTGATTTTTTATTATTATTTTTTTACTTCAGGCCGGCAAGTCCAGACCATATTCGACCCGACCCATTTTGACAGCTCAAATATAACCACAATATCTGCGCCTCATTGACCCTAATTCTTCCGGCACCGAAACAGCAGACAAACCCACGTGGTCCCGCTACTTCCTTTCTTTCTCCACCAACCACCTCGCTTTCAACCAAAAGATCTGCGCCATTATTGCCGGGTATCTGTCTCGCGGCGTCGCAGTCGCTACCCATCTTTCGCGTACACGTTCCTGCAAGTAACCGCACCGCGCCACGTTTTGCATTAGCCTAACCTCCGAGTTTGAAAATATCTCCGCACCACGGACACGTGCCCGTGCCCTTCCAGTAAAAGAAAAGAATAATAAAAAAAAAGACAGCAGAGGCAGCCCCGCCGCTCGGAACACGTGTCGGACAAGCGCCCACGGCAAACCAACCCACGCGTCCCGGCGTCAGATGGGCAGTCAGATGAACGGCTGAGATGCGCCAGGCGACGACGGTAGCGTGACCGTGACTGTGACCGCCAGCTGCCCCGTTTCTGTGGCACGTCCTCTCTGTTGCGGGCCGGCATTGACGAACTCGGACCGTGCATTTTTATTCTTCTTCCTCTCTCCCTCGTTCTTCATCCCTCGGAAGGCTCCCGCAGGTGAGGGATTTTGGATGCAGAGGCCTCGATCTGCTCTCGATTGGTAGAGTATGGCCGAGATCTGCAAGCAGGCGACGGAGGTCTCCTCGGCATCGGTCGGTGAGGCCCGGCCGCGGCGGTTCAGGTTCGTCACTGCGGTGGCGGAGGATACGGGCAAGAAGCGGCATAGAGTGGATCCTGGTTGCGACTACGTTGAGAACCACGGAGAGGATGCAAGGAATGGGTCGACACAGAGGACGAGAGCAGCATTGATGGTGTCGGAGCGTACTTGCAGAGGTAGAGATTTGGAGTCGGTGGTTGCGGATGGGTGTCCAAGGTATGGGGTGACATCGGTCCGCGGTCGGAGGAGGGAAATGGAGGACGCCGTTACTGTTCGCCTAGACTTCGTTCGTCGTCACCATTTCTTTGGCGTCTACGACGGCCATGGAGGCTCGCGTGTAAGTTTTTGTTTGGCAAGCTTGTCTATCTCTTCCGATCTTTTGTCTCTGTTCTTTAGTTGTTACCAGATGAGGCAAATTGGTGCCGGCCTTTTCAGGTGGCGGAATCATGCAGAGATCGGATGCATGAGATGGTGGTGGAGGAAATATCGGCATCGATGCTCGGGAAGGGTTTGGATTGGACCGCCATCATGGAGATCAGCTTCGCGCGGATGGATGCGGAGGCTGCTGCCTGTTGCAACGGAGGGTCGGCGCCAGGCACGGTGGCGTCCTGCCGGTGCGAGATGCAGAAGACCAAGTGCGACCACGTCGGCTCCACCGCCGTGGTCGCGGTGGTGGAGCCGACAAGGATCGTCGTCGCCAACTGCGGCGACTCTCGTGCCGTGCTCTGCCGCGACGGAGTGCCCGTCCCTCTCTCCTCCGATCATAAGGTGAGCTTCCGATTGCAAAATCCCCTTTTTCTGCACGATTCATCCTGACGACTTTGCTCCCAATGTTTGGTAGCCGGACCGACCAGACGAGCTGAGGCGGATCGAGGCGGCCGGTGGTCGAGTCATCTACTGGGACGGCGCCAGAGTGCTAGGTGTCCTGGCCATGTCGCGAGCGATAGGTAAGCTAAACCTCTCCTCCTCCTCCACCACCTCCTCCCCTTCTGCGTAGCTTCTGGTAGTTCATTTGATAACTCTGCAGGCGATAGCTATCTGAAGCCGTACGTGATAGCAGAGCCAGAGGTGACGGTGACGGAAAGGAAGGAGGAGGACGAGTGTCTGATCCTGGGAAGCGACGGACTCTGGGACGTGGTGAGCAACGAAATGGCATGCGAGATCGCCAGGACGTGCCTCCGGAACAGCGGCCCGAGGGCGAGGACCGCGGTGGCGACGAGGGAAGAGGAGGAAGAAACAGGCTCCGACAGGGCATGCTCGGACGCGGCGCTTCTATTGACGAAGCTAGCGTTGGCGCGGCGGAGCACGGACAATATCAGCGTCGTCGTCGTCGACCTCAGAACAAGCCGCCCAAACGAAGCACCGCGAGTGTTAAATGGGTCTCTTTAGTTTTTGGTAGGGGAGGTTCATGTTTTTTCGGCCGTAGGATTAGGAAATCATAAAATCCCGATCCAAAAGAAAAGCAATCGAGATCGTTGGTTTTAAATCGATGGAGTGTATTTATTTGTAAGCAGCTGGCCATCGCAAACAGAGGCGTCTCGGAAGGCAGGGGTGGCTCTCAAGTAGCATCTTTGCCGGAGCTTCGGGACATAACTGAATTGATTACGCGGAACATAACTGAATTGATTACGATGAAATAGAGAATCGTAAATTAATATGTCCTGAATAAATAAATACACGTTCGTAACCGATCTTACAAGCTTAATTAATTATCCACTTCAAACGATCACCCAACAAAGTCATGCAGCAAACGATCCTTCCCGAACTGCCTCTCCTGGTTACCAAAAGCTCTCGCCAAATAGGGGTCGTTGCACTCCTCCAGCCCGAACCGGCTCGCCGCACTCGCCGGCAGTGATTCCCCGGCGAAGCGAGCCGCATTGTTGTTCTGCAGGCCGAGGGTGAGCGACACGGCATTGCCCTGGGCTGGTGAAATCTTCACTCCACTCGACGACGGCGGTGGCTGGTGACTGCTTGTTTTGTTCTTCTGGCGCATCTCCAGCGAGTGGATCTCCTCGACCATCGGCTTCCAAAGACGGACTCGTGCATTGATAAACCAATTAGAGACCTGTCCATGATTAAAACCATAATTAAGCTATTAAATAACACGATTAGTGTTAACTAATTAGTAATACCATTACCTGGTTTCTTGTTAAACCAGTTTGTTTAGCCAAGTTATGCTTGTCCACATCAGTGGGATACCTGCAAAATTACTTAACTATGATCAAACAATGGGCCTCTAAGAATATAATAACCAAGCACTTATCCAAAAGTTGTGAGCAACAAGGACTAAAACAATATTAAACCATAGCAAACCCTACTAAATTATAGTGCAGATCATTGATCACCCTATCTTATCTTGTTGCATGAGCAGTAAACTTACCATATTGAAATGCAAAGCATTGTTAGTAAGTTGTGCCTCAGCTAAGAAGAAGATGTTTACTTACGGATGCAAGAAGTGGTCGAAGAGCCATGCCCGGAGGACGGACACTGCTTGTTCGGGAAGGCCCCTTTGCGGCCGCCATATGTGTGGTTGAGCTGCCAAGGGATGGTCAGTGCTATTGGTTGGTCTTTGGAGGAATCCAGTGTTGTTTAGTAGACCAAAGGTTGAGATGTCTTCTCTTCGGACGGCTTTGTTGCCCTTGTTCACCTGGTGGAGTTGATCGGAGATGATGTTCTTCAGGCATCTGAAGTGTTTGGACATGATTTTGAGGGCAATTGAGGCATATGGAGCAGCTGAGCTCAACCCCGCGACTGACTCGAAAGATGTGATAACATCTTGCACTTGTTGATAGTATTGTTTGTATCTTCTGCAGACCTGAAAAAGCAGCAGTTGGAAAGGCAGAAATCAGAGATGACAATCAAAATGTTCGACGAATGCCTCTCGGGCTTCAAAAACTTTGCAATTGGCAAGATGGTTTGTGACAAGTGAGCTTTATCTCCCCTGATCACCAGAATAGTAATCTCTAATGCAACAAGCAAAATATAAGGACTACAGACAGGATGAACTTCATTTTCTTGGTGTTTAGGCATTCTCGGTACTCAATGTTTAATCTTATAATTATATTCTTGCACAATGCTTGTTTATATAATACTTCCTCCTATTGGCTTGTCGACTAAAACAGATTGAAGTTACAAGAACTAGTTTTGCTTCATCTTCTTTGACAATGTCTGTCATAATTGTCAAAAATATGCCTATACTGACACAAATTGCTCGAATTGCATAGGTATTGAAAAAGATCTATACGATCTTCCTCGAGAACTTGGAAATCTTATGAAGATTGATGGGAACGGTAAAAAAAAACAGCTTCGAAAAGACTAAACTACAAATGAGTTAAGCTTCACTAGAAATTGGATAGAATCAAATGAAACTTCATCAAATTAATAATGAAAAAATGGATGGAATAAGTTGAAATTCAGTTGAATAAAGATAATTTTGGAGACTCAACCAATTTAGCCGACTTTAGACTCATCCCAATTTTGACTTCTAGCGAAGTCGCACTAGAGGAATTGTCTTCTTCACTTGCTCAAATCTCACATTCAATCTGTTAGCCTCACTATAGCTAAAGATATACCATGAGCTCCACGATCACTCATTCATCCTTGTCACTACTCGCTAAATTGACGACTCACCTAGCTCGCACTTGCTCATTGTGGATGAAGAGGCAACAAGATATCTCACTTACACTTAATATTATGAAAACGATCATAATTGATATCTATGATCTTATATTATGTCTCATACTCTAATTTAACGAGCCCAACGATTCTATCACATCCTCATAATGGTGCCAATTTTGAAACTTAAAACTATTTCAAAAGGACCTGACCTACAATCGAAGAACCATATTACATACCATAAATATGATTCAGAAAGGTAGTAATACTACACGCACAGCCTCATATGCAGTGTAGACGACGGCCAAGCTAATACGAACCTTGTTTTTCTTGTTCTGGTACCATGTTAAAACTCATTGGCTGACTAATTATCCCAAAAGCTCGATATGTAAGGAAAGCTACCAATTATGTTCTTAACAAATAACTAGTATAATAAAGTTTGTAAACAATCTATGATTTTGTACTGTAAGTAATAAAATTTAGTAGTTTTTATAAATGAACATTATCTATTTCACTGATTTAATGTATTATGTAGCAAAGGCACAACTTTTTAAAACTATATTCTCTAGGGTTTGTGTTCTTTATGAGTGCAAAAATATATTCATTTTAATGTTGCAACTTAGAAACTCTATGTCAAGTATCCCTAAGATAAGAGAAAAGCATATCTAAGAAAAGATTGCAATTTCGATTAGTTTCATATAAGTATGTCTATGTTATATAATTAATCACAGACTAGATGAGGATCATGAACTGATGATACCTTCAACATGCAAATCATATTACACTGTCTAGGGCAACAAGATGAATTCTATTGCCACTGATAACTGTAACCCTAATTTGAAGTAGATTTAACCTCTATAATACTGCACAGTGTTTTTGTTTTTCTTTAAAGATATCATCCATTTCAAAGATGGAAGTGTTCTTACAGCTGTTGATTGAAAACCAGTTGACAAGATAGAACACAAGGGCAAAAATACTACTGCTGCAATAAAGTATTCTCCTCGGAAACTTGCACTGAATCAAGAGAATCCAAAAGGAGAGATATAGAAGAAGAATAATATTAATAACATCGACAAGAAAAAAATTTAACAAGTCATATCAAGACGATCAGTAGTAGTTAATTAGCACGATAAATGAGGAAAAAATTATTATTTAATACTCGGATTAAGTTAATTAGGCAGCTTAATTACCTCGTCCAACATTGAGATGAGCGTGGTCTTCTTCCACTGCTGCTCCGAGCCGGCGCCGGCGCCGGCGACGTCCTCTCCCATGCCGTGGTCGTCCACCAACGACGGCTCCCTCGGCGGCGGATCCGCATCGAGGAGCAAGTCCGGCTGGCAGGCGCCGCGGCTAGTGCTGCCTCCGCCGTCGGCGGAGGCTTGGCTGGGTGCCACCTGGCACACCTCCTCGAGCAGCCTCCTCGCCGACTCGAGGAACCGGGAGCGGTTGAGGACGGCGGCGTAGCCGGTGAAGGGGCCGAGCGGGGCGGGGCGGCCAGCGAGGTGGCTCCGCGGGCGCGCGGAGGGGGAGGACGAGAGCGAGAGGGAGAAGCCTTGCGTGGGGATCTGGCGGCGCGGCCCCTGCTGCGACGGCGGCGCGGCCGGGAGCGCACCGTGGCCGTCGAATTGCGCGACGCTGCCGTAGCTATTGTGGTAGTAGGAGAGCGAAGTGGAGGCGGAGTGGAAGGCAGTCAGGGAATTCGCTCCCGCCGAGTAGATCGGCGCCGCCGCGCCGCCGGGCTCGTGCAGGAGCAGAAGAGAGGTCGACGCCGGAGACGTCTCCTCCTCCGCCGCCGCCGCCGCCGCAGGGATTCGCAACTTCTCCCTTCGGCTGTGCTGCGGCACGTGATAGTACATCTGTGGATGGTGGTGGCGGTGGTGCAGCAGCAGCTGCTCATCCCCTGCTCCTGCTCCCTCGCCGCCGCCTCCGAACCGATCCGCCGCCGAAGAAGCCATGACCTCTATCTGATTCTCGGTGGGTGCTCAGTGTAATCTTGAGCTCCGCCCTGGAGAGAGCAACGACGGAGGCCCCTATATTTTTGCCTCTTGCTTTCCACAGATCAAGTCACAAAAAAAGAGCAGAAAGCGAAGAAAGAAAGAAAGCGAGCGTATGAACAGTTCGCCAAAGGCTGAGCCACTGATGAGGAATATGGTTCAGTTGTGACTGGTGATCATATTCATATCTATCTAAAATGAGATGAGATCTAATCTCTAATCTATAGCCTTCTCTCTCCCTCTCTTAACTATAATAATGAATCTCACTCTCCCATCTTGTCTCCTTTACGCTGCGCTGTTCTCTGATCACTGCTAGTTGTATTAAAAGCCGCCACTGTACTACAGTACTAGATTACAATCCAGGCCGCCCGGCGCACACGTGGGACGCCGTCTCTCACTCTCACTGTCACTCTCACTCACATACGTACGCCGTCGGCGAGCCCGCCGCGGCAGCGAGGTTGGTCAGCCAGCGATAAGCTGCCAAAGCCAACAGGACAGAGGCCCGCAGCGACGAGGTGGGGGGTGGGCGACACACCACGGGTCGTACTCGTTGGCGGAACCAGGTGTCCGCCCGCTATTGGATGGACTGTACGCACTTAGCTCAGGGATCACTGTCGGCGCTCGCTGCCAAAACCTCGTCCGGTCCCCGGCGAGGGTCGAGGGGCTTCATTGCCCGCCCGCCGCGCGTTGTTGGGTGATTGGGCAGTTTGGCTTTCGAGTTAAAGGTGTGCAGCAGGCAGGTAGGTGGATCTTTTACTTGATTGCGCGCGCGCGGAGAGGAGGGAGGTGCGCCCGAGTTTTGCGTCGATTCGCTTCTACCGAGGACGACCTGGAGACTGTAGCTTCCACTGTTCTTAAACTTAAAAAAGCTCTCATGGAGTTTACAGCTAGATCGACTGATAACTTATTGTTAATCAGATGCATGCCCTTCAGATTACATTTGCACGGAATTGGTACAACGATGTCGAATCTTCCGTTTTCAGTTCAGGCGTCGGCTTCAGGGGAGTCGACCACTGCTACCTTGCTCTGTACTCTCTTGTAGGAATAGCTTCTTGCAATGCACACGAAGACGCAGATGTTGACGGCGTTCAGAGCCGCCACCAACCAGTAGAACGAGTCCAATCGGCTCCCGTTGAGGTCCCTGGCGAACCAGGTCGTGGCCCGGTCCACCGCCGTGATGAGGAGGCTGCTGAGGAAGCTGGCCACCCCGAAGATGCTCAAGTAGAGGCCGATCCCCAGACTGCGCATCCCGTCGGGCACCTGCTCGTAGAAGTACTCCTGCAGCCCCACCAGCGCGAAGCCGTCGCCCAGCCCCATCGCCATGTACTGCGGCACCAGCCAGAACACCGTCATCGGCGCCGTCGCCGTCAGCCGCCTCCGCTCTACCAGCGCTGCCGCCGCCATCGCCGCCGCCGACAGCGTCATGCCCACCCCGATCCTCTTGAGGATGCTCACGCCTCGCTCTTGCCCGGTGGCCCTCCGCACCGCCGGCTCCAGGAGTTTGTCGTACAGCGTCACCGTGATGAGCATGCCCACCGCGCCGAGGGCGAAGACGGAGGCCGGCGGAATTTCGAAGCCGCCGAGCTTCCGGTCCATGACGCTTGCTTGCTTTATGAAGAAGGTGGAGGACTGCGACATGGCGATGCCGAAAGGCAGCGCCGTCAGCCAAATAGGAACGATGCCGATTATTAGCTTCAGCTCCTCGACTTGAGTCACCGTCGCGAGCCGCCATGGGTTCGATTTCTCGACGGCGAAGGCCGCCGCGTCGTCTTTGTGCTCGATTATGGCGGCTTTGTCGAGGAACCTAACAAATTTAATTTATCAACATATCAATGGAATCCATTGGTTGAACACGCATGTTCTTACCTTAGCTTGTTAGTGTGGCAGAGGAGCCTCCTACTGGACTGCTCTGTTTTAGGAACCTCGTAAAGTTCTCCATCGTCAGACGGCAGAGGAAGCCCTCGTTTGGCCAGCGCCGACGCTACGACCTGGACCATCGGCGTGAACGGGCTTCCAACCGGCGCACGGTACCGATAAAACGTCTTGCCGGCGACGAAGACGACCAGACTGAAGCACATGGTGGCCGTGAGCACGACGTCAACCAGCCACCACCCGACTGCGTCGTGGGCGTAGGGAATGACGGTGACGCCGAAGAGAAGACCACCGCAGAGGGCGAAGTTCCACCAGTTGAAGTAGGACATCTTCCGCTTGCGCTCCTCCGCGTGGTTGTCGTCGAACTGGTCGGCGCCGAAGCTCTCCAGAGACGGCTTGTGGCCGCCGGTCCCGACGGAGATCAAGTAGATGGCCAAGAAGAAGATGACCTCGTGGACGCGCATCGATCTGCCGCCGCCGCAAGCGGCCGCGTCGCACGGTTTCAGGCGAGGGACTAATTGTGACAAGCTCAGCAAAGTGAGTCCCTGCGATACACAAGAAATCTTATTCTCTCATCGACGAGGGAAATCTGATGAAAGAATCTCTGCACTTTACCGCGATGTAGACGAGAGAGGAAATAACGACAGTGAAGAACCTCCCGAGAACGGCGTCGGCGACGAAGCCTCCGACGAGGGGCATCATGGAGGTGACGCCGTTCCAGTAGTTGACGTTCTTGGCGGCCGTCTTCAGATCCTCATGCAACTCCTTGGTCAGGTACATGATGAGGTTGGTGGCCAGCCCGAAGTAGCTCAGCCTTTCACCGAACTCGATCACTGCGCAGCCGCCGCCAGTCACCATGATCGTATATATATATCAAGAACACAAATCGATCGAACACGACGACGCGGAACAATACCTATGATGAACAAGGATGCTCTCCAACCTCCAGTAGCGGATCTGTCAGGAATCCTGCCTTTGTGATCGACGGAGGAATCGCACACCCATTTCTCCTCGCCTTGAGGCTTCTCCAAGCTAGTTGCCGGCGCCATGGGATGCGAGTTTGAGCTCCCATTTGATCTTTGTTTATATAAGAAGATGTCACAAAGTGCCATCGATCGATCACTCAGCAATAGAAAAACACTAAATGTAAATGAATATAAAATAAAGTAAAAGATTTGGCACTAGAACTTGTCTCCATTATCTTGCATTGCACATCTTTGTGCAAAACCTAATTGAAAATATGGCAATATTACCTCAACAGACATATCTACAAATCTAGAGGTCAAAGGCAGTGGACTGTTCTCATTATGTTCTTGCTTTCTTCATATGAATTCCCTGCACATTAATGGGAAGCATGCTTCAATTGATTGACAACCACTTATCAGAGAAACTTGGTGATTTCAACGGTAGGACATCCGGGTTGTGATTAACTTATTTATCGTGGTTATCGGTGGGATTACCTACTAATAATCATTTCAGAGTAGTCTCTCACACCAAAAGGTTTGTAAGTCATTCAAAATGGTATATGGCCTGGATCACTGACTGGAGATAACATAAAATTATGCTCAGTGGAGATGAAAGTTGTGGTGAAAATTAACCTTGAGCACTATATCTTCTTGTGACAGCAACTGTAGTTATTGGATGAATCTTGCTTCTTTAATTTATTTTGTGGTGATTGAGGCACAATCCATGGCCAACGGTAGCTGTGATCGAGTGTTTGACCCCATTATGTATGAATCTCACTTAAAATAAACCCTAGCTAGAGAAGAGACCATGCATGGTGTGGGAAGTGCATGTCCTGGACAATCTTAAGAGAGAAGGTAGAGAGAACATGTTCATTTTCCAGGGGGAAACAAAGAGACAAAGATAGAATCAAGCTCCAAGTTGAGATTGTACGTACTTGATGTACTGTTTTGCAGATAAAATAAATAAGTATATATAAAACACAAAGGCACTTTGTGCAGTCAGTGCTCTCTCTCTCTCTCTGTGCTTTAGGTTTAGGGTTTAGGAGTGTCGAGTTAGGTTATGATTGGGAACTAAGTCAACTTCTAATCTCCTATCTTAATCTTATAGCTAGCAAGGCAAAAAAACACATCAAAAAGATGCTCTATGTTTCTAAAATACCTACCTTTACAAAAAGGTTATAATTAACAACTTTGACTAAAACAACTTTAAATATTTTTAAAAATAAAGTACTTGATAATAAAAAATGGAAACAAAGGAAGGTAACTTGTAAATATGTGATTTTTAATGAGTATATTCTTTGTCATCTAATCTTAGCCACAATTAGTGTTGGGGATATTGAAGGCCAAAGTAGAGAATCCACTTGAGAGCTTGAAATTCTCCTCTCCTAAGTTTTGTAGAGCTTTGACTTTCATTTTTTTTTTGAGGTTTCCAATTCTTTAAACTGATTAATTTTGAAGATGATCAATCCGCCCTCATAAAAATTTTTGGGAAGTGCAAATTAAATAGCATGTTGCTCAATATTCTAAGATTGTCTTTTCATTAAAGAAAATTAATTTACAGTAGTTAAAAAATTGATTTATAAATATCTAATTAATTACAAAATAATTTTATCATTGCACCATAGCTGGAAGGCCCACTTGCTTTGCTCTTGCCTCATCCATATCCCACTACTCTAAAGCACGCACTTGCTAAGAGACCATCTATGTGATTAATTTTGTCCCCCTTGCTAAGAGGAATATTATCAAAGTATTTTACCTTAAACAACTTTAATAGCTTTCATATAGAAGGGTATATTAATAATTTTTTTAGATATTAAAATGATAAAATTATCAAGGTGTTTGACCCAAACACTTTGAAAATTCTTCCTAGGAGTTTATTTATATTTTTTACTTTTTGATTTTCACAACGGCAAATTATTAAAATTTCATTTTAATATTTTAAAGTAGTTTGGATGATTACAGGAGCATTTATGAAATATAGTGTTTTTTAAATACATTTAAAATTACAATGCGTCCTTAATAAATTTAAAATAGTGTTTTTTATATTTAGAAATAGAGAAGGAATATATAAAGTATCTTGTTCCATTAGTCTAAGTAGGATTTGTCTAATCCATTTAGCTTTATTTGTTCAATCGTGTTTAATTGTAAATTTAACATAATTAACACTCTAACACAACCTAGTTGGGTCAATTTATCATATGTCGAAACAAATATTATTTGACATATGATAAAAGGTATTAATTAATTTTAATAAAATATAATGTTGGAGATCAATTTATATAAAGGAAAAAGAAAATACTAAGGTATTTTCACATATGTAGCTTAGTGATAAAATACTCAGAGAAATAATTAAAAGGATTAAAGTTTAAATATCATTAGCAATGAATATTTTAAAAGTTAACTTCGAAAGGGTATAAGTTGTACTTTAAATTTATCTGATAGATAAATTGAAAGAAGATATTTTAAAAGTTTACATCTGAGTGTGTATAAGTTGTGCTTCAAATCTAGTAGACAGATCAAAAGACGAATTCGAAATTGGTTTGAACCTTATTGAAGATTTACAATATTGCTAGAGAACGTGTGTCCTATCTTGTTGTCTTGGGGAAATGATAGACAAAGTGGTTTGCCTCAAAGGACTTCGAACAAACTGAGGATTCAATTGCAAGAGGAGGCAAAAGATGTTCTTTGGCTAGAAACTCACAACAAAATAAAATTTATATTTATTTTATTTTTTGATAATTCAATTGTTCAAGCTTCCCCTTGGAGGTGGACGACTTTCTCTTGATTTATCCATGAAATATATCCAGAAACACAACAGAAATACATTGACTATCAATTTCGTAGTCACACCGTCCTTGTAAAATCAAGGCTAAATTGAGTACTCCGTCTACAAAGGTAAACTCTCAATTTTTTGCACACATGAATATTTCGATCAAGGTCATCAAGCATAGGCTTTTCATCAAATTCGAATATCGGCTCCTGCTACTACAGTTGAGAACCGAACTATGATTCTTTTTTTGTTGACATCATATGCTTTTACCGTTGTGCTGTGCCGGAGGCAGGAGCGTGTTTTATTTTTCTTCAGCAAAAGGTGAAATCCGTCACTCCAACAACGGCCCCACACGATCGACTTCGCGATCATCCATGAGGAGGTAAATCGGAAAGTTACAGTTGACCACTACGGGAGAGGACATTACCTCGGCTTTGTCGAGATTCAACTCTTTCCCACTTCAGTAAGTTTAATCCACACTAACCAATTCAATCATATCCGAGAGCGTGTTTTATTTTTCTTGGTTCTAGTGCTACAAGCCTACAAGTAAAGATTTTTGAATAATGGTGTAGGGCAAGGAGCTATCCATCGAAAGTAAAGTTTTCTATTCAATTTTAAGGAACCCGATATCTTAAACTCTACGAAGAATAATATGCGGTAGAAAACTCTTAGAACGTTACCTCAATAAAATCAGGTTTAAGTCATGAAATAGAATAGAAGATGAAAATCTCTCAAATCCTACGACTAATGAGAGACGATATTATCGTCGGGGAACCGCAACTGGATTAATTAAGGACTGCGGCAGCTTAACGATGAGTTTAGAGGTGCTATTTGTGCTAACTATATTTAGGCTGCATTCGTCCGGAAAGCACAAATGTCACCTCCAGAGTCATCGTCGAGCTGCCGTCGTCCCTAATTAATCCCAATTTAATTCTGCAAATTGTGCGTCGTTTTCACCATCAATCGGAACTCCCATAAGAGGCTCTGTTCCTGCGGCTACCTCCGACGTTGACTGCTTCCTTTATTTTTCTCTGATTTGGGTTCAAAGTGAGGCAGCAGCCAGCGGAGGAGACGACAGCCTCGCCTCGCCTTGCACGCCGCCACCATTTTTGTGGCATTACGGCAGACGCTTGCTCTGCTACGGCTTCAGCTTGGGCGCATGGCGGAGGATTTTCAGCTTCCCTCCGAGCTGCTTGACGATGGATTCTTCAACACGTTCTTCGTCGACCGCGAGAGGAAACATGACGAAGAGGAAGACGGCAACATGGGCGGCCGCACTTTCCTCCGCGGCGGAGACGACAAGGTGAGATCTTTCGTGGCGCATCTTATCGTTATGCAAGTCTTAAACTTGGTCTCTTGCCGTCGCCGAAGGCGAGGGATCTGTTGAATGGGGTCGCAGGAAAAGGGGCGGCGCGGTCCGAGCTCGACGACGCGGAGCGTCGCCGGCGAAGCCATCACGAGCGCTGGCTTCTGAATCTTCAGATCCTTCACCTGAAGCGGCAACAGTTACTGCAGCAGCAACTACACGCAGCATGGGCGGAAACACAAATCAAGGCAAGAAGAGGAGCCAGCTACGATGGCAGAAGCACCCCTAGCTCTTCTCCTTCGCCGCGGACTCCACTTCTGCTCCGGCACCATCCCCTTTCACAATCTGGGACCGGCACCGGCGCGCGAAGTGAGTCAGCCGGCACCGGCGTCTTCCTACCTCGGACGGCGATGAGCAAGGCGAAGCCGGAAAAGAAGCCAAGTAATCATCTCGTTAAACATAAACTTGCTAGTCTTCTTCGTCTTCGATGTTTCCTGATTCTGTTATTGCCCGTGATGCAGCAGCTAGTTCAACTGTGTTTATTCCGGCGAGAGTGGTCCAGGCTCTGAACCTGAACACAAGTCTCCCCAGTGGATTTGTCGTTCAACATGGTTAACTACCATCTTCGTGATTTCTTCTTCTGATAATAAAAGAAAAAAAAAGTTGATTTACTCATTCGATCACTATTTGTGTTACTTCAGATCCAATTGTAGGAAGAGCAGACACTTTGAGGCTCCACAGCCATCTCCAGCCTGTAGCCATCAGGACTCCCATGAACTCCCTTCCTCATGAATGGAACTATTGACCAGCTTCTCTCTTTCAGTGGAAGCAGGTCTTGTTCTAATGGCAGAAGAATTCAAGAATTCATAATGTAGATGGGTAAGTGCCTGTAGCTGTTGGGACCATCACGTGAATTTTGGTTCAAAGTGACAGGATGAACTGATGGAATGAATGAACAAATTCAATGTCGGGTAAGAATTTGTCCTCGATTGCATCCTTAATATACAAGCAAAGCATTTTAGGTGCTGACTTTTTGCTGGAGCGGTGAGAAGAACAGAACAATGTTTCTTATCAAAAAACAGTCCAAATCTCCTTTTGAATATTCTCTCCTTTTTTGTTGAAATTAGGATGAAAAAGATACCTTGTGATTCATATTGTAGATGAAAAAGACATAATTTTTGCACAAAATATTTCTTGATACGATCATGTTCCTTGTATCGCAATGTAACTAAATAGTCAAATCGATTTCGATGATGATACATAATTATTGATGCAAATAAGAAGCCGAAGCTTTAGTTCACACCTTGGCGGAAGGAGGCGGCTGAGCGTTTCCAGATCTGGCCGCCTGCCGCTCCAGGAGTCCGCTCCGAGTGAGGAGGAATCCAATCGCGTGCCCGACGACGGCCGCCAAGAATACTCCTCCGTTGAACGACATGAGCGCGAGCATGACTAGGTAGGCGAGCCCCAGGCGCACGGCGTGCAGCGCGGTCAGCAGCAGCGCCTCGGCCGGCCCGCGGCGCCCCCCGCTGGAGGCTTGCCTCCAGGAGAACCTCTGGGAGGCGGCGGAGAGGGCTTCCTCTAGGACGGCGAGGACGAGGACGAAGACGAGGGCGAGGAGGTACATGCCGAGGCCTCGGTCGCCGGGCCAGCCGGAGAAGAGGATCGCGGTGCGCTGGCCCCAAAAGAAGGTCATGTGCATCATCCCCATCCCGTGGCCCATGGGATGCGCAGGAGATGAAGCTGGAGGAGGCACCATCATGCCCATGTCGTGGCTAGCCATGTCCCCGCCGGCGCCGGCTCCCATTGCCATCGTCCGATCCACAGGAAGGAGAACGGAGCTTCAATTAGGGTAGATGTCCTTAAACCCTTTAGAAGTCTTTAGTACCAGTGTACGATCATTTTCAGATACAGTACACTTAGTTTTAAATTATATATATATATATATATTATTTTGTGAAAATAATAAATATCTGTAAAAAAAAAAATTTAAAAAACTATTTTTTAAAGACTAAAACTATATTATTTTAAAGTCTTTCACTAAAGCTTGTGATTAGAGATTGATTAAAAATAAAAAAAATTAGATAAAAAATTATTAATGAGAAAAACTCCTATAAAATGAAAAATTCATATGAAATTAATCTTTAAAATAAAAGAAAAATATTTTTTTCTCTACATTTTTATGGGAAGAAAGATTCGAAAAGCAAGCATGGACGTCTAGGAGGAACAAAGATGGCCGCTCGAAAACTGTGCCGGTGCACTTATTAGTAGGAACATGATAATTATTTTTTAAATGTTTTTATCCGATGATTGTCAAAGCTCACAAAGAAATGTTATTAAGGTCACTTTTAAAATAAAATAATTTATTTCAATAGTCAAAATTGTTTCCGGATTATTTGATGTTTGTGACGATGGCGGATTTCGATTGTTTCTGCATGACACTTATAATAAAAAAAAACATGTTGATGTTTTAAGTCAAAGGTAAATAGAAAATAGAATTCATTGGAAAGTCCATCCACCCACCCACTCGGTCTCTCAACCTCTCGGCCTCTTAGTCACTCGTTCACTCGACCACTTGATCACTCGATCACTTAGCCTCTCGACCTCTCGATCTCGGACGATATTTTTTCCTTGACTTGGAAGTCGTGAAGGTTCCTGAAACACATGACAACTTAAAGAGGTAAAAGCTGATTACAAGGTTATTAGATTTGATCACTCGAATACCCTCATACCTACACATAACGCCAAAAAGAAGCAAGAATAATCAGTGGTTGTCACATGATAGCTTAATAAAAAGGAGCAGTTACAAAGTTGTCAAATCTGGTCCCTTGGATACTCTCATACTTGCATATAGTGCCAAAAAAAATGAAGGTAATCAGTAGTCATCAGATCTGGTCCCCTCATATGAATGGTTGATGTGGCAAGGCTTCCCAAATGGATATATAAATCTTAGAAAAGATACATTAAAAATAAGAGGGGAGGGGGGCAGTTTTACTACTTTTCCTCCTCCTTTATGTATTTCCTTATTAGAAGAAGCTATTTCCTTGTGAGATTTTTTAAAATTAGTCTAACCTCTTGTCCGAATGTATTTCAGATTATCAGTGAGCAAAGACTCTGCGTCAAATCATTATTGACTATGACTTGACTATCTGATATTTAATCGAAATATTTAAGAATCCTTTGACTTTATAGTTAAAAATATTAAATTCTTACTCTCGAGATACATTATAAAACATTTAGAAAAATAATTAATTTTTAAATTTTAAATAGGATAAATATCTTAATAAATCAATTAAAAAAATCATCTATCTATAAAATTAATAAAATAACCTCATACATTTAAATTATTAAAAAATTATTATTATTATTTTAAAATTTTCAAGGAAATCAAAAATTTTAGAGATAAACATGTTTATAAAGTGTAATTTTCCTTTTCAGGATATAAACTGAAAGCGAAACTAATGAAGATTAGCAATTCCGATTGTTGCATCCGAAAAGGAAGAAAGCGGCGGAAGAAAGGCGCGACTTCTCTCTTCCTTTCCCTTTCTCGAGGTAGATCGTTTTCACTTCGCGAGTTGGATTCGAATGATTGGGAGTTTGCCGTGCATCTTCCGGCTTCCGATTCACCTCCGACCTCGCTTCCTCCGACCAAGGCTGCATCTTTTGGGGGTGAAGTAGCTTCACCTTCAGATTTCTTCGAGCAATTTCTGATTTTGAGGGTTTCTGATACCGACCGCGAGTTTCGTCGATGGATGTTCTTCCTCAGAAGAACGAGGCGGCGGCGCGTTCCTGCGGCCCTAACTGGTTCGTCGCCCGGGAAGGCGGCGGTTGCGGGGGGTGGAGTTGGACGGCGGAGGAGAACAAGCGATTCGAGGATGCGCTGGCGAAGTTCGACGACGAGGCCCCGGACCGCTGGGCCAAGGTGGCGGCTTGGATCCCCGGGAAGACCGTCGGCGACGTCATATACCATTACCGGGAGCTGGTGTTCGACGTGATCCAGATCGAAGCCGGTGGCGTCCCCTGCGCTGCCTACGGCTCTCCTCCATCTCTTACCTTGGACTCCGAAGGACGTAGGCGCGGAAAGCGATCCGGTGGGCGATCATCCGATCACGAGAGGAAGAAGGGCGTCCCGTGGACCGAAGAGGAGCACAAGTAAGCTCGCCTTAGCTTCCTCATCTTCCATTCACGCATTTTCTCAAAGATGCATATCTTCCCCTCCAAATTGTTTAGGTTATTTTTGCTCGGTCTGAACAAGTATGGCAAAGGAGATTGGAAGAACATATCTCGGAACTCGGTGATCACCAGGACCCCTACTCAAGTGGCCAGCCACGCGCAGAAGTACTTCCTCAGGCTCAACTCCGGCAGCAAGGACAAGAGAAGGTCCAGCATCCACGACATCACTACGGTCGATTTTCCGGATAACGGCCTCCCTTCTCCATCAAGTTTAACAGCGACGCCGGCGTTGCCAGGCCACTCACCGATTCATCCTGCTCAGCTCTTCAATTCGTTGCGAGGGGACGATGAGTTCATGCAGTCGCCAACTGGATTTTGAATGGTTGCTGAACTCAACTGGTGTAGTCTCCATCTCTCAAATGCTGGTGAAGTAATTCTCCTACAGAGTGGTTAGTTTTAATTAAGCTTGATTCTATCGTCAGAATGATGGATTTGTTATTGGATTTACAACTATGATTAGACTTTCACAGAATTAGAGCGCGATTGTTCATCACTTCATGCTCGATCGTGTTGACTGTGTTCTACTGAAAGCATGCAGAGTTAGATGATCTGTGAAAGTGACGGTCAAAATCCCACTGGCTCAGCCTCGAATTCAGTACTGTTTAGGGTTCAGAGAAGTTTAAACTGATAATGAACTAGTCAAGTGATGAACAAACAGGCGAAGCTCCCTCCATTTCGAGCCTTGAAATTTGTGCCGCATAACGGAAGCAAAAGGGCTCAGAGAAGGTTCAGGCCCAAACAGTGAGTTGCCAACGTTTTCCCACCTCAAAAGAAATGAATTGACGAGCTTTTGAAGAGCATGGCGCGTCTCTGCTCGCTCTCAGAGCCCTGCCCAGCCAGAGCTTTCGCTCGCTTCCAGGATGAAGAGATTCTTCCGCGACGATGGCTCCAAGCGCAAGCCAGCCCAGTTAGCGTTCCACGCCGATCGACTTCCACTTGACCACTGCTCTGCCAATCTGCTCCTCCTCCTGCAATAAATACGTGCTGCTGCGCCGAGCTAGGGAATCAGAATAAAATGTTGAACGGGAACGAGACGCGCGGATGCCGGGGCTCGCTGCTGTCCGCCGACCTGCTGCGTCGGGCGCGGTGCTCGGCGGCGCGGCTCTTCGGGTTTCTGGGAAGAAAAACCTCCAAGGCCCTGCGCTTCGTCTCTGGAACTAGAAGGCTGACGGCGTCGAGCGCGGCGCAGCAGGCTCCTTCCGCGGATTGTGAACACCTGTCGGAGGCCATGGAAGACTGCATCAAGTTCCTCCACTCCTCGTCCAGGAAGGCGTGATGGAATTAATCTGCAAGCTGTGCGAGTCTGCGACGCTCTGTAGCTGGCCTTTTTCTGTTAGCTCTGTTCCATGCAATATAATATACACCTTTGCACTGCTGCAATAGGAATCCACGCACGACTTAGAGAATATCTGAACCCTTTGATCATGCAAACTGATCTTCTCAGATAATTTTCGATTATTCATATGGAAATTTTAAATATGGAATTTAAATTCCTTTCACTGCCAGTTGATCAGAAAGTTGAGTATAAAATTTCACCATTCCTTTTCAAGAACAACTTGCTCAATATGAAGCTTCATACTGCTTCTTCCTTCATTCCATGAATAGGAACTTGGAATAAGCTGACTACTGAGTTAAAGATTATTAAATACTGATGTGGGTGTGGTAGGAATAGTTGAAATTTCCAGATTTTGAAAACGTCAAAGATCAAGTCACTGCACCGTCATGGGAGAAGGCTGTGCGACCAAGTCCAGCACCACCTGGAGGAATGCGTCGGTATACGCTCCCTTCTTCATGAACCGCGAGAGAAGGTCGTCGTAGTCTCGCCGCCCGTCGCTCAACTCGAGCTTCCGAGACTTGATGATTGCCGACAGGTAGCGATCGATGTGCGCCACGCTGCTGGTGAGCGTCGCCTCCATCCCCACCTGCAGCCACTTCTTGAACCGCCACACCGGTTCGGGGAAGATGAATCGTTGCAGGCTGGCCTTGGTAGCGCGGTCGAAGGTCGTGGCAAAGGCGTTCTCAGGCAGGCCCAGCGCGAGTGTCTCGGGGCCCCTGCCAAAGGCCAGCCCGTAGATGTTGTCAAAGGTGAGCCAGAGCAGCAGGTCCTGGAGGTCGACGGCACCGGCGGACCCGGCGGACCCGGCGGCAGCGGCCTCTTCCAAAATGGGGAGGAAGTGATGGTGGATGGAGCGGCAGACGTTTCCCAGCGTTTGGACACAGTCTTCTCCCAAATCTGACCGTTTCTGGTAAGTTTCCATGGATGGAAAACGTTTCGGAAACGGGGACGGCAATATATTTGCCGTTTCCAGACAGCACAGGTGGTAGGAGACGTAGCTCCTTCTGGGATAATAATCAAGAGTCATGCAAACTTAAGATCCGGACCGACGTGGCAAGTCGGGTCAACACTAGCCTAATTCCATCATAGTAGGATATCTGGCACCTTAGGTTCAGACCGTATTTTGGGGGGCTCAGTCTAGGATTCGACTTGGGCTCCCGAAGCCATCTCGGCTAATCTCTCGTCTCAATCAACCTCGTCTCGGCCAACTCAATCGTCTCATCTCGGCCAACTCAGTCACTCGTCTCAGTCAGCTTCGTCTCGATCGGTCTCGTCTCGATCATCTGAGTCGACTTGTCTCAATCAACCTCGTCTCGATCGTCTCTAGCGTGGATTCCTATTGCAGCAGTGCAAACTGTCTATTATATTGCATGGAACAGATCGACGGCGGATCACAAGAAGATCAAATTTTATAGAAGACAACATGATCGACCAAGCAACAAATAAAATATTTTCCGCCAAGCCGTTGGCAGCATTTTGATCATCCTCGTGATATCCTACAAAACCAACACAGTTAACAAAAAAAAACTGAAAAATAGATACTTATTTATTGGCCAAATCAGTTATTAAGCTGCTAGTTCATCAGGCAAATGGATGTTCTCCACTTTTCTTATGACTAGTTTCTTGTGAGTGGGGAGATCTTTGAGAGATTGATCAGCATCCACCATAATGGTGTCATCTTCCTTGAAATCGCCTCGTAGCACTGCGAGTGCAATCTCATTCTCCACCATCTGCTGGATCACCCTCTTGACAGGCCTGGCACCAAAATTAGGGTCGAAACCGAGGTTTCCGAGAAGCTCGACTGCTGTTGGTGTGTACTGTAGGTAGATGTTCTTTTGTTTCAGCCTTTCCTTCAAACGGTCCAACTGCGAGATCATAGAGCAGATAATAATTTGTAAGAACAATAGTTAAACGAACCAGTATGCATTACTTTCTGGATTCGGAAGTCGAAAGGCATACCTGCATTTCCACAATGCGATTGATCTGCGTCTTGTCCAGAGGCTTAAATACAATGTATTCATCGATCCGGTTCATGAATTCAGGGCGAAATGTTTGCCTAGCCAATTCAAGGACTTGTTTCTTCATCAGTTCATACACAGCTTCCTCTGTGCCATTTGTAGTTCGAAGCGTGTCCAGGATGAAGTGTGAGCCTATGTTTGATGTCATAATCACAACTGAATTTGTAAAACTGACAGTCCTTCCCTGTGAATCAGTGATTCTTCCATCATCCAGCAGTTGCAACAGAATGTTGAAGACGTCCTGGTGTGCCTTCTCAATTTCATCAAAAAGCACTACAGAATAAGGTCTTCGCCGTACAATTTCAGTAAGCTGGCCTCCTTCCTCGTAACCAACATAACCAGGCGGCGCACCGACTAATCGAGAAACTGCATGCTTTTCCATGTACTCGCTCATATCTATCCTTACAAGTGCATTCTCTGTGTTGAAAAGGTAACCTGCCAAAGCTTTTGCGAGCTCAGTTTTACCAACACCAGTAGGACCCATAAACATGAAACTTGCTATAGGACGATTTGGATCTGACAATCCTGCTCTAGAACGACGTATAGCATCAGCCACAGATTTAACAGCGATATCCTGACCGACCACTCTCTTGTGCATAACTTCCTCCAAATGAACCAATTTATCTCTCTCTGAATGCTGAAGGTTAGAGATTGGTATCCCAGTCCATTTGCTAACAATTTCAGCAATATCAAGATCTGTGACTTCCTCCCGAAGCATTGATTTCCCAGACTGTTGGAATTCAGCAAGCTTCTGCTCAGCCTCTTGGAGCTGTCTTTGCAGGGAAATAAGTGTACCGTACTTCAGTTCAGCTGCGCGGCTCAGATCATATTCACGCTCTGCAGCTTCCATCTCCAAGTTGACTCTATCAATCTACGATAACATTAAACATCAAGTAAATGAAGAAGAGGTCTGCAAGAATCAAGTTTCAGCATCATTCACAAACAAAAGCAGCTTACCTCCTCTTTAATTGAACTTATTTTATTCATGAGTGATTTTTCTTGCTCCCATTCTACTGTTAACTCATTCTGTCTTTGTTTGAGAGAGGCTAAATCAGTTTCCAGCTTGCTTAGTCGTTCTTTGGAAGCTTTGTTGCTGTCGTTTTTCAAGGAAAGCTTCTCCATCTCCAATTTCAGCACTGCTCGGTCCACCTCATCCAACTCTGTGGGTTTGGATGTTATCTCCATTTTCAGCTTTGCAGCAGCTTCATCAATGAGATCAATGGCTACAAGGAACCAGCAAAATCAGCTCAACTTACACATGACGTTAACTGCTATCATTTTTCTTTAATTCAATGGCCTATCAGAATACCTTTGTCAGGCAAAAACCGTTCAGTGATGTACCGATTAGAAAGAATTGCCGCTGCAACAAGAGCACTGTCTGATATTTTGACACCATGGTGCAACTCATAGCGCTCACGGAGCCCACGAAGTATTGATATGGAATCTTCTACAGATGGCTGACCACAATACACTTGTTGAAACCTACGCTCCAATGCTGGATCCTTTTCAATGTACTTCCTGTACTCATTCAAGGTAGTAGCTCCAATACAACGGAGCTCTCCTCGACCCAGCATAGGTTTCAACAAGTTTCCAGCATCCATTGCCCCACCAGTAGCGCCTAGATTGTACAATATAAGAAGCAAAAACAAGCCAAAAAATCTGAGTAAATACTAAACCGAGTTGTAAGATACGAAGTTTGTTATCTAGTATTTATCTTATGAATAATCAAAATCCTTTCTAATTGTTATAGTTTTTTTGCGTTCATGCTTCTACACCAAGATAGTATGGTACATGGAAGCCACCCTATACTTGGAAAACAAGCCAGTTTATGGAGATTTTGATAGCGTATGCACATACTAGCAATGCAGCTGATTATAGAAAGATAAAATGATTAAGGTGATTAATTAATTATCATAATAGGTCCAACAAACCAATGTTATTTTCTTCAGGCCATTTCATCCGCTAATCAATATTGGAACACGAAAAAAACAACAACAAGCAGTGATTCCCAAGGATTAAAGTATAGATTTCATTCCAACTTTCATCCTAACCTACCCATCAAGATCAAAACAGAATTAAAATGATAAAAGTATGGTTACCAAAAATTTTAAGTATCAGTTTCATTGACTCACATTGATGATATGAGCAGGCACAAATGAATTGTGCCAAGATGGCAGTATGGATCCCTACACATGGTTGCTTGCTCTAAAACCATGTTAAATTTAGCAGAGTATCTTGAAAAGCTTAAATTGCAGGAAAGGATAATGCAATACTTAATTCTTAAAACTTATACCGAAGCAAATAGATTTTGTTTCCCACAAAGCTTATTTGATGTTTTATTAACTAAACAGATGTTGATATTAGAAATATTGAGTGCCACAAATGGATACTTACTGGCAGGACGATGTTAATTCCAGAACTTGCCTATGGCTAAATAAGATAAGGGAAAAAAGTACTACCAAATAAGAGGAACTGACCCAACAAGCCCATCATAGCCTCCATTTGTATTTGTACTGACTTAAAGTTAATGGATAAGAAGGGGAAAACCAACCTGCACCAACTACAGTATGAATCTCGTCAATGAATAGAATGATCTGGCCATTTGAAGCAGAAACTTCCTTTAGTACAGCTTTCAATCTTTCTTCAAAGTCACCACGAAATTTAGCCCCCGCGACCAGTGAACCCATATCCAAAGATATCAGCTGTTGGAGAAAAAAATAATTATCAAGGAGGACAACAAGCATAGTCCAGATGCATTATAATAAATACAAAAGGATGAAGAGTACTCTGAGAATTTACATAGTAAGCTCTTTTAAGCAACCATCAGAAGGAAAGAAAAAAAAAAGAATATACACAGCCCTGCGCAATGGTACACCTTAATTTAATCTTCAGGTCTCTACCATCAACACATGCAACCAATTTCATGGTACATTCTGATAGAGTGACTCTGACAAATGTGTAAGTGCTGTTATTGACTAAATTATATAGCAAGAAAGAGTTCTTCACAAAAGAAAAAGATATCCAGATAACCTGTTGCCATGTGAATGCTGAACAGATTATGTGATCACACAAAGACAAAGTCAATAAAAAAACAAGGCTGAATTTTTCAGCACTTTGTTACTTGCTATTGTTACATAGATTCATCAAACCAGAAAATCAACATGTATCAATCAATCATATTTGTTGAATAAATAATGAAACTTATCATACGATCATATACTAAAAAATTAATCATTATGTTTTCTACATTACTTGGATAATCTATAAATATAAAAATTATTTTGTTATTGAACTTTAGCCCATACCTTCCTATTCAGTAATGGTTCTGGAACATCTCCTTTCACAATGAGTTGGGCTAATCTGCAAAGGATGATATTTTTGAAGGTTAAACCTCCATATTCACGTGATGGCAATTACAGCAGTTAATTTAACTATCTAATTAAAGTACTTTTCTGAAAAATGATGAAAAAATAAAATAGAGAATTACCCTTCAGCAATGGCTGTTTTCCCAACACCAGGTTCACCAATAATCACAGGATTGTTTTTTCTTCTTGCAGATAAAATCTGAATACAGCGTTGTATTTCATCATCACGACCTATAACAGGGTCCAGTTTACCACGTTTGGCAAGTTCTGTCATGTCATTGCCATATGTCTCTAGTGCTTGATACTTCCCTTCAGGATCTACAATAAAGAAATCATTCCACATAAGGCCATTTAGTAAAATATAATACAACCAATACAAAAGCATGCTGAATGATGGAAGGAATTTATGAACAAAGATTGATGATAGCTAGCATGAGAAGAAAACAATAATATGAACAAAGATTGTCACAGCACCCCTCGGCTCTTCCTCACTGAGTTTGAGATCCTTCCATAATTGTTTGACTGACAATAATGCCTGGACAAGATGTTGCAGAAGAAGAAATTCATAATCAAACTCCTTTTTAAATTTATTTGCGAGGACACCGGAAAGGCGAGGGGCAGGGCTGGCGCCCGGCACGGGGTGCCGGGCGAGGGCGGCGCGGAGGGAGGAGGAGCGGCGGCGGCGCGACGCGGCCGAAAAGGCGGACCTGGCTGCGCGGCCGAACATCGAGACGAGGGATTCGGAGCTCTGCTTTCACGAGGGATTTAAAAAGCCGTGGTCCGAAAACTTAGTACAGGTGTATTTTAAAAAAATACGATCACACTGTGAATTTTAATAATATAATAATTTCAGAACAAAATAAAAAAAACCATTTATTTTTATTATTATGAAAATAATATCCTATTTTTTAAAAAATAATATATTAAAATAATATCTCATATATTAAAATATTCTTGTCCAATATTCTTTGAATAAAATTACTTCGATTAAAATAATTTTAATCAAAATTATTCTACTTAAAATACTTTTTATCAAAGTTGTTTTAAGTATTTTTGATTAACTAACATTTTAGCCGTTCATATTAAAATTATTTTAATTGTAGAAGTTATAAATGAATTAAATGTTAATCGTAGCTCAAAGTTTAGAATTTTATTGAATTAAATAAATAATTTTAAATACATATGTATTTAATTTGAAAGAATTATACTCTGGGATTATAGTATGATGGTAAGAGGTGACATAGATTTTCTTTTAGTGAATTTATTACTCACAACGATAATGGATCATTTTACTTTGAGGCCGTGTTTATCAATCTCCTACGATCGATTGCGAGACAAAGGAGGGAAAAGGAGGTAAATTCTGATTTACTACTGCATAAAAGAGACAAGAGGAAGATTAGTCCAAATGGAAGCATCAATATTGCCGTTTGTAGCCCACGACTTGGGATCAGCTCGGATAGATCATTCGGGTTGGCTCCGTCATTGTTTAGTTTATTCTTATACTAGCAAATAAAAGTCGATTACTTTCCTCTGAGACTATATTCATCAATCTTAATCGATTGTGAGACAAAGAAAGGAGACCTGAGAGTATTTCTTTTTTTTTTTTTTGTCTAGAATTTAGTTTGTTCTTGAACTAGCAAATAAAAAGAAAAAAAAAATCTAATGTTTAACCTTTTTTGGGATCATTCTTCCTTTTTCCTTTTATTTATTCAAATTTTTTGGCTAATTTTGTACGGAAACATAAAAGAGAGATCATGCAAGAAAGTTGGAGGAAGTCGAAAAAGAAATCAGTTTTTGCAGAACCTGAGTAAAATCTTATATGATACATTCAAAGAGGGCAAATATTATAGGGATAATTCACTGGACAAAAATCAAGGACGATAATGATACTACAGTTGGGTCATTTGAGGATTTATCAAGTTCAATTAATACAATTTCTAATGTCTGATGCAAAAATGGAAGCTGAAGCTCATGTTGTTCTTGAAGAAAAAGGTGCAGAAACAAATGGTCATGTTGTTCTTGAAGAAAGAGGTGCAGAAACAAATGGTCGAGAGAGGAAAAACAGATAGAGGAATGAGTTTTGATCTGGCGAGAGTGACATGGGATAACAGAGAGGAGAAAGGGACCCTAGGGAAAATATGTGGCGATGACATGACACGAAGCGGAGAGGTCCTGATCTCTTTAGGTCGGAGAAAAGGTAGGTAAAACCGACCTCCCTAACAGGAGAGCCCACTCCTCAGTGCCACACTCGGAGAGTTATTAGACTCCTTCCGAAACGCTCAACCCCCCCCCCCCCCTCTATCTGTTCTAACATTCTCATCTCGAATAAACTAACAAATTGTTTAAGTACCACCCTCATCAATAGATCAACGTACACCTCGATACAGAAGAAGAGCTCCTCACAGCTTAGGCTACAATTCCCCATGATACCAGAACACATACTCTATAAGCCGACCTCATTATCAGGTCAGGTACCGCACTTATCGCTACCTACGAAGCCCAATCTTTTACATGACTCCCTGGCCAACCTCCCTACGAGGTCGGCGCGAGGTTCAAAATACCAACCGAGCTCCCTTGGACCTCGGTGCGCAGTACCCAATTCCCTGTGACCTCCACGGCAGTAAGCTAGCTGCATATACCAACCTCATGACTTGGTCCTTGTATCATATACTGACCTCATGACTTGGTTCCGGTATCACATACCGACCTCATGACTTGGTCCCGGTATCACATACCGACCCCATGACTTGGTCCCGGTATCACATACCGATCTCATGACTTGGTCCTGGTATTACATACCGACCTCATGACTTGGTCCCGGTATCATATACCGACCTCATGACTTGGTCCCGGTATCACATACCAACCTCATGACTTGGTCCCGGTATCACATACCGACCTCATGACTTGGTCCCGGCATCATATGCCGACCTCATGACTTGGTCCCGGTATCACATATCGACCTCATGACTTGGTCCCGGTATCACATACCGACCTTATGACTTGGTCCCGATATCATATGCCGACGTCATGACTTGGATCCGGTATTGTTTCCTTCAGCTACGAAGCACATAAAGAGCTCGGGACGGATCGAGCACACCTGATCAGCCCGGCTGAGATTACATTGCACCTGTGCATCTCAGCCGCACATACAAATCGGTCATTCTCGACGCGGAGTAGATATCAACGGATCATCACGCTTACTTATTCATCTAATCTAACAACTCATCTGTAAGAATTGGATTACAAACCAAGTCCTCTTACGTGGTCCTACACGATCACAACCCTTCACAAAAGATAAGCCACGCAGCTAAACCGTCAGATCTGCGGAATCTGTCACAAGCTTGACTCCGTGATTTCACCTTCTTCTCCAATCACAAGCATCAAGATCTGAAGGTATCGCTCCCTCCACCCCTATATAAACCCCGCAGGTATGACAATCAAACCATCTTGAATTCTCTCTACACACTCGAGTTCCTCTTTTCTGACTTGAGCGGCGGAGTGGCCACGTCGGAATCCTCCGGCGCCCAGCTAACCCGTGCGTTCAGTATTCACCTTTGCAGGCCCTCTCCTTCGACGTGGAACTACCGAGTGACGCAGCATCCCCCCCTGTCTGGTGGCGTGGCTATCGTCGGCAAGGAGCCGGAACATTTTAGCGTCGTCTGTGGGAAAACTGAGCTGAGACGACACGATAGTTAACACCAGACACACCATTAGCACTCGGGATCCCGTTGAGGAAAGGAATCCTGAAGGAACCGTGACAATGACGAAGGACCATCTCTACCAGATCGTGTAGCAAGCAATCGATGCGGCCCTACGCAACGCTTCGATCCAACCCCCACCGATACTGGCGGGTCAAGCCGCGAAAGGGAAACAAAGACCTTCGCTTATTGACAAAGTATCAGCACCGACTGGCTCTACCAAATAGAGATCGGCTTTATGAAGATGAAGATTCAAGTGAATCGCAAGCCGAAGAGGTATGCCGAGACACTCGTAAACGGAAAGCTCCGGCAAACAGGGTGGCCGACCTCCCTGACACCCCGTTTGCACGAGTAATCCTAGAGCAAGAACTGCCCCGACACTTCCGACCCCCCCAAGTGGGAGAATATGATGGGTCTGCCGATCCAGAGGACCATCTATGTCGCTTTGAGAACGCCTGCTTGTTACATCAGTATACCGATGGCATCAAGTATAGGCTATTTCTCAATACACGCTATGGATCAGCTCAACGCTGGTTCAATAAGTTACAGGGCTCTACCATATGATCTTTCAAGGACTTCAAAGAGGTCTTCCTGCACCAGTTCGCCAACAACAGGAAACACCAAAAGACCCCTTTGAACCTCTCCACAATGAAGCAGAAGCCTCGGGAAACCCTACGAGAGTATCTTCGCCGTTTCAACCAAGAAGCATGTGAAGTACCATCCACCCCTTCGGATGTTCTAACAAGCACTTTCACTCAGGGGTTACTTGAGGGAGATTTTGTTGGTGCAATCTTTGCCCCAAGTGCATTGAGTTTCAATGTTTGGCTAAACCATGTTTAAAGTTAGGCAATACTTGTGATCTAACATGTTTAATGCAAGTTTGCAGAAAAAGTCCAGGTTGAAGACTTGGCAAGGAGAAAGTCCAAGTGGGAAGTCTTGGCAAAAGAAAAGTCCAAGTGGGAAGTCTTGGCAAGGAAAGCTCCGGCACTCTCCCTCCGGCATTCTCGGCGCTCCCCTCCGGCACTCTCCCTCTGGCGCTCTCCCTCCGACATTCTGCTTCCCCTTCGGCGTTCTTTCTCCGCGGGTTGTTTCTCACCTCCGGCATTCTCCCTCGCCTCCGGCAGATCCTCGCGGCAAGTCTCCTCCGGTGAAATCTCCTTGCGCTGTCACTGATACTCCCGACTTTCTCTTCTTCGGCCTTTTCTTCCCAAAGGTAACCCCTCCGACACATTCCCCTCCAGCCATTTTTGCTCCAGGGAGCTCCAGGGAGCATGCAGTACTGTTGATTTTACATTTCTAAGGGTTTCTGAGATATAACTAAGATTATTAGTAATTAACTTTTAGAATTAATGAGCAGTTTATATTTTTAGAGTTCTGTAAGTCAATTTGAGCTAAGCTTGATTTTGT